>NC_141137.1:125268442-125578858 GCF_053477565.2 Lygodium microphyllum | reverse complement strand
CTTGTTTAGGTATAAATATGAGGCATGGGAAGCAGTTAGAGAAGCACAAGGAGACCCCGAGAGGTTATGAAAGAGAGGTAGAGAGAGGGAGGTAGAAGGATACCCCTCCAATAGATTAAGAGAAGGAGCTTGAGAGAGAGAGAGAGAGAGAGAGAGAGAGAGAGAGAGAGAGAGAGAGAGAGAGAGAGAGAGAGAGAGAGAGAGAGAGAGGAGTTACCTCAAGAGGCTATGAGGGAGAGAGTCAGCTCAATTCCCCCTATCTCTATCTTTGATTAAGCCACCTTCCCTTACGCTCTCCCATCTCAAATACATTCCTCCTTCTTTATCTCTCGAATCCACTTGTGGACAATGGCCCCCAAGTGAAAGATCTCTCCAAATGCTAAAATTCCCACCACATCCAATGGGACAGTGAACCAAGGGATCGCAACTATGGAAAATGAATCTCTTATGAATTAGGTGCACCTCGTTCCCAGGGGGTTCACTATAGATGTTGTATGGTATCACGTGACTGTAAGGGAGGGGGGTTTTTGGAAGGGGACACTTAAGCGTATACATTAGAGGTAGACCCCTCTTAATTTCCTATATTGAACTTAAATTTAAGGAGGGGATAGAGGGAAAAAAGAAGGGGGGGATGGGACATCAATTATGTTAGGTTGGATAGAATAGCAAAGCCCACAAAGACCCAATATTCAGCATCATAGGTTGCTTGACAATTCATTGAGCATGTCTTTAAGCATCATGGTTTCCTTAGGAAGTTGTATATGGTCACTTTTGGAAATAATTATTTACAGTAGTGGGTATTTTACTCAAACTTCATATTGCATACCAAATAGAGACTAATGGACAGTTAGAAATTGTGAAAAAATGGGGGGAGGAATATTTGAGGCACTTTTGATGTGATACTTAGAAAGAATGGTTGGCACTTGCTATCTCTCTATTGGCATTAACCCATTTGAGACAATGCATGGATGCAAGGTTGGAAAGCCCTCTTCACTTGGAGACATGGTTTTGAAATATCAACAAGCATGGAATGACTTGGAGAGGATGGATGCCCTTTTGTAGTTGGTTAAAAAGAATATGAAGGATGCCCAAGCCAAGCATAAGAAATATGTGGATGAACGCAGGGGAGATGTTTGTCAAAGAGGAGATTATGTGCATTTGCCACATAAAGGTAATACCACCACAAAGCTTGCTCATAGGTATTGGGGTCCTTACAAGATCATTTGCAAGGTTAGAGAGGTAGAGTATCAATTGGAGCTACACAATACCTTCAAGGTCCATGATGTTTTTCATGTGTCTTTGCTGAAACCACATATGGGATAGCATGTACTTGTTCTTCTTGAGTCATCGTGCATGGATGAGGAGGCTGATTGTTAAGCAATTACAATCCCCACTTTAGGGGCATTTATCAACAATCCCTATTTTAGGGGCATTAAGGCCTAAGGGAAGGCCCTAGCATGTCATTGTAATGTGTACAAATCCTAGTTGGAGTTCATGATATGTAATTATAAGGGCTATAAAGCATGTTAACTTAGTATATTATCAGATGCTCATGTGATTGGGATTGACTAAGGCTAGTGACTAAAGATTTAGTATTAGTTTTGGGCTAGTTTTCTGTATTCACGTCTCCTTAAAACCTGAGCTTCTCCAGTGTTGTAACCTTCTCTTTTCGATAGGCCCTCACAATTTTATCAACTTGCCTTAGATAAAGGACAAAGAAGCGAGGGAGTGAAAATCCACACTTGTCCCTACTTTTTCTTAGGGTAAAGGGCTTGATAGGTTGCCACCATAAATGGGCTCTCTAAATCTCACTAAAGTTAGCATCGATTCAGGTTTTGATTATTTGTAAGGATGTGCTTATGAGATAGCACTCACGACAAAAAGATTGCATCATGCAATTGCAAATTTGGCATATAAGAAATGGAAAGTTGCACATTACATAGGAAATCCACTCATAGTTCTAAAAGGTCCAGGACTAGAACAGAAGCACAATTTGAACCCATGTCTGAGTAACCCACACGTGACACGTCTTCGAAACCATTAGTTTTGCTTTTGGGGGCCATCAACTTATTGGCCATGTACCCTCGTTAAAGTATTCAAGAAATCCATTTCATCATCTAACTTCTATTGTAAAATCTCCATTAAGATATGTTATTTTTACTTTATCTTATTAGGTTAGAGACATTTGTCATGGTTGTGAGGTCCAATTTCATTGCCAACAAGTGCTGCTTTTACTTGAGCAAGGTGCTCAAAGTTCAATACTTTCAATTGAAAAACAAGCCACTTGATGTATCTTCCCTCACAATCAGAATTTTACAGGGGCGAAAGTGTTCAAAATCACCTTGTTCAATGTGAGATCATAGAGAAGATAAAACATTTTACTTTCTTGCTTTAATGGAGAAAGTCTTGCAAAAGGTGGTGATAAGAGCTCCTAGGAAATGCAAGCATAGGCACTAGGGTAAAGGGGCCAATTGGAGAATGATTGCTAGTGATGATACAATTTGAATATACTAGTGGGGGACTGATAATAAAACAACTTGGAATGCTTTCAAAAGCACTCATGTGGTGAAGTGGTTACGTGGAAGAACCTAGGATATAGCAGGCCAACATTCAAAGTTGTTCAACGACTAGCCATTTTGTGTATTGTTCAAAGGCTCTAATGTGTGCCATCTCATAAGGCTCTTTTTTACTAAAGGATTTTTTTTCCCTTTGCATTGACGATGAAATCTTCAATCGCACATATTTATATCTATTTTGTAGATCATGCTAGTGTGACTCCATATTCTAGCGATGGTAGACCTACAGATTTTAAACCAATATAAAAGATCGATCGAGAAAACTTAAGGTGTTCTACAATTGGCCCTTTTACCCTAGACGTTCATATTTTAGAGAGTATGCCTATGTCTTTTGGGCCTCTGAATAAAATGTAATTGATCATGGGATGTAGTCTATTGGCAAGTTCGGGTGCACATCATTGGCTTGGGCAAAGGGTATGTGCTCATATGAAACCGTTCTTAGGCAAATGAATATTCAGACCCCACTACTTGTAATAAGTGAGAGGTTGTGTACGATGTGAGACGATAATTACAGGTTGAGGGCCTTAATCAACATTTTTTAAATGCAAACAAATTATGGTATTTCTACATAGAAATTGACACTTTGCATGGAGATTCTCCCACCATTTGTAGATCATCGCCCAAGCCATAACTACATGAAGCTCATGAAAAGAAGAAGAAGAAGAAGTATGAAGGAAAGGAAGGCAAGCACAAGGCATCTTCGGGGGCAGTTGTCAAACATGGCTGAAGGCTTTGTCAAACATGGCTAAAGGCTTCGACTAGCAAACCTGTGATCCTTCCTCCTATCACGAACAGGAGAACGTGAGTACCGTCCTAGTTGCACCTACACAAGCTACAATTAGTTAGCCAGCATCAGTACTGTGTTTTGATACATCTTAGGGCTTACGCCATATGTCCTCATGAGTTAGGGTGTGCACTTGTCATCTATTCTACAGTATGGATTGGTCTCTCCTCTTATGTGTATGGTTTCTGCCATGGCTAATTTTGGTAGTGTGCTATTTTTTTGTCCATCTCATGTAGGGACATCAAAAGAAGTTGGGATAGCTTTGGTGGCACTAATGGACGTCTCGGTTGGGAGCATCTAGTCATTTCTCGCATGCCTAACGTAGAAGTCCATGCCTATCATCGCCAAAAGCAAAAAATTAATGTCGATGCTTATCGTCCCTAAGCCTACTAGGCGGTTTGAGGAGGCTTCCTTTCCTGGTAGGTCTATCTTGGTAGCCCATGGCTTTGAAAGGCTGGGGGACCTTATAGGGCTTATAGAAAATAGATCAGCAAAAATGCTTGCTTACTTACTACCTATTATTGTGCATGTTAATGAGTAGCCATCCCTCCGCGAGTATACTTTTGATCAAATTCTTTAGAGAATACATTGGATGTCGAGAATCTGCAGCAAGTAAATTTTATTTGTGTAAAACTTGTTATTGTTCATTAGTTGGATATGAAGGTGCGCCTGATGAGCCGTTTGTCATTACTTGGATATGAAGATGCAATTGATCTGCTTGAAGATCTCACTAATAAGGTTATTGTGCCCACAATTCTATCCATGGATACCCTCCATCCTTGAGTCTTGTAAAAAGACAAACCTCATCATTTTTACATTGATTTACAAATTGGTGATTTAGATTAGGGAGAAGAATAAGTGAGATCTCCAAATTCCATTATTTTGACCATGTGACTAGAAATTTTTATAATGCACGTTTCATCTTAAAGTAGTAAGATATCAACATCTTTGTTTTACATTTTGAGATTTCTCCTGTTTTTTTGGCTTTGCTAAGTAGTAGTCCTATTCACCATATAATTTGATGATCCAACCCACCAATTTATTCACTCAAATCATGTCGCTCTCGAGCCACCCCTTCCCCATCATAGAACATATAGCTTTACGAGTGAAGTGATAAGCACTTCCTAAATTCCATAGTTAGATTGCTAGTGTTCCTAGACTAGTTAGGGATGGGATCTTAATTGAACAATCACTCCCATCGGGTGTGATTGCTTATTTAAAGTGCACAAGATGAAAGTTACTAGAGTAGAGTATTTGGTAACATATGAACTGGTCTCCAATTTTGGGCAAGACCCTCTAAAATTAAGCAAAAAAATTAAATGAGTCTTGTCATAGACTCTTGGAAACCTTCTAGATGAATGGTATGATGATGGGCCAAAAAAGTGAAGGTGAAAACATTATGTTATTTTTCACTGCCTACAAAAAGTGCTCAGCATAGACTTTAGGTGTTTGGGCTTGGGATTCTGTTGAGGTTCTTTGCATGTAGTTAGTTTGTCACATGTGACACCTGATTGGGTATGAATAACTTGTGGAAGGTCTTAGGTGCCACAAGTAAGCCTTAGGAGAAGCCTACAAAATATCCCTCTTGTTGAATGCAAAATCCCTCCTAATGAAGATATTTTTGATCCTTGAATGGTAAGACTTGAATTTAGAGGAATATCCTACAAAAATGAGAACCTAAGATCATGGCACGAGCTCACCTTTTGTGATTTGGTGTACATGCATCTATAAAAGAGGTATTGATAGCTTTTGACCATAGGTGCTCTAGCAATACAACCGCAAAGAGCATGGATCATGCTATGTTCATCACACTTTGGTTCTTCTGCTCAACCACTCCATTTTGAGAAGGGGACTTGGTCAAGGTGAGGTGTCATATAATGCCATGCTCATTTAAGAACTCTATAAATTGATGGGAGATAAACTTACAATCATTGTTACTCCTTGTCCCTATGCGAACACCCATTTGATTAGTAACTAACCTAGCCCATCCAGGTGAAAGTTTTATATATTGATAATAACTATTTTAATTGTTATTAAAGTATTTTCTTTGAAGGAATACATCCACATATATTGAGAGTAATCATTTACTATAAGAAAAATATATTATGAGAACTACTTAAGGATGGTTGGAAATTTTTCATTAAGATCAAAACAAATCAATCCTAGTATCCCCTTAGCTATACGAGTAGATTACAAAATATTCCAAAATACATTACATAGGGATATATAAAAAATGCCATGAACGCACGTGATATATAGGATTTATATACTAGTGACAACCCCAAGGTCGCAATGCCATAACGGCCCCATAAGGGAAGGCCAGAATGCATAAGGGCATGTCATAATGCATAAGGGAATGTCAGAATGCATAAGGGAAGGGCAGGTTGCAATGCCATAAGGGCAAGCTAGAATGCATAAGTGCAAACCATATTATCATAAGTGCATACCATTATGTTTAAATATTTTTGATTATATTCTAATTATGTTCCAATCATGAAAAAAATTGTAGCAAGCAGTTAAGTGTTCTAATCATTGTCTAAGTGGGTTGTTTCTACAAGTTTCTTCTCTAGTGGTTGGGCAGAGAGCTTTGGGATTGGTGGCTCTTGAGTTTCATGTCAGACATGAGCACATGGGAGATGGGAACTCCAACAAAAACCACTAAGACATGTTGAGATGGCAAGCTCAACACATGCGGACATTGATGATGGACCGCTTGGCTAGATGGGTCCGCACATCTACACTTAGTATATTGGTGGTCATTATGACACTCACATGGCCACTGAATTATCACTTATTATATTTAGTTTGTTATGCCTACCTACAGCTGGCAAAGATATAGCCCCAATCGATTAGTGTAGTCAGTTATGCACTGTTTGACTTAGAAGGCCACTTTCCTTTATGTTGTATCTTATCTATACTTTGTGTGCATTGTATAGTGTATGAAAGAAGAAGAAAAATTAGCAAGAAAACGTTTTGGCCTCCATCTCTCTTCTTGTGTTCTTGAGCGAGCTTCCTCTTGTGTATACAGTGTGTGTTTGGTGCAGTAGCTCAAGTAAATCCCCCCATCACGTGATTCTTGACATAGTATCAGAGCCGCGCCATTGAGAGAGGCTGATTTTGAAGGCTGAAGTGAAGGAGAAGAAGCAAGGTTCGAGTAAGCAAACAGCGGGTAAGAAGCTCTCCCATTCTTCCACTCTCTCTCTTGGATAGTGCTTGTGGAGGCACCTGAAGTAGGGTAGAGCTAAAATCTTAGATTGTTGTGAGATTTGGTGTGTGAGCAGAGCATTGTATATTCTGCAGATTAGCCCTTCAAGGCTTTCCCACAGTTATTTTGGGCATCTCAGGCCGTTTCAGGCCCCGTTTTAGAGCCGCAAGGTTGCAGACAACAGTTTCAGGATAGACTGTGATTTCGGTTGTATTGACCGAAAGTGGATGCACAGGTTAGATGTTGCGAATTTGTAATTTTTGAGGTATTTGCAGGAAGAAAACATAAGGATTATTTGCAAATAGGTTGCAGATTACATGTACTATTGAGCAGTTAGTGAAAAAGATTATTTAGTGTAGTGATGTGCACATGTTGTGAAAGATTGCAGAAGACTAGCTTGTTGTGTTGTATCCTTGTTTGTAATAATGGCAGAGAACAGTGGAAATCCCATTATTGAGAAGCTCGACAAGAACATTTACCCTTCAGTTTTGTGTGACGAACTTCCTCATTGGAAAGGGCCTTTATGAGTTTGTTTCAGGTGAAGAAAAGGAGCCAGAGCTAGGTCTCCCTCCGACTGCAGATGAATTAAAAGCATGGAAAGAATGGAATGCAAAAGACAAAAAGGTGATGTACTGGTTATCTGCAGTCATTGATAATACGATGTTGGGACATATCAGGAATGCAAAAACTTCACATGTAGCTTGGACAATTTTTGAGAACATGTTTTCAGTAAATACAAAGGCACGAAAGATTCAACTCAAGTAAGAGTTGAATACCTTGAAGAAAGGAAAAATGTCTGTCAATGAGTATGTGTTGAAGGTGAGGAGCATTGCAGATGCTTTAGCAACAATTGATGCAATGCCTGATGATGATGATTTGGTTTCATCCACTTTGAGTGGCCTTAACAATGAGAAGGCATGGAAATCATTTGTTACTTTAGTATATGTTTGGAAGCCATTTCCAAATTTTGATGAGTTGATCTCTCTCATGATTAGTGAAGAGATCAATATGCAGGGTGACTCATCTGAAAAAAATGGTGAATAGGTTCAAGCATTTTACTTAAGTTCAGGAAGGGGACATGGTAGATCCTCTTTGAGAGGCCGTGGTATGGGACGTGCTGGCAATAACCAGCAAAACAAGTTCAATAAGCAATTTGGTGAAGTGCAGGTTTCAGGAGGCCGAGGAAATGTTAGAGGCAAGGGGAGCTCTAGAGGAAGAGGTGGATGACAGAATATAGGTTCTGGAAATTTTGCTATTGTTTGCCATTATTGTGGCAAAATAGGCCATATTGCAGCCCATTGCTATGGTAAGAAGGATGATATTCGCAGTGGTAAATTGCAACAAGAAAACTATGCATCATCTTCATGATAGAATGAAGACAAAAATGAGCATATGTTTGTTATGCAGTATATGATGAATGTAGTTACAGGGAAGGAGACACATATGGCATGTTGATTCAGGTGCATCTAATCATATGACTAGTCATGTTGAATGGTTTGGAGAGATGCATGACTTACAAAATCTAGGTTATGTGCAAATGAGTGATGATTCATGCCACCCAATTTCACACATTGGAAAGGTTCCCTTGTCCTTGTATGATGGCCAGACAAAGAGTCTAACAGATATATTACATGTGCCATCAATTACAAAGAACCTAGTGTTTGTTGGTAGAGCAAGGGTTGCAGGTCTAATTCAATGCAAAAGGTTGTTTTGTAGAAAGCTTTAATGATAAGTGCAGGTTGGTCCCAAAAGGAAGTAGAGTTGGCCGAATGTTCACTTTAATGTTGGAATTCCTGCAATGGATGCTGCTATGTATGCTAAAGGAAAAGGAGTAGTTACAAATATTGAAATATGGCATAAATGTATTGGACATGAAAATGTGCAAAGGTTGAAATTAATGCAGTCAAAGGATTGGTTACAGGGTTGCCTTCTTTTAGAGTTGCACAATTGCATAAAGTCTATGAAGCATGCCAGTTTGTTAAGTAGACAAGACAACCCTTCTCGCATGACAGAGAAGTAAGTAGAAAAATAATTGATGTAGTGCATACAGATGTTTGGGAGCCTACACAGAATGTATCTCTTAGTGGCAGCAAATACTTTGTCACATTTATTAATGACTATTTAAGGAAGTTATGTGTATAATTCATGAAGAAAAAGAGTGATGCGTTTGAGCACTTCAAATCTTTTAAGGTAGCTTTTGAAACAGAAATGGGCTTAAAAGTGAAGTGCTTGAGATCAGATGGAGGGGGAGAGTACCTCTCTAATGAGTTTACTGGCTTCTTGAGGACTCATGGAATGAAGAGGCAATTTACTTGTAGGTATATCCCATAGCAAAATGGGGTTGCAGAAAGAAAAAATGGGCATATTGCAGAAGTTGCATATGCATTAATGGCTGAAAAGAATATGCCCAAATATTTTTGGTATGAGACTGTCCATACTGCTGCCTATATTGTGAGCAGAACTCCCACAGCTGCAATTCATGGGATGACTCCTGAAGAGTGCTTTACTGGCAAGAAGCTTGATGTATCGCACTTGAAGGTATTTGGATGTGTTGCATATGTTCATGTGCCAGATGAGCTATAGAAGAAGCTTGATCCAAAGGCTAAAAAATGTAATTTTATTGGGTACTCTTTAGAGCTGAAAGGGTATCATTGTTATAACCCTATCACAAGTGAGTTTAGAGTGAGTAGGGATGTTATCTTTGATGAGATGGGCAGCTGGTATGCACCTACTGGTGATGTATTAGATGATGATAATGATCAGAACACTTATGTGTAGAAAGAAAAAAAAGAACCATGGAGTCTTAGTGGACCAGAAACATCATCTGGTACTATACCTACAGTGAGCCCTTGGTCTGGGAGACTAAGGAGTAGCCCCACATCTTCAGGTGGATCTATAAGTGTTGCATGGAAGGACAAAAGAAAGAAGAAAGTGCTGGATGGTAATGATGCATCTACAGTCATTTGGGATTTGACGGAGATTCCAGTGGTTCAAAGAGTTTGGATGATGAGATTGGTATTCCTTTAGTTAGGACACTAGGTGTACAGAGAGTTCATAGTAATGTAAAGGCTCCATTGAGTGATCTGGTGGTATGCAGATCTAGCAGGATCAAATACCCTGTTAAAATATTTGGTTTTGAAGGTTATGCAGCTCACCAATATTCTTATATGGTGAAACTAGTTGAGGATATTGAGCCCACTTGTTTTGAGGATGCTGTTGGTCATACTCATTGGGATGCATCAATGAGGAGATGGCTGTATTAGAAGCCAATAAGACTTGGGATTTGGTACGCTTACTTAAGGGTAAAAAAGCTATTGGCTGTAAGTGGGTTTACAAAGGCAAGCATAATGCAGATGGTTCAGTTAGTAGGTATAAACCTGGGCTGGTTGCAAAAGGCTATGCTCAAACATATGGCATAGATTATGAAGAGACATTCAGTCCAGTTGCTAGGATGGCAACTGTTAGATGTGTGATTGCCTTGGCAGAGCAGCCAAAGGTTGGAGTTTGTAGCAAATGGATGTTAAGAATTCCTTCTTGCATGGTGAATTGCAAGAAGAAGTGTATATGGAGTAGCCAGGAGGTTATGAGGATTTAGAGCATCCCACATATGTGTGTAGGTTGAAGAAGGCACTCTATGGGCTGAAGCAAGCACCTAGAGCATGGTCTGACAAGATTGGAGATTATATTTTCACTATTGGATTTTGTATTTTTGATGCTGATCACTCACTTTATGTGAGAAAGGGAGATGCAGGTTTGGTCATCATAGTCATCTATGTCGATGACTTGATTATTATAGGTGACAGTGACAATGGGATTGTGAAGTTAAGGACTTCTTGAAGAAGAAGTTTGAGATGAAAGATTTGGGTAAGCTGGGATACTTTCTTGGTATTGAGGTGATTAGATGTGATGATGGTATATGGCTATCCCAAAGGCAGTATGGCTTGGATATGTTATCCAAGTATAGTATGATAGCATGTAAGCCTCTTTTAGTACCATTGGAGCAAAATGTGAAGTTGAGTGCTGATGTTGGGGATGAGATAGAAGACCCTACTATGTTAAGGAGGATAGTAGGGAGTTTGATTTACATGACTATCACAAGGCTAGACTTGAGCTATGTTATTGGCATTGTCAGTCAGTTTATGCAGATTCCTAGAGAGGCTCATTTGGATGCAGTTAGACGTATATTGAGGTATGCGAAGTTCACTTTATATTATGGACTTTTTTATGAGGCAGGTAAGGATGTACAGGTCTTTGGATACATAGATGAAGATTGGGCTGGTAGCATGTCAGACAGAAGATCTACAAGTGGATTCATGTTTTCCCTTGGTAGTGCAGTAGGAGCAACAAAAAGAAACCTACAGTTGCTTTATCGAGTATACAGGTTGAGTATAGAGGTACTACTATGGAAGCATGTGAGGTGGTATGGCTGCAAAAGTTATTAGGTGATTTGGACATTAGGGAGATGGTCTAATTGTCATTCATTGTGACAACATGAGCAGCATACAGCTAGCTAGGAATCCAGTGTTCCATGCTAGGACAAAACACATTGAGGTGCACTACCACTTTGTGAGAGAGAAGGTACTTGTAGAAGAGATTGACTTGGTATATGTTAGCACACAGGATCAGATAGCTGACATTTTCACAAAGGCATTGGGTGCAGAGAAGCTTCGAAATTTCCGAGGCTTACTTGGAGTTGTAGAGATAGAACTAAACTTGAGGGGGAGTGTTGAGATGGCAAGCTCAACATGTGCGGACATTGATGATGGACCGCCTGGCTAGATGGGTCTGCACATCTACACTTAGCATGTTGGTGGTCATTATGACACTCACATGGCCACTAACTTATCACTTATTATATTTAGTTTGTTACACCTACCTATAGCTGGCAAAGATATAGCACCAGTCGATTAGTGTAGTCGATTATGCACTGTTTGATTTAGAAGGCCTTTTTCCTTTATGTTGTATCTTATCTTTACTTTGTGTACATTGTATAGTGTGTGGAAGAAGAAGAAAAATCAGCAAGAAAACGTTTTGGCCTCCATCTCTCTTCTCCTCTTATGTATATAGTGTGTGTTTGGTGCAATAGCTCAAGCAAATCCCCCCATCACGTGATTCTTGACAAGACATCTACCCCATAGGTATTCACTTGTCTCCACTTTAGAAATTTGTGATTTTGAGTCATTAACCATTTTTTTTGTTGGGTAGGCATTTTCAACTTATGTGCTTATGTTTCGAGCTTATTATGGGCAGGAACAACCCCCTAGCACTGTGCCAATGTTGTAACTTGAGTGGACAGATGCTTTCTTGGTTTGCCTACATTGATTTTGTAGCATTCAAAGTGGGAATCTCTTGCTCTGTAGTTTGTTGATCTTGGATAATTATGGCAAGAAAGGAAATATTGATTCGTCTAAATGAGGGCACAGATCAAAGCCATGTTTTGGGATTTGTATTTCTCCATGAAGGAGGAACCTATAAAGATTTACGAGAAGAGATTTTCCTTGATAGTCTCATCTCAAATGACTTTGTCTTTTTGGAAGGTTCTAGAATGCTTTTTGTTGGAGCAAAGCAAGAGGAGAGATGGATAGTTGATGTAGAAGAGGTCACCACTCAATTGAGAGAGGAGAGTGAGTCACCATGCAAGCGTCAAAGAGTGAATTCAGAGAAGGCTAGCAATGAGCCAGAGCCATCCATGGAAGCTAGAGCTAGTGATCTTCATGTATCTAGCAATGGGATGGAGGGATGATGTGAGCATTGTCCAAGATGTTCCAAAAAATAGACTCAAAAGTCTTCTTGCCATATCATCTGAGATAAAAAGGTGGGAGAGGGATATCAAGAACGCTAAGGAAAAGCTAAAATCCATAGGTCGACATGATAGGTTTGAGCTTATGTCTAAGGATAAGGAAGGGAAAGCTTTGTTTCAAATTTGGTATGAGGAGTGTGAATGCTCTTATGGTCAAGGAGGGCATGATACTCTATAAAATTTCACACACTCGCATTTCAAGTCATTATCTCATTTACGAGCTATTGGCTTGGATAAGAAAGGAGGGCATGATACTCTATACAATTTCACACACTTGCATTTCAAGTCATTATCTCATTTACGAGCTATTGTCTTGGATAAGAAAGGGAAGCAAAGGCATGACATGCTTGGAATCACACCATCACTGCAGGAGATAAAGACACAAAATAAACAAAAAATAGATGAAGCAATGTTTGAGATTTCTTCTTTTGGAAGTGAGAATGATCTAGAATTTCAACTTGTTCTTGAAACTATCGGAGACTAAACTACCTTGTATAAGGTTTTCATAAGGTATCCATTGGATGATAAGTGACTACCATCATTCCCAAAGACAAGTTCTTTGAGATTGTGCATGATAGAGCACATGAAGCCAAAGCTTCATGTGAAAGTCGCTACTAAAGGAGATGGTGATGATCTTAAGAAAGTAGGCCGCCCAAGTAAAGTAATGGACTTGGACAAGAATCAAAGAAATTTGATTGGTTTTTTTAGACCAATCCAATCCATAGGTACTTAATTCAAGAAAAGGGTGTTTTTTTTTTACAATGAAATTTTTACTCTGACTAATAGTTTTCACTATGTTTGATATGTAGATGCTTCCAATGCATCAGGTTCTAAGTTGCCACAAAGGCCTTCAGGTATATAGCTAGCTTTAACAAGTCTTGGTATTTTTTGGCATTATGTATTTGTTTTTGTCTTTCTTTTAATAATCATTATTCTATGAAGAGAACAATAGAATTTATGTATTGTGCAGAGGAGAGTTTTCTTGCTACTCTTTGTTGGGGATTTTGGAAAGGATCATATAAGTTTAGAAACCACATGATCAATGTAAAGTGTTTCTTGGATGATAGTAGAGGAGGTGTGCATTGGACTTGTGAGCTAAGCACGAAGGCATTGATTTTATTGGGAACAAAGCTTGTTGAGATCAATGGCACATATTGTCACAATGATTGCAAGTAGGTAAGTTTGGAGGGATTTCCCTTCTCCAATCTCCAGTGCTCATCATGTGCATCAATCACAAGGAGAGGTATTTTTGCATGCGCGTGTATTGAGACATGCACTCTAGAGGGGAAAGAGGATTAAGAGACACTGGAGGTGGTAGAAGATTGGATTACTTGACTCATTCTAAGATATTGAGAATTGCTAGGACTAAAAACAATGGTTTGACGACTCAAAAAAGAAATATGGTTCACAAGGACAAAGGTTGCTACTTTGAGTGTAAAGGTGAGGAGTCTTCAAGAAAGTGTTTCTGAAGCCTTGGTACGAGGAGATGTAAAGAAGTTTTGCACTGATATTGTGAATGCACATAAGCATGGATTACTTGAGGGGAAGAAAGCTTTGTGGGACTTTTTCATCGACGTCTCTCAAAACATAGGAAGAGTGGGTCAAGGAAAGTGATATTCTGATACAACAAAAAATCTCTTTGAAGCTGACAAGATTTGGGGAGGTACAAGAATGCATAACTTTCTCTCCATGAATCTTCAACGTCCACATCTTTCAACTACATCTAGGGCTATGAGAAAATCTCTTTGTTATAGGACCGGATTGAGAGAGGATGTATTCAAGCATGTGGCAGAAACATATAAGCATCATATGTTGAAAAATGGGCTTTGCATGGGAAGTGTACCTGTAATTGTTGTTGAAGATGAGACTATGATCAAGAGGATGGTGAGCTGGATAGCAAGAGATGACCAACTTGTTGGTTTTTGCGGAAAGAAGATAGATCACACATGCATTTCAAATTTCATAGTACTTGTTGGAGATGGTGAAAATGGTTATCATAGAATTGTTGATGCATTTGAGCATAATGTGATTGCCCACTATGCAAGAGTATTGATTGCAAATCCTCTTGCTGAATGCTTGCCAAAGTTAGTTCTTCTTATACTACTAACTTGTAATAGGTTTGACTCTATGGCCATCAAGGATCAATGGAAAGAAGTCAATTTGCATTGGAACATGTATGTGAAGGATGTGATTGGACTAATACTTGGTCATGCTTTTGATGGAGATTCAAGGCGAAGAAAGCTTATGGTTGAATATTATAGCTCTCTTACAGGTGTTCGATACTCAATTCCTTGGAAAATTTGGCCATTCACAGCTTCTATGGAAGATGATGGAAGCATTATTGGGTTACATGACCAAGATTATATACATAATGGAAAGAAGATGATTAATCCTCTAGATAATGCATCTAAAAGATTAGTGATTGGTAATGATCTTGTCACCTTGAATCATGTAGCCTTGGTATATCAAAGTTTCAAGGTTGATGATCATGGTTTGCAAGAAGGAGATATAGAGAGAAAATATAGACAAAATTGGAGATCAACACAGAGGATAGCCAGATGTAAAGTTCAAATTTGTTTAGAGCTCTTGCAGACGGGATCCAATCATCGTCAAGAGCGAACACTTGGTACAAAGGTGTATCTCGCAATTGTGGCAGCATACATTGATATTTTTCTATCTCCTACACTCAACATGTATGAGCGTGTGAAAGCTACCCGAATGGTATCCTTCTTTTTTAGGTACAGAATTCATGTTATCTATTGAACATATATAAATAATTAACTGATATTGTATGTTCATGTTGTTGCTATGGTAGCACCATTATGTCTTATTAATCAGCTGATTTATGATGTTTTATTAGGATTTGGCACATGTGGATCACCAAGCATGATGTATATACACTCAAGCAGAACTTCATTAGTAGAGAAACTTTCATGGACATCCAATTGTCATGTCACTTTGTGGTTCTTCTCATAAAGATCTTAAGAGACAGATATAGTCACTTGGTAGTTTCTTTATCTTCTATGGGATCTGATGCTTGTCAGAATTTCTTTAGTAAAGTATGTGGAATGGTTAGCAATGAGAGGTGTTATGATGGTTGTGACTTGTTGAGTAGTGCAGGAGCATTGAATAGAATTTGAGAGTTTCAAGAATGTTCAAATCTATGTTTTCCGACAGCTCACTCAAAGCAAGAAAAAATATGGGTTGATATGAATCATATGCCTGGCATTCCTTTGGCAAATTTAAATGACTACACAGTTGTGAGTACTGATGAGGAGATTGTATATGCATTAAAGGGGGGTTTAGCAGAAGCAAAGGTCATGTGTTGTGAGCTTGGTATGGAAGGCGAAGCTTCATGGGGTGCCTCATGGGAAGAAAAAGATATCTTAGAGCATCTTGAAAACAATGCACATGACAATCTTGAAGAAGAAGAAGAAGTTTCATTGGATGTTTTTTTTTGGCGATGTAATCATGGATACAATATTGGATGTTGATGAAGAGGATACAATTGCACAAAGTGAGCTTCGCCATGTCATGGATTCTACAGTTGACAATGAGAAGAATGTGGTGAGACAAATATCACCTTTTGTGGAAGTTGATGGGAAGACTTTGTGCAAGAGCACACTTGTGAGCCAGTTGAATGGAAATCCAACGTTATCAAAGGATAGATTAACAAGGGTAAAAAGTGGAGTACATTTCTCATTTGAGATGAAGTCAAAACCTCAAACCAGTACTTCCCTTGGAATAGGATATGATTGTGTTGTTCTATTTGAAGATATTATAGTTAGAGATAATACAAAGCTCAAAAGAAAAGGCAAGGTTGCAAATACTAGTCAAGGGGTCAAGAAAGGCATATGGTACCTCGGAAGGGTAATGAGTATGAGAATGAAGCTAGGAAATGGTATGAAAGAGACAAGGGGCCCTTTTGATCTTCTAGATCATCCTCCAAATGTGGAGATTCATCTAGCATGGTATCAAAAAACCAAATGAAGTAGATGCTACACATATGATCTTGTTGATAATCAATTAGTGTCCTTGGAATCTATGATTGCTATGGCAAATTTGAGCTATGATCCAATATCAAAGAAATATCAACTTGATCCAAATGACTATAAGATCTTCAACGACTATGTAAAAGATAGATAAGGTAATTTGAAGCGCATAGAGTAAAATACAAATCTATAATAGTTTTAATGTGTTGTCCTTATGCATTAGTATTAAATTAATAATCTTGTTTTTCTTTGCAGGTTGAAAGCTGCTATGTATCATACATGCTATGAAGAAATATCAAATAACTTTTGTGGTCATCTAGTTATTGTGTAATTTGAGTTTTAGAGTCATAAACATTTATGACCATTTTGGGTGTAATTTGAGTTTTAAGGTCATAAACTCTCTCCATCACTCATGTGCACGAAGCAACTTGCAACCACACTTGGCAATTGCTATTGGTTTTGGGTCCCCATCTCAGCCGCAATAGAAAAGGCATATGGTTGCATTGGGAATCCTTTGATGGTGAAGAAAAGTATATATATTGATAATCTTATGGTAATGAAGCAAAGTACATTGTAGCATTACAGTTTTGGAGGTATCTTCAACATGTATTTCATTCAAGGATATCTATGAAGGGAAGTACTTTTAAACACATACATGTGATGCTTGTGTTGTTGCTACTCTTTGCTAAGTTCACTCATTCATGTGTACTGTAATTTGTGACTACTAACTAGATGTTAGTATCGAGAATTTCAAGGTGCTTGGTAAGAGGTTAAACCCAAGTTTTTCTTAGAGCAAAAAATAAAATATTTACTTTCTGTTTGATTTTTTTTTCTTGATTTGTATTAATCATAGTGTGGGAGCAGGGGAGTTGGCACTCTCCCATGGTTTTGGTAGATAGATTCAACTCCCCTTCTTCCAAAGAGAGCTTGGTGTCCATTTGGTATAGTCACTTTAAGTATGAAGGGGTTTGATTCCCCTACTCTCTCTCCTCATATGGTAAGGGGGCACGGGCACTCAAAAACATTGCGACACATACTTCGATGATATCCAAGTGCCACTACATAAATCACTTTGTGATATGGCCATTTTGATACTTTTAATTGCTTAGGATAATTCCAACTTTTAAAAAGAAAGTTAGTATATGTTCTATGAAGACTTACATTTAAGAAAGGGGATACATAAAAAGTCATACATATATATATCTTATAAGCTTAAATAGGGGGATATATTAGTCTTATAAGCTTCATAAATAGGGGTTTTTTTAGAAGTCCTTGCACGCAGGTGACATGTCTTCTTTACTATGAGTGAACCCCCCGTGACTCCGTTGTATTAGGGAAAAGAAATTGGGGAAAAAGAATGTTTATGTTAATTATTGCAACTTAACTGAGCATGTTTCAAGATAATGAGCGTACTAGAAAAATTTTGCTCATCACATTCATCTTAGCTGATCGATTAAAATTGCACCCTATCCAAGGGGTTTTTTGATAGCCACGTCAGGAATGTTGACCGAATCCATCGTGAGAGGTCTCTTTATAGAAACGTTTGTTAAGTGGATGCTCAGGTGCCAAGGGGGCTCTCGCTGTAAATTCCCTGCCTCTGGGTTCTACTCAGATGGTCTACATAACTCGAGAAGGAATCTCAATGCCCTGTTACAAGTGCAAGGGCAAAAACTTGGAAGAAAATAAGACGCATCCTTACGGATTGCGAGAATCGTCCCATGGATGGGATTTGTATCTTAGTTGAAATTTTAATATAAAGTTTACTTTCAAGGAATTTATCTTATCTGTTTTCGTGTTAGTGCATAAAATTACATAAAGGAACATATGACTAACAGGTTAATTAAGGAATTTTCTTGTATGCATTACCACTAATGTGCCCTTAGGTAAGTAGGAAACTAAAGCTACCAAGAGAAGTGGGTAGATGGAACTCCCGACGGGTCGCAGGGTGGTCCCAAAGAACTGGGAGGCTTCTCAACATTCAAATCATGATGATGTATTGACCTTAGATAATATAGGGTAGAACCCTAGCTCATATCATTTTAGGGGACTGGAATGGGACTTTACCCTATGGGTATAGAGGTCGAGCAATGTATCCCTCTCATTTCCCATTCTCTTTGAACCAAGTGCGATATGAGTCCACCTTGGTTTAGATGCTCTATGCAAAGCAGATCATCTGAAGACCAATGCTAGAAGGCTGTAGAATGACTTGACCATTAGAAACCCACAAAGATTCACATCGATCCTAACATGGTTGGCTAATACGTTTTGTTGCGGAGTAGACTCGGGAGTGGATAATTGTAAGAGAGGGGGATTTAATAATGGGGAAATACTAGCTACACTAGCTGGTATATAAGGAGTTAGGGACTTGATTTTTGACCATCAGATTATAATACAAGTCTCCTTTCATCTTCATCTCCTTCTCCAAGATCTCATGGCTTCTTTCTCTCTCTTTCTGTCTTTCTCTCTCTTTTTCTAGTCTTTCTCTCTCCTTATCACTCTCTTTCTCTCTCTTCCTACAGTTGTTGAGAGTGGAAAAAGACTGAAATTTTGACTGATTTTTGTTGTTTTTGAGGTCTGAATGATTGATTTTCGATGGATTTAGAATGATGTATGGTTG
The DNA here is from genome assembly GCF_053477565.2 of Lygodium microphyllum. Classification (NCBI taxonomy): domain Eukaryota; kingdom Viridiplantae; phylum Streptophyta; class Polypodiopsida; order Schizaeales; family Lygodiaceae; genus Lygodium; species Lygodium microphyllum. The sequence continues at coordinate 125,559,884 of NC_141137.1, read as the reverse complement.
TTAATGGAAGTGTTTGAGAGTGTTTTGGATGATATTGATTATGTTTTGGAAGATCATGATGATTCTCAGTGGAGATATGAAGCTCTGTGATATTCTGATAGGTTCTGTTGATGTTCTGATTGGTTCTGTATAGCTTCTATTTTGTTCTGATTTTCTTCTGTATGAAGCATGGATTGACGATTGATGAAGATTGAGATCTTTTGAAAGGTTATTGAATAGTTTTTGATAGTTTGGAATGGTTTGAGTATGAGTTATGAGGTTCTGATGACCTTCTGTAGACCTTCTATAGAGCCTCTGTCTCTGCTCTGTCTCTATACTATAACTGTACTGTAGTAGCTGCTTTGGTACTGTATTGTACTGTTCTGTAGACCTTCTGTAAGTGTTATGTAGAATGTATGTGTGACTTTGGGAAAGTTTTCTAACTTTTGGAAAGGATGAATCTAAGTTCAAAAGAGCTAAAACAAGAAATAAGCAGCTGTTGAAGACTGAGTGACAGTGACAGTAGTGAGCTGTGAAGAGACACTATAGTGGCTCTGGTGCCTCTTCATATTAGACGTACCTCTTGGGAGGTGCATCCATACCTAAGAAGTATTATTGAGAGTTATTATGAGAGTATTGTAGTGAGGAGATGATGTACTATTGAGAGAGAGAGAGAGAGAGAGAGAGAGAGAGGGAGCCAGAGATAGTCAATTCTATCAAAACAATGTAACTATATATGAGAGATTGAGAGAGAGAACTATGAAGACATTGAAGATGAATACTATGTGATTGATTTTCATTCAAAGATGGTGTATTCTTTTATGTTCTTTGTTCTATTGATGGATTCTATGAAGATGTTGAAGATTATGGTTGATTCTATCAAATCCGTGGGAGATATCTACTATGATGCTGCGTGAAGAATTGATGTTTCCTTTGTTTTGATGATCAAAAGAATGAAATAAAAGCTTGTTGATGTTACAAGATATATTTTCTTGCAGTAGAATCCTCTTTTCCTTGGTGTTCCTCTCTTGGGGCTCCATGTTTTTGGTGCGCAGCTAGGGAAACTTGCCATCAACAAGCATCAAAAGAGGCCGAAAATGAAGGAAATGACATTGCCAAGAAGAGAAAAATTCAATGGATGTTTGCAAAGTTCCTTCTTCCACTGAAGAGTTGGAGATTCTCATTATCAAAGCCACTTTCCATAAGAATTTCATCCCATAATGGCAGAAACATATCACCATCATGATGCATGCTCTATGTGGTGGACTGTTTCCTCCTCCTATTGAAGTAGCAGAAACTTGCATCTTGGTGGCAAACTGTTTGGGAACAAACTGAAGAGCAGAAACAGAGAGAATGACCATCCATGGAAGATTTGGCATTCATTGAGAAGTTTCCAGACATCATCAAGTGGGAGATTGTGAAGAAGCTTCAGGAGTCTTGGTTTGTAGAGGTTCACGAAAACATGAAGGAAAAGAGTTGAAATTTGTTCGTGGATGCTCAACAGCAAGATATGTGGGATGCTTGGTGCACTGACAATTAGCAACCCACTGGAACTTGGTAGACAGAGTGTTTTTCACAACATACACTGTTGAAACCCTCAGAAGCTGGCATTATTATAATGACACAACAACGATCCTAAGATGAATGAGTTTTGATAATTTCAGAACGGAATATCTTCCCCTCTGTAGTGGTTTGAAAGCCAAATTCAGAGATGTTGAAAAGGAGGAAGTAGAAGAGATGTTGGCCAAAGAATCCCTCAGAGATTGAAGCCCTCTCTGATACTATCCTGTTGATTACAAACCAACTAGTTGGAGCCAACCCCCTAATGAATGACACAATAAAGAGGCAAGCGTTAGAACGAGTCCAGAGGTCATTGATCCTCTTTGGAAGTTAGTCTGCCAGTTTCTCCAAGACAAGTTTATGCCTACCAAAACACCATCCCATTACTTGTCCAAAGAGCTCTTCACAGCTTCCAGGATGGTGTTAAAAGGGGTGGCTATTGATTGGAGTACTTACCTGTTTACAAAGATGGACCAACATTTTGTCAAAGTAACCAGAGGAAATGTCACAAATGTTACCTATGGTTCCTACCTGTATGCTTTCTTAACATACTCACGCCTAAAGAAGGGCATGCTTTCACCTCCTCCATCTGATCCAGTACCTCCTCCACCACCTTCAGAAGAGTCAGAACCTATTGATATAGAGGATCTTGATTCCCCTCCTCCATTGGTCATTCAGCGGAAGCGCTTGAAGCGTGTGGCAGATAAAACTCCTTCAGTTCTTCCTTTAATCACAATTCCTGCTATATCTGGCAGTGACCTCCGTGCTTACCTCACATGTAACAATTTGTTCAGAGCACATAGAGAGGGTTCTTTGGAGATATCAATCCCTTCACTGAACAGTTTAGTGTCAGGAGATGCTATTCCATTCCTTTGTAAAGACATCTAGAGTTCGATTGAACTTTCAGTGACAGCTTGTGCTCAACATTTATATGCTTCTTTCTACGAAGAACTGATGTAGTCCAAAGACCAGTTGCATAAGGTAACTACAGAGTTAGCGTCTGCTAAAGACACACTTGCAGATCTATTTAAGCAGATGGAGTAGCAAACCCAAATGATTGAGGCCCAAAGAGAAGAGATATCTTCTTTGAAGATTCAGTTAACAGAAGCTCAATCAGAGGTCACTAAAGTCTCAGAGGAGAAAGAAAGGATGTCCAAAGAAGCTCAAGAGTTTCAGACTCTTTTAGATGCAAAACTCTCAGCCTTACAGACTACTCATAATACAATGGAATCACAAGCTTCCCAAATCAAACAGTTACAAGACCAACTAGCACAGTCATGGTCCGTTCCTCCAAGCCCCAATGTTCCTCTGATTCCTTCTATCTCTAAGCAGGACTTGGCAGTTCTCCAGAGACAGGCCACCTTGTGTCCATTGTTCCAAGTTAAAGTGGAAAGATTGTAGTCTAGGATGGATTTGTTATGGTCTATATTTGAGCATTTTCAAGAGTATGCTCCTCCAGACCATTCTTTCTTTGTCCACTATCAATTGCAGAAGTTGGTCTTCTATATGAAACTTTCAACGATGGATCTTCCTCTTCCAGAGGATGGTTGGAGTGGGGCTTGGTCTCCTAATTTGCTAATAGAAGTGGTCCGTATGGTGTTTGAAGATTCTGTGATGACAGATACCACGTTGCTGTCTTACATGTATCTACAAGGAGATCTGTTGATTCCAGATGAAGTAGATATGGCCTGGTATGTGGGAGACATGGTTTTGCAAGTTGTTTTGTATGTCAACTATTTGGAGTTGCGGATAGATGACATGTTCTAGCGTTATGCTTCAAAAGTGTCTACTTGCCCTGACAATTGCTGGCACTCAATGATTGATTCTGTGGTCTTGAATCAACGTCAGAACACAGCTTCTACTTATGTACAGAGCACTAACCAACTGAGGGTGGATCTCTTAGCTTACCTTTCCAAAAACCATCCATTTGATTCAACCTTTTTTTATGCCTAACAGAGAAGATCTGTCTTAGGTCCCTCTGTTCCTAGCCTATTATACTATCAACAAATGGCTCATCGCTATGATACCTATCTTTCCCTTTATCAAACCAATTCAGCAGTAATCTTACCTCTTCTTTTCCAACCTCAATCTTTTCCTCAAATTCCTATATTTACCTATTGCTCTTTTATCGAAGATAGAGTATTTTTCCCTTCTTCACCATGCCCTTCTCCATCTATCCATATCCCTTCTACTTTTCCTGTTTATCAATTAACACTTTTCCTAACTGATTCCCTTAAATTTTCAACCACTCCTTCTTTATCTTATTCCTCCTTTTATTATTTTTCCTACCCATCTCTTCATCCTCTTTTACTTATTCCACTTCCATCTCCTGCCACTTCTATTTCTCAACCCCCTCAGTTGATTAGTGAATACGAAGGGTTTGATCAGCAGATTCCGAGAAGAAGAGGATGGAGCTCGACTGATTCTCTTACAGGACCTCAGATTAACTAGCCAATAATTCCAAGGGATTGGACTACTGCCAGTCAAGCATACCAAAACTACCTCCATTTTGCTCACCAATATTCACAATCTCTAGATCCTTTAGTGAGATTGACAGCTCATTTTGATTAGTATCTAGCATACATGCATAGGCATTCCCACAACGATCAAAAGGCCATTCCAAAGCTTTGTATGAATGTCAATGTGAACATTGATTACCAACAGTTGGATGTCCTCTATTTTCATGCCCTATGTCTACCTAGCAGATACCTTGTTTTGCTAGAAAGGATGTGCTGCCTGCTGTTCTTTCAAAATCCTCAAAAGACATAAATGTAGATAAATCCTTCTCCATGGATCCTTTTCGAAACCACCAAGCCTTCAAAAGGGATCACCTTCATTGATGTCTTTGCAATTTATTTTGGATTATTCTTAATGATATATATATCTCTTTTTGGAGGTGTCATTCAGATGGTTGTGTTAGTGTTAGTGTGTTTGTTGTAATGATTGTATGTGATGAGTTCGTGCTGGTTGAATAATTTGTTCGAGAGCTCTTTTCAAACTATTGATGGTGGATGGACGGTCTATGGTGGAAACTGAAGAAGGATCTCTTATATCCTTTACAAATTTGTTATGGATTTTAAATGATTAATCAGATGAGTTAATGAATAACGAAGTTTTCCTTTAGTATTTTTTCCATCAGATACAGGTGATAAGTTGGGGTTGTGGTTTGGCGAGATTATTGAAGATCCTATAGAAGATTAAAATTGAGCTCTTTAATGAACTCATATTCTTCTTTTCCTTAGGTCACAAGGATGCTTCCTTTCTAAGTGTGGGGATATGTTGAGAGTGGAAAAAGACTGCAATTTTGACTGATTTTTGTTGTTTTTTAGGTTTGAATGATTAATTTTTTATGGATTTAGAGTGATGTATGGTTGTTAATGGAAGTGTTTGAGAGTATTTTGGATGATATTGATTATGTTTTGGAAGATCATGATGATTCTTAGTAGAGATATGAAGCTCTGTGATATTCTGATAGGTTCTGTTGATGTTCTGATTGGTTTTGTATACCTTCGTATAGCTTCTATTTTGTTCTGATTTTCTTTTGTATGAAGCATGGATTGATGATTGATGAAGATTGAGATCTTTTGAAAGCTTATTGAATAGTTTTTGATAGTTTGGAATGGTTTGAGTATGAGTTATGAGGTTCTAATGACCTTCTGTAGAGGCTATGTCTCTGCTCTGTCTCTGTACTGTAACTGTATTGTAGCTGCTCTGGTACTGTATTGTACTATTCTGTAGACCTTCTGTAAGTGTTCTGTAGAATGTATGTGTGACTTTGGGAAAGTTTTTTAACTTTTGGAAAGGATGAATCTAAGTTCAAAAGAGCTAAAACAAGTGGAAGAAGCAGCTGTTGAAGACTGAAGAGAAGACTAAGTGACAGTGATAGTAATGAGCTGTGAAGAGACATTGTAGTGGCTCTGGTACCTCTTCATATCAGACATACCTCTTGGGAGGTGCATCCATGGCCTAAGAAGGATTATTGAGAGTTATTATGAGAGTATTGTAGTGAGGAGATGATGTACTATTGAGAGAGAGAGATAGAGGGAGCCAGAGATAGTCAATTCTATCAAAACAGTGTAATTGTATATGAGAGATTGAGAGAGAGAACTATGAAGACATTGAAGATGAATACTATGTGATTGATTTCCATTTTCAAAGATGGTGTATTCTTTTATGTTCTTTGTTCTATTGATGGATTCTATGAAGATATTGAAGATTATGGTTGATTCTATCAAATCCGTGGGAGATATCTACTATGATGCTGCATGAAGAATTGATGTTTCCTTTGTTTTGATGATCAAAAGAATGAAATAAAAGCTTGTTGATGTTACAAGATAGATTTGCTTGCAGTAGAATCCTCTTTTCCTTGGTGTTCCTCTTGGGGCTCCAGTAGTATTTCTCTCTCTCTTTTGCACTCTCTCTCCTGCCCCTTCATGACAAGTGGTATCAGAGCTCTAGTTCTGATCCATTTAGTTACCTTACATGCACAGTTACCATCCTTTTCAGTTTAAAAATCCAAGAAGCACTGAAGAGCCATAGGTTTAGGACCAAGAGGACAACAGAAGCATTAATGGAGTCCTTGGACCAAGTTTGGAGGCTAGAACACCACATTTAGCAGGTCGTGGGTCATTCTGGGCCAAATTTGAAGGTAAATTTTTAGAAACAGTGGTCACAAGAAGTAGGGAAGAGTTAGTCTTGGTTATTTTTCATATGCAGTCTTCTCTTTCTTCATTCACAACCTCCTCCCAAGCTTCCATGGAGGAGAAACAACAGCATAGATCTTCTTTCTCCCATCTCCAGAGATCAAATGCCTTCTACCACAGCTTTTAGGAGGCCTTGTGCTTCATTTCAAGTACCTAACTGAGTGACTGAGCTGCCTTCTCCCTTCCTGTGCACAACCCGCAATTTGCGGCATCAATTTTGGGCAGCATCCTGGGCAAAAATAGCAGCATACCAGGCCTCTCCTTCATCTTGGCCTTCTTCCCCATCATCTGGCAGTTGATTCTTGCAAGATTGAAGCCACCTTTTCATCCTCTTGAACATCCTTCAATCTCTAAAACCCTAACAGGTGTAGGCCATGGACAGCCATGGATTCTCCTTTAGCACTCACTGATTCTTGAAGGCTTTTTCCTTCCTTGGCCCCATGAACTTGTGCCTTCAGGAATCTTTGAAGAAGCAAGCATCAAGAGGCCCGTACTTGAAGATGGAGGCAAGAATGTAAGCTAGACATTTGGGGAAGCGATAACCATAGACCACGACCTTCAATTTCTTCAAATTCTCTTCAAGATTGGGTCCCGGGGCTTCAAGATTGGACACCTTGCCATCAATGGAGCTTGTTTACCCAATTGGAAGAGCTTTGTAGCACGGAAAGGCATTATGGGGTGAGATTTTGGGGCATTCTTCTTCTATGATCTTCAAGGTATGCTAAGAACTATTGAAGTTCAACCCTTCATTCTCCCATTGAAGAATCAAGCTTGAAGACTCAATTTTTGGCTAAAGTTGTCATCATGGAGCTAATGGGAGCATTGGAGAGCAATCATGGGACATTGGCCATTGATTCTCAGCCCGTCTTCACGAATCAAAGAGGCAATTAACTCTTAAGCTCTCTTCTAATTTCATCCTCTTGTTGAGCCTAGAAAGCCTACTGTCGGAAGAGATTCAAGTAGTCAATCATGCATTTTCTTCAAGATTTCAATGCTTACATGCTGCCAATTTAATTTCAATCCTCTCTTAGGCTTCCTTGCATTCAGAATGATCCATTCTATGCTGAAAATTCTCACTATTATTTATTGATTGCCTCACCCTAACCTCTTGACTTTTGATGATTGCTTGAGCAAATATTAATCTCTAAAATCCATGGTAAATGAGGTGAATTAGCAGTGAGTCACTTCTTGGTAAGCCCTCTCCTTATTCCCAACTCAATTCCACACACTTCATGAAAAGAATTACTTCCAAGCCACCCTGCATAGCATGCCAATTGCTTAATTAATAAATGTCTGCCATGTATACTCCGGGTGAGGAAAAAGCTCGATGATAGGCGAGGCGGCAAGACAAAAGAGGGGTGACCCCCCCTTGCCATCAAAGACCCTGAAGGGATGCACAACCCGGCCCGGGGGAGACTTTGCCCCCTCTCGGTGATCTAGAGCCCAAAGTTGCTTGCAAGTGCAGGTACCCACTTGAAGAATTGAGATATTGACTTGACACTGATGTATGATGTTTTATTAGCTGAAAATGTATGGAAATTTCTACTGAGGATATATTTGTAGACATGAGAATGCATATGCAGTCAATGGCAGTGAATACAATGCTTGGGATGTATGAGAGATGCCTATGCATGGGGAATTGTGCTAAGAGATGCTTATGACATGCTTAGTTCTAAAATAAGGCTATAAACAGTGAATTTGGATGACTGGGCAATGTATTATGCCACATGGGATGACCCTTCAGTCATGCATTGACAGGTTGATCCATTGCAACTCCTTTCTTGACCCTCACAAGGTGCTGTAAGCAATTTGCTTGCATTTACAGAGGTATACCTACTCTGGGGAACTGAGGTGCAGGTCTTGCAGAGTGCCCACAGATCCTACTAAGGGCTTTGATTAGTTTTGGAGCTCTATTTGGACTCCACAAGATACTTACAGGTCAAAACATATGTAGACAGGGTGATGAACTGCACAGTACAGCAATACTTTTCTTATTATTGAATTTTTTTATAAAATCTGGGAGCACATGCTTAATCTCAATTCAAAGAGGGCATCCTTGGCTCCGATTTGAAACAAAAAGTAATTCAATCGGAGCTTCCTAGCTCAAGTTACGGGCAAAATAGTGATAGGTGGTCTAACGGGACTGCACCTAACCATGGCAGGGAATAAGGGAAAAACTAAGGCAAATGATGACCTTCAGCAACAAATAAGGGATGCACGTGTCCCGAGGACTGAAACTAACCCTGAGGTGGAAGATGAAGATTATTCTCATGATGTGGACTGCCTCAGCGTGCTCACTAACACCCTCAGTTCGCATGAGACAAGGCATGCTGAGAGGCATAGAGAATTGATGGAAGGCATTGGTCAAATGAAGACCACTATAGACACCCTTGCTGCCCAGCTCACTAAGTGGATGGAATTACAAATGAAAGGGAAGAAACATGAGGATAGATTGGATATGCATGTTGACGGGCCCACCAGTGAATGTTGCAAATATAAACTCTCAAGGCATTTTGGGGAGAGTGGGCATCCCTAACAACACTTTTGAACAGGGAGAGCCTTCACATAGACAGGAGGATCCCATGAACAATGCAATGAGGGGCAATTTTCAGTCTCATCACAAGGGCCCATGCCATCTATGTGAGTTAAACCATCTTTTGGCAGAAATTTCTCTAACAATGGTTCATTTTTGGGTAGCCACATGGATCAGCCTCAGTTTGGATATGTGGGACAACCACCTAATCATGAAAGAGAGCTGAGAGACAAGATTATCTTCTCAAAATTCAATGGTCAGTTCTCCAAAAGATCCATTTTGCAACTTTGCTAACCAAAAGATCCATTTTGCAACAATCCAAAAGAGAGAGGATTATTTTGACGTCTTGCCACTTTGTTGACCAAAAGATCCATTTTGCAACAATCCACTTGGAAGGATTTGCACATACATGGTGGAGGTATATTAGAAGAGAAGATCATCAAGTGAACTCGTGGGAAGCATTCAAGGCACTCATGGTGTAAGTATTTGTCTCTCCATGGAGAAAGAAATCTTGCTCGCCGATGGTATAGCCTTGAACAACGTGGTCTTGCTGTTAGAGAATACACAGATCAGTTCCTCAACCTTACCATATATGTTGAGTCGATTTAGTGATGATGCCAAGTTACACAAGTATGTGTATGGGCTGGATCCCCAACTCTCGACTGATGTTTCAGCTCAAAACCCATTGGATTTGTTCAAAGCTATTGAATTGGCTAAGAGGTACTCTCGCAAGTATCGCTGGGATGCTTCATTTTAGTATGGAGAGCAAAGAGGGGCATCTCAGCCAATGTTTGGGTAGCAAAGAGGACACATGTAGTCATATTTTGGACAACAAAGAGGTGTTGTAAGGCTAGGGCAGTTTGGGGCTAGTTATGGTGGTGGTAACATGCCATTCAACGCTCCAAAAATCCCAACATATTCCACTTTTAATGCCTCAAGACCACAAGGCAATTTAAGGACAAAAAACAGCCCAAGAATGGATAATAGGCAAGGGGATAACATAAATAAAAATGCTTCAGCCTTTGGTAGTCCAAAGTCCATTCCCATGGATTTGTATAAAGAAAGAAAGGAAAAGGACTTTGTTTCAAGTGTGGCGAGAAGTATACAATTGATCATGCCTCAAAATGTGCTTTTAGAAATGCTAAGGCACGGGTTCACAGCATGTTGGTATTTGAGGACTCATAGGAGGATCCTGACGATACACATGCTTTTATGATGACTACTAAAACAGATGATGCTGATGAAGAGTTTGGTCAAGAAGAGTTCTTTGACCCTGCTGACTCTTTTCCTTTTGACCCCAATGGCCATGCATCACGAGGTATGGGTAGAAAGATCGAACCACATGCTGAAATACATGCTGCCACTGCTTATACCATATCTATGGATGCTCGGACAGGATCCAGAAGCCCTAATACATTGCGTATTAAGAGCCAAATTCATGGGAGGGATGTGTTTATACTCATGGACAATGGTAGCACTCATAGTTTCATTAACAGAGCAGTCATGGACAGGCTAAAGTGTTTTCCCACTGATTTACATCAGCCATTGAAGGTGCAAATTGCCAATGGGGATGAAGAAATTAGCACACAAGTATGCCCTGTTGTTCATATTCAGCTTGCTGAAAATTTTGGACAGCAATTGGATTTAATTGCATTGGAAATGGGGCCTATAGATGTTGTCTTGGGTTGTGATTGGCTGAAAACTTTGGGCACTATAACCATGGAATTTTCCTTGCTGTATATGGAGTTTGTCCGTGTGGGACAGCTCATTCACTTGCAGGGAATTCAAAATGATAGTGAATTTCAGCTCATTACCAGCAAACAACTCAAGAAAGAGTTCAAAAAACGGTCCCCAATCTTTGTATTGCAGTTAAATAAAGAAAATTCAGATCAGTCCACCAAAACAGTAAAGAATTCAGCATTAAAAACTCTTTTAGAAGAATACAAGGACCTCTTCCAAGTACCTACATCACTACCCCCTAATAGTGCGGTTGATCATCCCATAGATCTGGAGCCTCACTCAAAGCCTGTGAACAAGCCACCTTACAGATTTAGGTGTGAAAGAGAAGAAGTTGCCAAACAAGTCAAAGAATTACTGGACATGGGATTCATTAAGTCCAGTTCTTCACCATTATGCTTCCCCTGTGTTATTAGTAAAAAAGAAGGATGGATCTTTCAGGATGTGCATGGAGTACAGGGATCTTAATAAGATCACCGTGAAGAACAGGTACCCCATTCCATGCATAGATGACTTGCTGGATGAACTCAAGGGGGCTAAGTACTTTACGAAGATAGATTTGAGGTCAGGCTATCACCAGATCCGTATGAGGACAGGGGATGAGGTCAAAACAGCATTTCGGACTAATCGGGGGCTTTATCATTTCTTGGTCATGCCTTTTCGGTTAACTAATGCACCGGCCACCTTTCAAAGCTTAATGAACAAAATACTTCAGCCCTTTCTTTTCAGATTTTTGTTGGTCTTCTTTGATGACATCCTCATCTACAGTAGATCACTGAAGTATCACCTTTGGCACATGAGGCAGGTGTTTGATGTATTGAGGTAGCATAGACTCTTTGCCAAGGAGACAAAATGTTCTTTCATGTAGACGGAGGTGGAATACTTGGGGCACATTGTTAGTGAAGATGGAATTAGGGCTAATCCTAAGAAAGTGCAGTGTATAAAAGACTAGCCCACACCTGCAAATACCACTTCACTTAGAGGATTTCTTGGTCTCTCATCATTCTATCACAGATTCATCAGGCATTATGCCACTATTGTAGCTCCCTTGACGGATAGGCTTAATGAAAGAGGCCTTTTTATGGGATGCCATAGCTTATAAGAGCTTTAATCAGCTCAAAGAATTTCTTACCTCGGCACCCATCTTGGTTTGCCTAGATTATTTGAAAGAATTCACCATTCAGTGTGATGCAAGTGGCAGAGGCATAGGGGCTGTATTGTTACAGGAGCATGGGGTTATAGCATTTGAGAGCCGCAAACTTGCTGAAAATGAGATGACCATGAATGTATATGACCAAGAAATGCTAGCCATCCTTCATGCCATTAGGAAATGGCACCACAACTTGTATGGCAACAGATTTAGGGTCAAGAGCGACCATAGGGTCCTCAAATACTTCCTCTCTCAGTCTAATCTTACCCCCAAACAACGCAGATGGGTAGCTACATTGCAGAAATATGACTTTGACATTACACATATGCGGGGAAAAGATAATGTAGTTGTTGATTCATTATCTAGAATGTGGGCTTGTAAAGTTTCAACCATCATGGAACTTCATAGTGATTGGATAGAAGAGCCTCAGGAGGCCTATTTGTTAGATGCTGACTTCAACTACATTTTCCATGAATTCCAGCAAGGGCATGTAGAAGAAAATCTCCATATCAGCTTAAGAACGGTCTCTTAAGGTTTCAGGGCAGGATTGCCATCCCATACACTTCTCCATTTAAGCAAAAGATAATCCAAGAGATGCATTCCCCACCTATAGCTGGTCACTTGGGCATATTTAAAACTTATGACAAAGTTGCTAAAAGCTTTCATTGGAAGGGCCTATGGAAGGATGTAAAAGATTTTGTCTTGAGATGCGTGCCATGTCAACAAAACAAGGACAACACCTTAAAACGAGCTGGTTTACTGTAGCCATTGCCTCTGCCTGAAGGCAAATGGACACACATTACTATGGATGTCATAATCGGCCTACCGGTGACCAAGAAGGGGTGGAACAACATCTACGTAGTTGTGGATAGACTCACCAAGGAAGCCTATTTCATTCCTACAAAGACTCAATATAATGCTTCTCAAGTAGTTAGCCAATTCATGGAACATGTTTTCAAATTACATGGCTTACCACAGGTCATTGTGCATGACCGGGATGCTAAGTTCATGAACAACTTTTGACAGGTAGTCTTCAGCTCTATGGGCACTCAATTAGCCCCTTCCACTGCTTACCATCCACAGGCTGATGGCGAGACAGAGAGGGTTAACAAGTGGCTAGAAACATACTTGAGGCATTTCTGTTATGATGTGCAGAATGCTTGGGACTCATGGTTGCATCTGGCTAAGTTTGCCTATAATAACTCTACACACTCTAGCATTGGAGTTTCACCCTTCGAGGCATTGTATGGATATAAGGTGCCCCTCCCCACGGTCATCTTCAATGATAAAATAAACCCACAAAGCAAGGAGGAATTGGATTGAATGCAGGCCTCACTTCAACAGTGCAAAGTCAGCATGAAGAAAGCTCAGGATCAAATGAAGCTTTATGCTGATAACAAAAGAAGGGACGTTAAATACCAAGAAGGGGATTTGGTGCTTTTGAAGATGCCCAAGTCCAGATATGCCACCCTTAAGGATGGGTCCAGCAAGAAGTTGGCTCATAGGTTCTATGGGCCATACCGAATTGTCAAAAGAGTGGGAGACTTGGCATATCAATTAGCATTACCCCCATCCACGAAGATTCATAATGTCTTCCATGTGAGTCAATTGAAGCCCTTCATTGGATCATCAGTGGATTATGTTGAGGAGTTACCATTGATAGATGAAGAAGGCATCATTCAATACATACCCGAGAAAATCATATGACAAAGGGAAAAGAAGATTTGCTCTCGCTCCATCATGGAATACTTGATTAAGTGGCAAGGTTTACCACTTGAGGAAGCTTCTTGGAGGCCAGCTTCAGTTTTGGAAGAGTTCTCATACCTATTAGAAGCAGACTTGGCTGAAATCTAGCTAATTATGGCCCTATTTTCTCTCAGATTGAATGTAGACAGCTCTCTATTTCAAAGTAGATTTTATTATGTACTATGGAAAGCAATGGACACCATACATGGGCTGAAAGTACTCCTCGAGAGCTCCATTTTGATATATGGCACACCCCGATCAGAGTCTCCTACAGAAAGTTATAACAGATTTACTACAGTAGGGCCCTGTAGTAAATGGCTTGTTGTCCATTGTCTGCAGCTCACATTTACTCAAGATACTCGGGTCAAAATTCATTTTTATAATTCCCCAATAAGGCCCATGTATCGTACACATCCCAATGGCCCATCATACACAATAATACCTCTTCATTTATTTGTATACCCCTGTAATAATGCAGCAGAGTAGTACTATGATCAGCTCCTGCCCAATTATCATAAGTGCATGTTGTTTTTTAGGGCAAAAACCTTTGGGTGGGGATGGAATGTAAGAGAGGGGATTTAATAATGGGAAAATACTAGCTACACTAGCTGGTATATAAGGTGTTAGGGACTCGATTTTTGGATCATCAGATTATAATACAAGTCTCCTTTCATCTTCATCTCCTTCTCCAAGATCTCATGGCTTCTTTCTCTCTCTTTCTGTCTTTCTCTCTCTTTTTCTAGTCTTTCTTTCTCCTCGTCACTCTCTTTCTCTCTCTTTTGCACCCTCTCTCTCTCCTCTTCTTCTCTCTCTCTTGTCCTCTTCATGACACATAATTTCCTTATTACAATTTTTCACTTTGATGTAATCTTTCTTGTCATAATTGTGGATTACAATATGACCATTATTTCACAATAATGACATACAATGCCAAAGTTACTAAAACTTCTTCTCTACAATCTACCTCTATCTTTAGATCTCCTCTATCTCTAAAATTACAACATCATCTTGAAATTTGCATATCACCAAACTATTGTCATATATACATAAGATTAACAAAAAGATCTCCAAGCCTTATCATTGTTAAGGCCATCCAAAGTAGATGAAGCCAAGTCATCATCATTAGGCATTGAATCAATGGCTACCAGAGCATCTATAATGCTTCTTATTTTTTGTGTATACTCATTTACTAACATCTCTCCTTTCTTCAAGGTACTTAGGTCTTGCATGATCTAAATCATCCTTGCTTTTGTATTAATAGAAAACATATATTCAAATATGATCCAAGCTAGATGTGAATTCTTTGCATTTTCCATATATCCCAATAACTATAATCAATAATTGTAGACAACCAATACATCACATTTTTATCCTTGCATTTTTTTCTTTATATGCCTTTAATTAATTTGCCATTGGGTACTCATTTAGTTATGGATCCTTTTCTTCCTTCTTGTAACAAACTTGTATAAGCCTTTTCTAATGAGAAAGTTGCTTGCATATCTAGAAGACTCAAAGTTGCTTGCACTCAATATTTGAATTGGCATATGCAATGTTTGGCCATGCTTGATGCAAAATTTAGTACCTAACACCTAGATGCAGTGTGCAACAGACATTGCTAAACCAATCTCTAATTTTGATCATTTCACTCTACAATATAAATAAAGTCATTTTTTTCCTCGTTTATTTGAAAAAGCATTGGAGTTTCACTAAAGATATAACATGCATCATTTATCCAATAACAACAAGAAGTTGACCCCTCCTAGATACCATGATAAAATCCTTTTTTACAAAATTTGGGGATATTAAATTTGATTTGCAAAAGTAAAAGATTTTGGAATGTATATCTTCTCTTAATTGGGAACCACAAAATAATGTAACTAGGTCATGAAAAAGATAGATGAGTTTTTTATTACTATGCATATCACTGATTTCTAAAATTTATTGCAACTTCAACCTCACAACACAGGTTGTTGGGACTGAAAATAGGCCTTATAGTGGCTCTCTCACACTCAACACACTATCAAGCCTGAGACTAGCCTCCATGTCCCTTGACCATAAGCGATTGGCAGACTGGCTAGAATAACCTCTTACTAACCTATTCCACTACATTGTAGTCCAATCACTAATAATTGTCTAGCCTGATCTCTGAGTAGGCATTTTCCCCATAGAATGATGTCTATATGCCAAATAAATGTACACTTAGTAGGCTCCTTCCTAATAGAATGTCATGGCCTCTTCAAACATGTGACCTAAACTCGTTAGGGATTTGACTTGCCAACCCTCTTGTATTTTTCACTGATCCAAGCTCACTTTTACACAACTAATCCCTAGAATCTATCACAACTTAGCATCTCCTCATACACTCTATCATAATGAAATCAATTGGTACACAAGTAGACCCTCGAATCTATCACAACTTAGCATCTACTCGCACACTTGATAATCATGACATCAATTGCCATGCATCAATATATGCGAATGATTTTGATGCACAAAGTGAATGACTGGCACAACCAAGATTTATGAAAAATCATCACATGTGTATATCAAGTAATTCTTTCTCTTTCATATGTATGCAAACCTAGGCAATGCTTTTTTGCTCCATATACCTAAGGTATCAAGCCCTTTGTCTCATACTACCATAGGCAAACACATATCACATATTAGACAAAAATATACTAATGCATCAAAAAATGAATTATTTTAGTGTATAAGAACTAATTTGTAGTATCATCATCTTAACCTAGATGCAAATGACATTATTAGGGCTATCTCTGTGCTATGAAACCATCAATTTCTTATAATAAAATGGTGTTTTTCATTAATTATGATGTTTTAATAGTTCGAGCTTATGTATTTGAGATTCAATAGGGGTTTTCTAAATTTTTAAAATTTATTGGTAGTTTTTGGAAATTGCTACCACTTCTAAGTATTTCATTTGTTTTTGAATATTTATTGCATGAAAAATAAAGAATGTTCAAAACAAACTTGCAAATCTCATCAAATCAATGATTTCACTCACATATAATCCATAAGAAAATAACAAATCATTTTATAATCAAATTATGCACCAAATTTATCATTTGACATGTAGAATCCTTAATGACCAAAATATGTGAATGATGATGTTGATGCTGCAAGCTTGCTAATGCCCATAGTTGCTAATGCACTCAAAGGGCCTCTATTGTGCCTCAACAACATGGCCCAACTCTTTGTTTCTACAAACATTTATCTCTTGCTCTCGATTCTCTATCCCCCTCTCTCATATGAACACACATTTATGGCTATGGACAAGGAGAGAGAAATACTGGTTTTTGAGGAGAGAGAAAGACTAAATATTCTTAATTCTCAATCCTTCATTTCATGAGATCTAGATTACATAGATGCATAGAGGATGATGAGAAGACTTCATTTCAATATTCAAATCCTATAGAAGATGAACATTGTCTTTGCAATGATCAAGAGATGGCCATGATGATGACATGAATTTTTTGACTCTCTTATCTCCTTGCTTCTTCACAAATCATCATACTTTTCACTTATTGCCATTTGGGTTTGACCCATGCCCCTTGAATTTGGTCCACCCCTTCAAATCTTGGCCAAAAAGCAACCTTCTTGGCTACCCATATCACTTTTGTATGCATACAAAGGTATTCTAACATGAAATTAGAACTCAAACATGCAAATTTAATGAGAAAAAGATAGCTGCACTACTCACAAAGTCAACTTTGTGCTTTGCTTCACCTTCATCTTTTAAATGCACTGTGTATTGCACCTTGAGTCCCTTGCAAAATGAACCACATTTGAGCCTTGAATTTTCATTTATTCTTTAAATGGCTTGTGAATTTTCAAAAAACACTTAAAAACCCTACAAAATGCATCTTTAAATTCTTCTCTCATTGGCAACCATGCCACGGAGTCTCGGGTCTGTCATCTTGTAGCTTCCTCACCCCACAGGGTTTGAGTTGTGTTGTAGCGTGTTGATAGCTCCACTCTCCACCCGTGACAAAGTCCCTTTTTGTGCCTTCAGCTATCTTGTACATACTCTTTTTCTATCAATATGACTTTATGCCCTCAAGATGGACCATTCTACAAACTATGAGCATTGTGTGTGCCGTGTCGCGTTCCGTGTCGTGTTGGGGTGGCCCGTGATGTGTTGAGGTGTTGAAATGGCAATGTCGGGGAATGGGTCTAGTGCTTCTCTGGAGCCTAGACGGGGGGTTAAGAGAGGGCCCTGCACGGGTATCCGAGGGCCAATCATCACACTTGGTATCACTGTGTACAAAAATGTGTATCACCTGAGTTCAAAAAAGGGGGAATATAAAAGAAGATAAGCTTACATATATAGATTCACAGAAGGAAATATTTTAAGATGTATAAATTTATTCACATAAGGGGTTTTTATATTTCATATACATGATTTTTACAGAAGGGTATTGTTAATTTACAAAACTGACGTGGATCATTTTACAAAAAGGGTATGATGAGCCTTAATAAGTAAACATAGTACTTTTGTTTTTCAAGGTACTAAGTCCACTTTTCCAAGTCATGATCTTACAGAGTCCTTAGGGGATTCATTATGGGATACTTAGAGAATCACATTAGTGCAAGGGTGTGGGGTTTCCTCAAATAGTACATAAGTTTATATATTAGGCCCATACCCGCCCATATTAGGGGTTGGCCCCCATTAATTTTCCTCCCCGTCTATACAAATAAGGGAGGGGTTTCAAAAATGTGTATCACATGAGTCACTGTGTATCCTGGGTGAGTCATTATGTATGATTCTTGATTATTATTGAGGTATACCAACACTAAAGTAAGGCAACTATATTCAAGCTTAGGGTCTAAGTCCCTAAAAATTTGCATAAGATAGAGGCATGTGACTTGGGTTAATAGAAGCAATCAAGATTAAGTGGGAACTACCCCAAGGTAACCAGTTGGAAATAAACCCAACACAATAAATCTAATCTTATGCAACACCTATGGGAAACAAGGTCTCTTCCTCTCTCTTGCTCCTTAGTTTTGACATGCAAGCTTGTACTACCACTTTTTGGCTATGTGGAAATGAAGTTGCCCAAGAAAATTCCAGTCTCTCCATTTTTAGTCCAACTTCATAGACTGAGAGAAGTTTCGCTAATTTCAGGGTGGAGTTAAAATCATGGAGTCACACCTACATAACTTGAACCACATCGACCACGCCTAGGTCAATTGACCTAGGTGTGGCATGGCTCTAATTTAGCTTAATGTAAGCATCTTTCTCATCTTTTAAGAGAAGTACATCGAAGTTAATCCTTGAAGAATGAAATGACATCCGAACCTATGTGGGAAGCTCATGTGTTGTTGGGTGTTATGTGAGGGTGGTACATAGATAACTTTTGTAAAAGGAATTCATGCAATCACACTTGTATAAAAAAAAAGGAACATATATGCATTGCATATACATTGTTTGACAGAAATGTCATGTTTATGTAGATGAGCATGTTGCATTAGCTTGGGAATGAACTTGCTTTCATTTATGATCAAGTGTAGTGAGACTGTTCACTACGGTTGTCGCATTAGGATGAGTGGAGTTTGTGTTGTTGCATATAAGAAAAATTGTTTTATGCAAGATG
This sequence comes from Lygodium microphyllum, assembly GCF_053477565.2. Classification (NCBI taxonomy): domain Eukaryota; kingdom Viridiplantae; phylum Streptophyta; class Polypodiopsida; order Schizaeales; family Lygodiaceae; genus Lygodium; species Lygodium microphyllum. Next base: position 125,540,864 of record NC_141137.1, on the reverse strand, counting down.
ACATGGAACCTAATTTCAACTAGACCAAGATAATCTATGAGGTATGGGAGGAATTGCAAGAGGCGAGATGTGTATGTGTGACCAAGTTCCATCTTAGGCTTAAGGGAAGGCCCTAGCATGTCATTGTAATGTGTACAAATCCTACTTGGAGTTCATGATATGTAATTATTAGGACTATAAAGCATGTTAACTTAGTTTTTTATTAGATGCTCATGTGGTTGGGATTGGTTGAGTCAAGTGACTAAAGCTTTAATATTAGTTTTGGGCTAGTTTTCTAGCTTGACCTCTCATTAAAACATGTTGCCTATATGCTAACCTTCTCTAGTGTTGTAACCTTCTCTCTTGATAGGTCCTCACAATTTTATCAACTTGCCTTAGATAAAGGACAAAGAAGAGAGGGAGTGAAAATCCACACTTGTCCCTACTTTTTCTTAGGATAAAGGGGTTGATAGGTTGCCACCATAAATGGGCTGTTTAAATCTCACTAAAGGTAGCATCGATTTAGGTTTTGACTATCTTCAAGGATGTGCTTATGTGAGATAGCATCTCGCGACGGCATATAAGAAATGGAAAGTTGCACAACACACAGAAAACTAAATTGAAAAAACTTGCATAATCAATAAATGCATGAAACATCAAGAGTTATGCAAATTACATATACATGCAATAGACATAAAGTGTGGGACGTATAGTAGCACATGTTGGTGTTAGACTATATGTTTATATGTTATGTGTTGTTAGGTTTTATGTAAGGATGTTTGTCACAAGCCTGCCTAACAATTCCCTGGCAGCACATTTTAGTGGTCCATATTGGGGAACTATCCTAGATGGCTTCTCTTGGCACTCATGAGAATGCATGGGGTCTATCGTCTAGGTTTCCTAGAGTCCACCCCGTAACAGAAGGTACCGGCCATCCCCATGAGGATCAATCTGCAAGCTCGGGGTCCTAATTTAACAACTGAGGTTTTGATACATCAGCTAGCTCCATTGAAGGTGTCCCACAAGGGCTTCTCGTCCTACTAGAGCAATCATAGTTACCCTTGGTTCATGGAGTGCAACACTTTTTTCCATCAACTGCTTAGGATTCAGGGAACCTTAACTGAGTTCTAGCACAGCTGCCGCACCTTTCCCCTAAGATAATTCCTGATCAAGGTTTTAAGACTTGACCTAAGTCAACGCTTGACTCTACCTAAATTTTCCTAATTAACATTTCGTTCAATCTCTTGAGAGAAGCTCCCAGCTTATCGAGACCACCCATCCATAGGACAGATCCGTCAGTGATCTCACCCACCTGCTTTCCAGAAATGGTTTTCTTTAGTTTTATAATTACCTATCACATTAAGTTATGACATATAAAAGCAGCTTCATTAATTAACCTGTTATCATAGGTTCCTTCACGTAATTTTACGGCACAACACAAAGACAGAGAAAATAGTCTTTTGGCAAAACATATTTATTTATTATTTTGCAAAGTTATTTACAATGATTTTCCCCTTTTGCCTACGCAGAAGATAAGCCTCCGTTCACCAAAAAATCCCTTTTGTCTGCATAGAAGAGAACAAATCCTCCAAGATTTCCATCCCTTCACTAGTACCGGGGACTCTAGAATCCCATCTTGATTCATGTGAGGGGGAGGTAGTTCCTAAGAGTGATCGAGAGATTTATGGCCAAAGCCCCCTTGGCACTCCTGCCTCCTCCTACCCTAACAGATTCCTCATCGAGCGACCTTTCATGGTCGGGGCTACGGTCCAAAGCTCCTCGCAGCGATACAAAACAATCCCCCTTGGAGCAGGGTTCCGTGTCTAGCTGTGGGGGAGGCATAGGCGATGTCTTCCCCTACTCCTCAAAGGGAGATTCTATACACATTGGTATAATATTCCACGTATCACATACATAGGAGGCAACCTCTCGATTGAAACACCATGGCCTCACTGCAACTCTCCTACATCTCGGGGATTGGACATCCTTGATGCACTGCTTATAAAGAACAAATGTACAAGCTCCACTCTTTTGTCTATCAAATGATCCAAGAATTGATATTTTCTCAATAGACTTACCCCAAGGAACCGCTCGTCTATCCTACATCCTAGGAATCCTCACACACTCCACAATGATCACTTATTTAGGCAATCAAGTGCTATGCATCCAGGGTTTTTTACCATGTGGCATACAAAATGCAAAAGTGTACGACCAATACGTGGGTCAACTCATGATATTGACGCTCTCACTAATATAATAATTAATATTAAAATTACATGTGTTTTTAGCAATAAAATAATTTTTATTTTATTCTACTCATATTCTATGGTTTAATCGACGATGTTCGACCATTTGCCAAACTTCGAACATTATCTAGAAAGATCAATTTTCATTTAGCTATGTCCTAAGTGCAATGCTAATTATTTTTGCGAAAACTTTATCCTAGGCAATGCAAAAATCATAAGTGTAATTTTCCTTTCATCTTTTAGACATCAAATTATATTACTACACACCTAATTTATATGCATCTAGTATATATTTTCCTATCATTTTTCTATTGATTTAATGCATTGATTATTTCATGATATTATATAAATGATTTCTATAAATTATTATAAAACTCATTTGCATATGTTTATCATTAGCAAAATAAAATAGAGATAGTCACTTTCACAAGAAAATGATAAAATATTCACTAATATTGTCTACATTTTTTCCAATTATTATGATAACATGCGTCATTAATGAAATAACAATAAACATCACGAAATAAACCATAATTACGATATAATCCTTTTCCAAGTGAAAGAGTCTTTTCATTGAATAGATAATTATTATATTACTTAGGTTATTTTCCTAAGCGATAGTTCATATGCATTTTCTTTCAAATGCGTTTATAATCATTTAAAGCCAAATATAGTGATAAGCTTATAAAACATTAAATTTTCTCAATTCCTACAATGTCATTTTCTCCATTGGCTGTGTTCCTTGCTTCCCTTGCTTCAAATGGGCTTTTTGAATTTCTACGATCTTGTGGAGCCATGGATGTCAAGTGAAATTGACGTGGTAGTTCAGGGAAAGTTGGTGGTTGTCCAGAAAAATTTCACCAGTGTTTCGCTTAGCAGTATGGTCATATGGGATGATGAAGGAGTAACACAGGGTAGAGAAAATAGAAGAGGGGTATTTTCCTATTCCCTATTTCAAGCTCAAAGCTTCAATGGATAAGAGAAGTAGAGAAAATTTTCCATCATCAGGAGGTCTTCCTTCTTGCTTTATTTGTGAAGGAGACGGGGAGCATGCAGCCGACTCATTCTTTTGGCTACTTGTCAAGAGCCAAGTGAGCTTGATTAAAAATGTAATTTGATTGCCTACCTATTGGATGGTGGCATGGAAATGATTATTTTATATTTTCTCTCCCTCCAGGCATAAAAAAGTCATGAATTTTGGCCTATTTTTTCAAAAACGAATTTTTTTTCTTCAAAATGACTTCCTTTGGTGGTTTTTGGCCAAGTTACCTCATGACTTATCTAGTTTATAAAGTCATGCCATACTCTTTGATACTTAACTTACTCAATATCATGCTCATTCTTGCGTGTTCTTTGTCTACCGATTAAGACTTTTGCGATTTGTCTTGTGGTTACGAAATCAATGCGATCTTTGGCATATTAAATGTAATCGGGAATGCTAAATCAAATACAATGTGAAAAAAATTATGATTAAGACATCGTAGTATTATTTACGAGGCGTCTTTGCTTTTTTTGTGGCTGGGAACATTGGGGTGTCTTCTCATATCGGATTACAGAATTGATTTAATGGGAGACTCAATATCAAGAAAATTACATGTGATCACTTACGTAATAGCTCGATGAGTAATTTTTAAAATGCCACAATCCCGAATTCATTTTTTGATATGAAGCACTGTGGCAGGAATATTACATCCTCTCCTCCGTAGAGAAATCGAGATGTCCTCATCTTAAAAAGAACTAGGGAAACTGTTTTTCTAAAGCTATCTCTTCTATCAATGTGGCATCCTTCTCAGGATAGTCTTTCCACTGGATAAGATACTATCTAATGGTTCTGTTTCTCAGAGGTTTCTCTTTTACATCTAGAATCTTATCAAGCTGGAGTTGAAGGGCTCCTTCAATAGACATTACAATTTGTTGGTCATCAAGAATATGTTTTGATTTGCCACATAAGCTTTTAGAAGACTAACGTGAAATACATTGCGGACTTTCACATGATCAGGAAGTTGTAGTTTGTAGGCATTAGCTCCTAGACATTTGAGAACATTGTATGATCCACAGTACCTTGGACTCAACTTTTTGAACTTCCACAATGATAGAGAACTCTTCTTTGGGCTTACACGGGGATGAAAACCATGTTTCCCTCTTGGAAGATATGCTCTTGTCATCCTAGATCAGCATAAGCTTTCTGGCAGTCTTTGGTAGCTTGGATATCTTGTCTGATAGTTTTGACTTGATCATCCATGTCGTCTAGCATTTTCTTAGAAGTCTCAACCTTTAGGGTTGGATTAGAAAAATTTAGTGGCCTCAAACAATCTTGCCCATACAATGCTTGAAATGGACTCATTTGAATACTCTGGTGATATGACACATTGTAGGAAAATTCTACTAAGAGCAAATATTGTATCCACCTTGTCAGTTATCTGGAACAGTAAGCTCTCAGTATATCTTCAATGAACTCACTAACTTGCTCTGTTTGACCATCATTTTGGGGATGGTAAGCTATGCTAAAGCAAAGCTGGATTCCAATTGCTTCAAATAGGCTTCTCCAGAAATGTGACATAAAATAGAGAGTCACGATCACTAACGGGTCAATTTAGGAAATCCATGAAGCCTAAAGATTTCTTTCACAAATAGTCGTGCAATATCTGAAGCTTTGTAGTTGGTCTTGACTGGAATAAGATAAGTGACCTTTGTTAGCATATCCACAATCACCATGATTGAATTATACCCTGCTTGAATAGAAGGTAGAAGGTAAGTCAACTACGAAATCCATACTGATGAACTCCCATTTCATCTGTGGAATGTCAAGTGGCTCTTTGCCTGGCATTTTGACATGCTCAGCTTTTACCCACTGGCAAGGCATTTAGTAACATATTTGAGTACATCATGCTTTAGTCTTTCCCAATAGTAACTTTTCTTGACTATATTAAGAGTTTTTACATAGCCAGGGTGTCTTTTCCTGACTGTATTAAGATCTTCCCTTAATATCTTCTTTTTCAGCACTTGACTGAGGGGAATGCAAAGCCTTGTCCTGAAATCGACAAGTCTATCATCCACAGTGAAATTTTGGTATTTGACTCTGAGCTTAGGATCAATGTCCTTAACTAGGATTTCTCTAAGCATTAGTTGATACTTAGGATCCTTGTGTGCCTCTTCTTTGGCTAGCTCAATGACTGGATTGCTAGGCATCGATATCATGGTAGCTAATGTCTCTCCTTTAGATGGCTCTTCCATGATAAGTGCATTTAGAAAAGCTTTATGACTTAATGCATCAACAATCACATTCTTTTTTCTAGGTCTGAACTTGATTTTAAAATCAAATTCTTGCAAGACTTCAATCCAACGACACTGCCTCATGTTGAGGTCTGGTTGAGTAAAGATCCATTTGAGACTTTTGTGGTCAGTGACCAAAGTAAACTTGCTTCCAAGCAGATTGTGTCGCTACAATTTCAGAGCATGGATCATAATAGCTCAAGATCATGGGTGGCGTAATTCCTCTCATGGATTTTTAGTTTCCTTGAGGAATAGGCTGTCAGATGACCTTGCTACATAAGCACACAACCTAGTGCAAGAGAACTTGTGTCTTACAACCTCAAACTTTTCACTTAGGTTAGGTAGCTTTAAACTAGGTGTTGTTACCAAACTTTTCTTGAGATGCTCAAAATTGGCTTGCTCAATGGGCATCCATACAAAGGCAATTTACTTTTTCAGCAAATCAGTGAGAGGTGCAGCTATTAGGATGTAATTTTTTATGAAAATTCTATACCATCCAATCAGCCCTAAAAAACTTCTCACTTCCTTAACTGACGTTGGAGGTTGCCACTCCTTAACATCTCTAACTTTGGATGGTGGGTCTATAGAGATTTCTTCAGCAGATACTATGAATCCGAGATATTCCATCTGCCTTTTGAAAAAGGCACACACCTTTTTCTTTGCATAGAGCTTGTGCGTCCTCATTGTGTCTAGCATAATGTGCAATTGTAGCTCATGGTCTTCATCTCTCTTGGAGTATGTTAGGATGCCATCAAATAAGACTAGGACAAACTCATCAAGATAAGGTCAAAAAATGTCCTGCATTAATCTGTTGAATGTAGCAGGGGCATTAGTTAGACCAAAATACATTACAAGAAATTCAAAATGACCATATCTAGTATTGAAGGTAGTTTTGGGGATATCTTCTTCCTTGATCCTTATTTGGTAATAACTAGATCATATATCAATTTTGGAGAAGATTTTTGCCCCTTGTAGCCTATCAAGTAGCTCGTCTATTTCTTGGGATAAGATACTTATTCTTGATTTTTACCTGATTTAGACCTTGGTAATCAATGCAAAGGTGAAGAGTTCCGTCCTTTTTCTTTTGAAACAATACTGGGGCTCCCCATGGTGAATTAGTAGATATAATGTATCCTTGATCCAATAATTACTTGAGTTGCTCTTTCAACTCAATCATTTTAGGGATATATATGTTATACGGACTCTTAGCGATTGGAGTGGCTCTTGGTTCAAGTATAATCTTGTGATCAACTTCTCTTTGAGGTGGTAATTCAGTTAGCTCTTCTGGGATGATGTCATCATATTCCTTCAGCCAATATGGCTCTCCCTTGTCTTGTTTATTTTGCTCAACCTTATTTAATTTTATGAGATACATAGATAATCATTTTCTTAACCCTTTTATTATGCGAGATGATTTGGCTAGTTGAATCTAGGGTTTTCCTGCCTCACCTTGGGTCATCACTTTTTCCCCCTTTAGGTTTTGAAAAGTCACATGGTCTTTTGTGCACTGAATATGTGCGTCATTGGGGATTAGCCAGTCCATACCCAATAGACATTCATAAGCCCCTCAATCCCATTTCGGAGAGATTTCTTTCCAAGCTAAATGTCACTTTACAAATTTGCTGAGTAGACATGATTTCTTTTCCATTAGCAAGTTCCACAAGCAATCTAGATGTAGGTATTGTGTATATACTTAATTTCTTGGCACACTTTGGTGACATGAACAAGTGTGTACTTCCATAGTCAACCGGAATTTCAGAGGACTTACCTTGATATTTTGTTGGTGTTTGAATCATCAAAAACGGGCGATTTGGGCCTTTCCTATGGAGGGTGGAGTGAATTGATGCCCTCTCCATATTGACTTCCATAGTTGGGTTTCCCTCTTCTTCAAGCTCTTTAAGAATTACAATAGATGCTTTTCCTTTTGCAATTGAAGCTTGGTTGTTTTGACCTCTGTACTATCCTTGGCAAGGAATTTGGCCAAGCTTTGGGCATTGTTTTTTAAAGTGGTTTGGCTCATTATAGCGGAAACACCTAGGTACACATGAATTACTTCACATAGGTATGAAGTTCCCAACTGCATTTGTTTTGGCTCTCTTTCCTTGACCAGGCGGATGCTAACCTTGGGCTCACTTAATATAGCACTGTGAAGTCCCTTTGTTTTGATTCCAAAGCCTATTATTCCTTGGCTTTGATCAAATCTCTTGAACAAGATGTGCTACACGAATCAAAGTATCTTGCAGATTAGTTGGATGCATAGATTCAAGGTGTGTATTCAGAGGAGCAATAGTCATGGAAGGCACATATTTAAGCAGTGAGATAAACTTTGAGTAATATGCCTCCAGGCTCGTTCCCAGCTATCTTAAGTTAAAGAACTCATTAATTTTTAGTGTGCGATAAGCTGGTGGCAAATATCGACTAGGCATAGCTTCTTTTAGCTTTTCCCAGGTAATAGCTATCTCAACAAGTCCCTGGTCTTTACACCACAGGTGTGTCTCACCAGTCAATTTCAACTTGGTGATCATAGCCTGATTAGCAGGGGTAGTTCTCGCGGCAGTAAAGTAGTCCTCCAATTGAATTTCGGTGGCTTAACCTGCTCAAGGAGACACTTCTTCTCCTGAATTTCAGTCAAACTAGTGATAGTTGTATTACCCTGCGTTATCATAAGTTTCACAAATTAGTTTAGCACTTAAGCTTTTGAGCTTCCTTTCCACATTAACATATCTTACTAGTTTTGTAAAACAATGATGGGCCAAAGAGCACAATATTTTTACAAAATCCAGTCATTGTTATCTTTTATTATCAGTAGCCATAAGCTATGATATTTACAAGTAAGGAATATTTACAAATGGTAGATGTTTACAAGTAGAGATACATCAACATTGATAGGATAGGCTAGATCCTATGTACAATTTCCAAAATAGGATATCATTATATCTTTCTTTTTCATAGATGGATATCAGTTACATTCATGTAGAAGAAAGTACTAGGCCAATTGTTGTCTATGTCTAGAAACCTATACTATGGAAATGGTAGATCTGAAAAACTATGGATATGGTAAAATCTCAAAACTTGCAACGTCCTTAGATTATAATCTTGTCGATTGGGATTACCTTCAGTACCTTGTCATAGACATAATGGTCCAGACATATTTGCCGACCATTGGTAATGATAAGTGGATTCCTTTAAGGCCTCAACTACTTTTAAATTTTCCATCCATTCAAGGCGTTTCAGATTAATTTGCAGGTTGAAGAATCGATTGGCCTCGATGTAACAATAATGCTCATCCTAGAACCATCTTCTTTTGTGATTCACAGGTGATGGATTGTATAGGTGATCGAGTATCCTCATCATTTCTCTTCTCCACTGGTCATCCATGGAGTTCAGCGCAGATGTGTACATTGCTCGAAAAACAATAAACTAGTTTCAAGCTTCATTATTCTACCAAATTTTATCCCTTAACAATTAGCAGGCTGATTATTACTTAGAATAGTTAGTCTTAAAAATCGTAGATATTTTTAATTTCAATTATGCTCTGATACCATGTGTCATGAGCTTGCCTAACAATTCCATGACAGTACATTTTAGTGGTCCATCCGGGAACTATCCTAGACAGCTTCGCTTGACACTCACGAGAATGCACAAGGTGTATCGTCTAGGTTTCTTCTTGATATTTTAGGTTAGGTTTTCTTGCTGATTTATACGTGGGTCGACTCATCTCTCACTCTTATATAATCATTAATATTAACATTGGATGTGTTTTTAGCAAGAAAATAATTTTTATTTTATTCTACTCATATTCTATGGTTTAATTGATGATGTCCGCTGAACTTTCAACATTATCTAGAAAGATCAATTTTCATTTAGCTATCTCTTAAGTGCAATGTTGATTGTTTTTCTGAAAACTTTATTCTAGGCAATGAAAAAATCATAAGTGTAATTTTTCTTTCATCTTTTAGACATTCAATTATATTACTACGCATCTAATTTATGCACGTCTAGTATATATTTTCCTATATAATTTTTTGTTGATTTAATGCATTGATTATTTCATGATATTATCTAAATGATTTTCTATAAATTAATATAAAAATCATATGCTTCAGTTTATCATTAGCAAAATAAAATAGAGATAGTAATTTTTAGGAAAAAATTATAAAATATTCTCTTCACTAACACTGTCTTCCTTTTTTCTGTTATTATGATCACGTGTCATTAATGAAATAATAATAAATATCACAAAAATAAACCATAATTATGATATTTTCTTATAATGACAGGCATATAATCCTTTTCCAAGTGAAATAATCTTTTCACTGAATAGCTAATTATTATATTACTTAGGTTATTTTATTAAGTGACAGCTCATATGCATTTTCTTTAGAATGCGTTTATAATAATTTAAAGTCAAATATAGCAATAAGCTTATAAAACATTAAAATATTCCAAACTGATGAGATGTTACCTCTCTCAGGTTTGTTGTAACGAGGGTTTCACTAATTCCTACCGCCTCATTTTCTCCATCAACCGCGTTCCTTACTTCCCTTGCTTCAAATGGGCTTTTTGAATTTTTGCGATCTCATGGAGCCATGGATGTCATGCGAAATTGACATGGTAGTGCAAGGAGAGTTTGTCATTGTCTAGAAAAATTTCACCAACGTTTCGCTTAGCGGTATGGTTGTATGGGATGAAGGCATAACAGAGGGTACAGAAAATGAAAATGAGGTAGAAGGGGGGTATTCTCCTCTTTCAAGCTCAAAGCTTCAATGGATAAGAGAAGTAGAGAAAAGTTTCCATCATCAGGAGGTCTTCCTTGTTGCTTTCTTTGTGAAGGAGAGGGGGTGTATTTATAGTTATGAGAGGGAGCATGCAGTCGACTCATTCTTTTGGCTACTTGTTAAGAGCCAAGTGAGCTTTATTAAAAATACATTTTGATTGTCTACCTATTGGATGGTGGCATGGGGATGATTATTTTATACTTTCTCTCCCTCCAGGTATAAAAAAGTCGTGAATTTTGGCCTATTTTTTCAAAAACATCTATTTTTCTTCAAAACGACTTCCTCTGGTGGTTTTTTGCCAAGTTACCTCATGACTTATCTAGTTTATAAATTCATGTCATACTCTTTGATACTTAAGTTACTCAATATCATGCTCATTCTTGTGTGTTCTTTGTCTACCGATTAAGGCTTTTTTGATTTATCTTGGGGTTACGAAATCAATGCGATCTTTGATGCATTAAATGGAATCGAGAATGCTAAATCAAATATAATGTGGGAAAAATTGGAAAAATTATGATCAAGCCATCGTAGTATTATTTACGAGGAGGCGTCTTTGTTTTTTATTAGCTGGGAACATTGAGGCATCTTTTCGTGTCGGATTGCGGAATTGATTTAATGCAAGACTCAATATCAAGATAATTACAAGCGGTCACTTATGTAATAGCTTGATGAGTACCTTTTAAAACGCCTCAAGCTCGAATTTATTTTTTGATATGAAGCACTGCCGCAGGAATATTATAGTGTTACATAGATAACTTTTGTAAAAGGAATTCTCATGCAATCACATTTGTATAAAAGAAAGGAATGTATATGCATTGCATATACATTGTTTGACAGAAATGTCATGTTTATGTAGATGAGCGTGCTACATTAGCTTGGAAGTGAACTTGCTCAGGGGGTAGAGAAAATGAAAATGAGGTAGAAGGGGGGTATTTTCCTCTTTCAAGCTCAAAGCTTCAATGGATAAGAGAAGTAGAGAAAAATTTCCATCATCAGGAGGTCTTCCTCCTTGCTTTCTTTTGTGGTGAAGGAGAGGAGGTGTATTTATAGGCATGAGGGGGAGCATGCAGTTGACTCGTTCTTTTGTCAAGAGCCAAGTGAGCTTTATTAAAAATGCATTTTGATTGCCTATTGGATAGTGGCATGGGGATGATTATTTTATACTTTCTTTCCCTCCAAGCGCGTAAAAAAGTCATGAACTTTGGTCTATTTTTTCAAAAACATCTTTTTTTCTTCAAAATGACTTCATATGGTGATTTTTGGCCAAGTTACCTCATGACTTATCTAGTTTATAAAGTCATTTCATAATCTTTGATAACTTACTCAATAACATGCTCATTCTTGCGCATTCTTGATCTAACTGATTAAGGCTTTTGCAATTTGTCTTGCAATTACGAAATCAATGCAATCTTTGACGCATTAAATGGAATTGGGAATGCTAAATCAAATATAATGTGGGAAAATTTATTATCAAGCTGTTGTAGTATTATTTACGAGATGTCTTTGCTTTTTGTTGGCTGGGAACATGGAGGAGTCTTCTCATGTCAGATTGCGGAATTGATTTAATGCGAGACTCGATATCAAGAAAATTACATGCGGTCACTTATGTAATAGCTCGACGAGTACTTTTTAAAACGCCTCAAGCTCGAATTCATTTTTTGATATGAAGCACTGTGGCGGGAATATTACAGTGTTACATAGATTACTTTTGTAAAAGGAATTCATGCAATCACATTTGTATAAAAGAAAGGAACTTATGTGCATTGCATATACATTGTTTGACAGAAATGTCATGTTTATGTAGATGAGCATGCTGCATTAGCTTGGGAATGAACTTGCTTTCATTTATGATCAAGTGTAGTGAGATGGTTCACTACGGTTGGCCTTGGTTTGTAGCATTAGGATGAGTGGAGTTTGTGTTGTTGCATATAAGAAAAATGATTGATTTTATGCAAGATGCTATGGAACCTAATTTCAAGTAGACCAAGATAATCTATGAGGTATGGGAGGAATCGCGAGAGGTGGGATGCGCATGTGCAACCAAGTTGCATCGTAGGCCTAAGGGAAGGCCCTAGAGCATGTCATTGTAATGTGTACAAATCCTACTTGGAGTTCATGATATGCAATTATTAGGACTATAAAGCATGTTAACTTAGTTTATTATTAGATGCTCATGTGATTGGGATTGGTTGAGGCAAGTGACTAAAGATTTAGTATTAGTTTTTGGGCTAGTTTTCTGTCTTGACGTCTCATTAAAACCTGAGCTTCTCCAGTGTTGTAAATTTCTCTCTTGATAGGTCCTCACAATTTTATCAACTTTCCTTAGATAAATGACGGCTAAAAATCCACACTTTTTCTTAGGGTAAAGGGGGTTGATAGGTTGCCACCATAAATAGGCTGTCTAAATCTCACTAAAGGTAGCATCGATTCAGGTTTTGATTATTTGCAAGGATGTGCTTATGAGACACCATCTTGCGACAAAAAGATTGCATCATGCGATTGCAAATTTGGCATATAAGAAATGGAAAGTTGCACAACACATAGGAAATCCACTTGTAGATCTAAAAGGCCCAGGACTAGAACAGAAGTGCAATTTGAACCCATGTTTGAGTAACCCACATGTGACACATCCTCAAAACCATTAGTTTTACTTTTGGGGGCCATCAACTTATTGGCCTTGTACCCTAGTTAAAGTATTCAAGAAATCCATTTCATAATCTAACTTCTGTTGTAAAACCTCAATTAAGATAGGTTTTTTTGACTTTATCTTATTAGGTTAGAGACATTTGTTATGGGTTGTGAGGTCCAATATCATTGCCAATAGGTGTTGCTTATACTTGAGCAAGGTGCTCAAAGTTTAACACTTTCAATTGCAAAACAAGCCACTTGGCGTATCTTCCCTCACAATCAGAATTTTACATGGGTGAAAGTGTTCAAAATCACCTTGTTCAAATGTGAGATCATAGAGAAGATAAAACATTGCACTTGCTTACTTTAATGGAGAAAGTCTTGCAAAAGGTGGTGATAAGAGCTCCCAAGAAATGCAAGCATTAACTTTAGGGTAAAGGGGCCAATTGGAGAACTGTCAATTATGATACGACTTGCATATACTAGCGGGGGACTAATAGTAAAGCAACTTGGAATGCTTTCAGAAGCACTCATGTGGTGAAGTGGTTACATGGAAGAACCTGGGATATAGCAGGCCAACATTCAAAGTTGTTCAACGATTGGCCATTTCATGTATTTTTCAAAGGCTCTAATGTGTGCCATCTCATAAGGCTCTTTTTTATTGAAGGAAGTTTTTCCCTTTGCATTGACGACGAAATCCTCAATCGCACATCTTTATTTCTATTTTCCAGATCATGCTAGTGTGACTCTGTAGTCTGGCGATGGTAGACCTACATATTTTAAACTAATATGAGAGATTGATCGAGCAAAATTAAGGTGTTCTACAACTGGCCCTTTTACCTTAGAGGTTTAGATTTTAGAAAGTATGTCTATGTCTTTTGGGCCTCTGAATAAAATGTAATTGATCATGGGATGTAGCCTATTGGCAAGTTTGAGTGCACATCGTTGGTTTGGGCAGGGGGTATGCACTCATGTGAAACCGTTCCTAAGAAAAGGAATATTCGAACCCCACTACTCGTAATAAGTGAGAGGCTATGTATGGTGTTCGATGATAATTACGAGTTGAGGGTCTTAAATCAACCTTTTTAAATGTGAAAAAATTATGGTATTTCTGCATATTAATTGACATTTTGCATGGAGATTCTCCCACTATCTGTAGATCATCACCCCAACCATAACTATGGCTAGCTCAAGAAAAGAAGAAGAAGAAGTATGAAGGAAAGGAAGGCAAGAAAAAAACGTCTTCAGATAGTTGTTAGACATGGCTAAAGGCTCCAACTGGCAACAACCCTTCAATGTACTATCTTGTAATTCAAGGGCTTACCATTTTCTTCATGCATGGTCTACTTTACATTGTTCTAGTTTTTGTGCATGCACTTTGTCATAATCAGTACACTCTCGATGTGGCTTAGAAAATTCCTTTCTTCTCTCTAAGAAATCCAAAGCTCTTCCCCAATCTATAATCCCCACACGACAAATATCACCAACAAAATCTAATACAATATTACCAGGGTGTAGATCAGTGTGTAACTATCTTCCTTTATGCAAACATCACATTTCCAAAATTAATGCGTGCATAATGGACATGATACATTTGCAAAATATATTTATTTACACTATTTCATCACTCCTCAATTGAGTTTCTTCATCATTCTTTCTTTTGCATGCCCCCCAAGCATAGAATAATCTTGTGAATCGCCCACAAGATGGAGGAAGTTGAGTCATGAAATTTAAAATATTTCCACCATTGAAACATGATGTGATTGTCCACAAGGGCTCGTTTGCAGTAGTGGCTGCAATTACCTATACTAACATTGGATGTTTGATCTACATCACTATCTCTCTTCGTTGCTTTGCTTGCCTTGTGTAGTCTTTTCCTCTATAACATTTTCCTACATAAATCTTATTGCGATCAAATCCTACCACACCTACAATCTTCACTTTGAAAACAACACCATAGGCACAATTTCCCAAAATTTCCCCTACAATTATCTCATCTGTGCTCGGTAAGTGGTAGAGTATACATGAGACATACGTGCATAATTACTTTGAAGGACCTCTACTTCAGAACATGTCATTGAAGTGGTAAAATCTCGTTCAAGAGTAACATATGCAGACCGCATCTTCTTGTTCGATGATACTGACTTAGTGAGGCTCCTATCAGATTTACATTCTGTAGCTCGTGCTCTTGCATATAATGCATCCCATGTTTGAATTTTCTCAACATTGAAATCTTGTTGGAAGTTAGGGTGAGCAGCATTCCAACTTCCCAAAAGATTCCCAATCATGCTAGAGATCCATCTAGTGGCAATAGCATCCAAATCCACATCTTCAAGTGAATATGCAGTCTCTTTATTTTCTACATATTCTTTTATTTGTGAAATCACTTTCTATCTTAGTATGTCTCTTTTCCCAATGTTCCAATAGGCATCTCTCATCTCCTCCTCTTTCATAGAGCAAATTTCTTTAAGGAGCTCGTACCTACATCTTTCCAAAAGTATTTTTAAATCTAATTTACTCATTTTTCCTTGAGCACTTGCTTTTCCCTTAGCATCCATACCTGACAAAATGTCGTGATAGGAGAAAGGATCAAGACTGATGTTTATGCTCTTGGTTGGATACTACAAGAGATATGCTATTTCTATGAGGATGCATCTGATTACTTTTTCCACATTCATTGGCAAGTTTGTAAGGGACTAGACACTGCTCTTGTCTTAGCAAGTGGTAAGACCTTCCCAATGGCCACAATATATGCTGATGTCCGTCCTCAAATTTGTAAATTTGATGGCAAAGATTCCCACCCATGGCAGGTACTTATAAAGTACAAGATGATGGAGAGAGGGTATTGGCCTCTCATTCAAGGCACTAAAGCTGTAAATTCTGCAAATTTGGTTGATGTAGAGGATGACCAACATGCCCAAGAAATTATCATGTTACGCTTAGATGAGTCCTTGATTCATCATGTTGATCAAATAAATACTGCCAAAGAAATATGGGATGAGCTTGAAAAGCTCTAGGGAGCCACTGGTAAAAATACTAAAATCTTCCTTAAAATTGAATTCTTTAGCTTGGAATATAAGTTAGGAGAAGACTTGGGAAAATTCATTTCTCACATGAAGGGTCTCATGGCACAACTTGCCTCAGTACAAGCTCCAATCCATGAAGGGGATGCTATTGCTATTCTCCTAAAAGCTATGAAAAAGGTGCTTCCTACCCTTGTAACCACTCTTACCAACATTCCAGATCCTACCTTAGCAAGTACCAACCAATCATGTTTGGATGAAGAAAAGAGGAACCACAAAGAAGGTAGAACTAGTCAGGCATCTTCAACTTCTCGTGATCAAGTATTGGTACATACAGTTCTCACTAGATGTTCTTTTTGTAATAAAAAGGGCATATTGTAAACAACTGTTGGAAGAAGTATCCTGAAAAAATGAAATGTAACAAATGCAAGAAGACATGGCATATCACTAGTAAATACCCCAACATTCCTGAAGTACCCAAAGAACTGGTGGCCAACTATGCCTCTGATCTATATGATGGTCGACTTTTTTGAGTTCTTAAACCATCTACCTATAAACATTCTTGTAGCTTGATCTATAAAGGCATCCCGTTTGTTTGAGGGGGGGACATCTTACATGCTTTGTAATCCAATGCCACCTTGGCATTGAGGGGGGTGTTAGAAGATAGGTATAGGAACCCATGGTAAGCAAGGGTGTATGAGGGCAGATAGGTGTGAATAGCCTAAAGGGTAGGGGAAACCCTGACCCTAACTAGGCAAAGGCTATATAAACAACCTATGGGTCACTATCAAAGTTGAGATAGAGTATACCCAAGATGTACCTTGAGCAACTTAGTAAACAAGATTTTGTTCTTGTACTTTGAGCTTCTATCTCCCTCTTGTGCACGCTTTTTTCTTGCTGCAACTCTACTTTTTCACAAGAATGAGGGTAGGGAAGGGCTATCTGGTTGTAGTGTCATCAAAATTTGGCCCCACAAGTTCTTATAACCTTAAGTGATGTGAAAAATCCAGTTGGTAGTGCAGAAAGGCATCAACCCTTGGCAAGTCACCAGAGTGCCATAAAAAACTAAAGATGAGCCTAGTCATGCCATGCGATTAAATTTAGGGTCAGTGGAGGGCTTCAAAGAAAATGATTTTTTAGGGCCCATCAAGACTGCAACATTAATAGTAGATTCAGACGATATCTTATCTCTGTGATGCACTAAAGGGTCTTTGATGTGTTGGGTATAGCTACTATCAACCGCACATCAAAGCTTTTTCCTATTTTGGCATTCCATCTAAAAGTATTTAGATGTATTGCTTATGTGCATATATTTTGATGACTTGTGTAGTAAATTGGATCCCAAAGTAGAAAAATGTGTATTTGTAGGATATTCTCTTGGATAGAAGGGATATCGATGGTATAATACTATTATACATGAGTTGAGAGTTAGTATGGATGTCAATTTTGATGAAATGAGTAGTTGATATAGTAATGTGTAGAATATAGTTGTTGGGGTTGATGAGTATAAGAGTGTGGCTGTGTAGAAAACAAGTCAGCAATCATAGGCTTTGAGTGGGCCACAAGAGTCTCTTAGTCATGGTTTTATTGATAGACCTTGGATTAGCAGATTGAGATCATAAAAAAGAAAGTTGGAGATTCACTTATTGTGATAGATGTATCATTAGGTTTCACTCATGTTGATGTTGATTCAAATAGCTTTGAGAAGAGCTTGGATGAGGAGTTTGGGATTCCATCTATTAAAATATCTGGTGTGCATAAGTCACAAGAGGATGCTAAAGCATCTGGTAGTAATCTAGGTCCACACAGGTCACGTAGAATGAGAAAGCCAATGCAATGATTAACATATGATAGCTATGTAGCTCATCACTATACATACATGGCTAAGGTTATGCAAGATGTGAAACCCACTTGTTTTGAGACAATGGATAGTGAGTATTGGGATCGTGCTAGGGATGAAGAAATGGCTACACTTGATGGATAATGTCACATGGAAGTTAATATCCTTACCTAAAGGCTAGAAAGCTATTGGCTGCAAATGGGTTTGCAAGGTCAACCATAAGTTAGATAAATCTATTAAGCACTATAAGGCATGACTGATAAAAACTCATGGTATTGATTATAAGAATACTTTTTCTCTAATGGCTAAAATAGCCATATTGTAAGGGCTCTCATAGTAGTGGTTGCATCAAATGGTTGGATCATGTATCAAATGGATATAAAAAATATCTTCTCGCATAGGGAGTCACAAGAGGAAGTTTATGTTGAGTAGCCACCTGGTTATGTAGATGAGAGTCATGCAGAATATGTATGTAGGATTTTTAAGGCCTTTTATGGGTTGAAGCAAGCACCTAGGGGATGGTATGATAGGATCACAAAATACCTTCTCAACATTGGATTTTGTAGAGTATAGGGTGATCACTCACTCTATGTATGCAAGAGTGATGTAGATATTAGGTATTGTGTTTATTACTATATATGTGGATGATTTGATCATTGTGGGTTATATTGAGACAAATATTAACAATGTGAAGGGTTTTCTCAAGGCTGAATTTGAGATGAAGGATTTAGGAGAGATGTGTTATTTTGTCAGCATAGAGATAATTAGGACTCTAGAGGGTATATGGTTGTTGTCATAGAGATAGCATGTGTTGGATATGTTGAAAAGTATGGTATAGCTAATTGCAAGTCTATTTCTATACCTTCGAATGTTAATGCTAAGCTTCATGCATGAGGGTAACTTGATAGAGAATGTCACTATGTATCAAAAGATTGTGGGTAGCCTTATCTATTTGACGATCGCTAAGCCAGAGACCTAAACTACACAGTTGTTTTGGAGAGTCAATTTATGTAGCTTCCATAGAAGCCACATTTGGATGTAGTGCAGCACACATTATGCTATGTCAAGGAGTATGCCTTATTCTAGAGTGTAGTTGTACCATTGGATTTTGTGGTTACACAGATGTAGATTGAGCTGGTAGTATTTCAGATAAGAGATCTACCAATGGTCTTATGTTTTCCTTTGGGAGTACTACTATTACTAGGAGCAGCAAGAAACAATCAATAGTTGCCTTATCTAGTATAGAGGTAGAGTACAAAGGTGTTGCAATGGCAACATGTGAGGTAGCTTGGTTATACAAGTTACTTGGTGATTTGGGGATACAGGTGGATAAGAAGGTTATCATCTAATGTGATAACCTTAGTAACAGTTAGTTGGCTTAGGAACCTAGTGTACCATGTGTGGGCTAAATGAGAGCGGGAGTTTTGATGCCGAGAAGTGCTTAAAAATAGCCAAAAATTACGAATATCAAGGGAAAAATATTCAACGTCGAAGGCGGCGGCTCCAGCTAGGACGATTTTAAGCGTCAAGTGCTTTAAAGGCGCCCGAGCGACACTTGTTGATTTTTGATAATTTTTCAGACTGCCCTGCAGATTATTAGGAGTTACCGGCCAATGTGGGATGTCAAGCCGGACGTGCAAAAATTTACAGCACTTGATTTGGACACCGAACGGGAAAATAGCCACAAAATGGTCAAGATATGAAAAGGTGGACACTTGGGAGGCCAAAATTGGGCATGCCTTTTGAGTTTGGACCCCCCTTCAAAATTTTAAGCATACAAGATGAAAAAACATGGAGAGAGAAGATGAAGGAGAAGATGAAGGCGCCATCATCTTCACGCTAAATTTTGTGCCCTCTCTCCTCTCTATCATGATTGGGGGTTGCATACAACCCATGGAACAGATCTTGGGCCTTGATTCCCCCCTGTGGGCCGAGCATATCACCGTCCTTCGCTCGCGCAATGATGGCCTAGATGAAGATCTCTGATTTTAGTCTTTCTCTCTCCTCCCTCTCTCTCCCTTAAGGGGATGTTCTTATGTGGAAGAAGACAATGAAGAATGATGGAGGAAAGCTTGTCCGGATGAGACCGGATTGCTTCCGGATGGATGAAGACTTGAAGAGTGCTATTATTGAAGATGCTGAGCATTAAATGCATGCTGAAAATCAGTCCCGTAATCAAGACCAAGAAACCGAGACCTAAAAATAAGCGGTAATGCTATTTTTATGAAGAAAAATAAACTTTTTATGCTATTTGCTTTATGAAACCTTGTTCATATGGGATGAAAGTTCATTATGATATTTTTTTGCCATGAGTTTCAGCTTTTTGCAACCTTAAAATCAGAAAATATAAGGCTACATGGCCGGAATTAATGTTAAAATACATGAAAAACACGCGTTTTAAGGGTAAAATTGGGGGTTTTGCTACATAAATGAGAAATATAATATGTCACACCAACTAAATCTAAGTTTTTGCTGTCAATCAACCTAAGGGCCACAGCCCACAATCAATTTTCACTTTCAGTTATTATTTATTAAAGAAAAATAGGGAAAAATGCCCAAAAATGGGTTTAAAAATAGGGAAAAATAGGAAACGGGCTGAGGAAAATTAGGGAAAATTATATCTATGTTTGTGCAATGTATAATGATGGAAAATCATGAGGTTGGCCTCAGTTTGTCCCTGTTTCTATGTTTTGTGTGTATTTATCGTTCTTTTAAAAGGAAAAAATGCATAGAAACCCTATCTAACTGATTAACGATGCAAACTGTTAAGAGTTAGATGAGGAGGGGCTGAAACGCTGAAAGATAAAGAAAATATTTGATTTATGCATTGCACTTGGCATATAGGAAATGGTTTAAATAAAGAGGATGGTAGCATGAGCATATGGCTCAGTGCCTCCTTTCAACGCAGCACACGCTAGTAAAAATTCATGGAAAGAATGTTTTATGCACTATATACGATGCTGATTTTTCTTTTGTTTGAGCACATAGTCATACACGATTTGCATTAAGCATAATAATTAAAAGGTATCAGAAAAGCCTCCTGGATGCATGGCACATGTTTTCCTTAGGTTGTGACCAACGATGAGCGTGAGAGGATGTCCTAAGCTGTAGGTTAGTCGTTGGGTCCTAAAGGGAAAGTGTAGTGAGGAATGGTACATCCAGGAATGTAAAATATTGGTACCTTGAGAGGAGTTTGTGCTCATTTGTGTTATATGTTTAGCAGCGCATCAAAGGGCCAATCCCTGCGATATAAGAGAGCTGCAGTGGGGCTCCGACTATTAGTCCGTGGGGTGCCTCCTATGTGTATGTGACGAGGCGTTATGCCTATGTACTTTAGGATCTCCCTCTGAGGAGTTTTAGGGAAACGTTGGATTATGAACTATAAACGCATGAATGAAGCTTTAGGGCAGTTTGTCCTTTAGCATTAGATTGACGCTCCTAGTCCGCGAGGCCGTGAGGGTGTTTGTGTGTCATGAGCATGAGGTCTGGCTAGTGCCATAGCCAGTGTCGGCCCATTTCAGGTCCCATCAGTGGTGTGTCTACCGGGAGCTACCAATAAGTGGTGGTTTTCGAATCTAGGGTTTGTAGGGACCAAAAGAAAGTTGGTTTATATCCTCTGACAAGGACCGTCAAGCCGAAATCCAAAAAGCAGAACATGCTAAGAGGGCTAGGCGGCGGTTAGAGATCGTAAGTCGTTATTCTCCTCAAAGGAGTAGCCCAGTACGTATAAGAGGCAGTGGTCTTAGTAACCCAACTGCTCCACATAGTCCATTAGGTGTAGGAGGAAGCGTAAGTTCTTGCTCTTTTCCACCAAGTCTACCCACTTCAAGTGGGGGGGTGAATTCACTCGTTCAAGCTCCTATTGCTAATCCAATTGTCACCATGGCACAACCCATTGCAATTCCTGCAGGGACGCCAGATTTACCAGCTTTAAGAGTTTCCTTGCCCATTTTTAATGGGTTAGCGGAAGAGGATGCCGAATTTCACATTTGTGAATTTCAAAGATTGATGTTCAATTATCGCATCCAAGACAAGGGACATCTCATGATGTTCTTTAATATGACATTAAAAGGAAGGGCTACAATATGGTATCATAGCATAGAGTCTGGGACCATAACCACAATTGATTAATTCTATGCAGCTTTTTGAGGAGAATATGCCCCTGAAAGAGGTGGCCAATATTGGTTGTGTGTCTTGAATGTAACATGCCAAGATCCTCATGAGAATGTGAAAGCATATGCCAAGAAGTTGAAGGAAGTATTCCGTAACAAACTTACATTCCCATTCCGCCGGCTACCCAATTGCAATACTTTTTGCATGGGTTGGATTTTAATATCCAAGTACAATTGAGCAGTGTGGCCTTGGCAAATATAGACACCGCCATTACGCGGGCAAAGGGAGTAGAAGCACGATTACAAATGGCCTACTCCTCTCAAATCAATGTTAATGGGGGTTTAGTACCTGGAGGCAATCTACCATTGACGAATGGAAGTCAAGGAATGCCTATGATTAACGCTAATAGGAGAGGGAGCATGGTTCATAATGTAGCTTTGCTGCTAGCTCCTCCTGGTGTGACTATGCCTATGGCAAGCCAGTTGGCTCCACCAAATGTTGGAGGCCAAGTTTCGAATTCTAATGTTGTTCATGTGGGTCAACAGCCAATGCCAAATTAGATTGTTAGGCCAATGGAACGACGGGTTGACGATCGAGGCTATGAGTCGAGTGCATCTAATGTCCTTGGCGAAGTTAAGGACATGATGAAGCATTATACCGACATGATTTCTGAACAATATCGACAAATAGCGATCGACGTTAATTTCTTGAAGAAGCAACAAAATCTGATAGGGAGTCGATGCCCTAAAGAGGGTGGACCCTCAAGATTTAGTTGTAAGTGGTGTGGTGAACAGCATTTCCCTAGAAATTGTCCAAATGTTAAATGTGACATTTGTGGAAAGTCGGGCCATTTAGCTGCTACTTGTTGGAGTAATATTAGTTCTCTCCAACAAGGGAGTAAACAGCCGGGCCCAGTGAATTATAGAGGGCAAGGAAATAACTTGCAGGAGAATGATGCACCAAGACAAATATTGCAGAGGGAAAAGACCACTGTAGAAGAGTTGCCACAAGGCAACGGAGTTAGCCTTATTGAGGCTGTACACGTCAATGATGGAAATTCTTACCTTGGTAGTGTGAAGGGGTTTGGATCATGGAGAATTGGCGATTTGGTCCCTTTTTATGGAGAGTGGCGCGGACGGTGACCTTTTCAATATTTGCTTCCATAGTTGGTTCTTCCCCTTCATTTACTTCATTGATGGTGATATTGAAAGTCCTTGCCCTCCCCTTTGTTGCTTGACCCTGACCACACGCAATGTTTTCTAGTGAAAACATTACTTCACTCTACGTAATTTACTCTTATCTTGCTTATATTGTTTGTTGGTTTGCTCTGATACCAACTCTAACGTGCCTAGGTCATGACATGTTTTAGTAGTCCATGGGAGTCTGATCTAAAATATGCCACTTAGCACTCCCACGAAATGTCACAGGGTTTGTCAGTTAGTGACTCCCGAGTCTACTCCACAATGAAATGCATTGGCCAACCTTGTTAGGATCGACCTGAATCTTCCTGGGTTTCTAATGGTCAAGTAATTCTACAACCTTTTAGCATTGGTCTATCTACTTTGCCTAGAGCATTTAATTTGAGGCAGATATCGCACTTGGTTCAAAGAGAATGGGAAATGACAAGGATGCATCACTCGACCTCTCTACCCATAGGGTAAAGTCTCATTTTGGTCCCCTAAAATGATATGAGCCAAGGTTCTACCCTACATTAACTAAGGTCAATATGTTATCGCGATTTGAATGTTGGGAAGCCTCCCAATTCTCTAGGACCACCCTATTGTAGGATGGACCCGTCAAGGATTCCGCCACCCGCTTCTCTTGATATCTTTAGTTTCGTACTTACCTAAGGGCACATTACTGGTAACACATACAAGCAGCTTCCTTAATTAACCTCTTAGTCACATGTTCCTTTACATAATTTTATGTTGAGATATCAACCTCCACTCGTGATATGCCAGGGTGACCGTTGTGCATTTATGTCACCGACTTGTTAGCTCTGCAGATGCGGTTGGTACACTGCCCATGAATAATAGCTAGATGACAGCTATCCTTATCTACTCTAGTTTCTAGCTCAATTAGTATGCCACCTTAGTTAGTTGAGTTTGGTTTGAGACCCATATATAGGGTTCTTCTATTTCTTTGTACTAGAGTTCTTTTGGCTTACACAACTAAGAAGAGGAAAACTGTTTTCAGCCTCCACCTTTGTGTGTATTCCCCCATTGTGCAAGCAAGAAAGCTACAAGTGAGACTCCTTCCTTCTCTCCCAAAATCTTGACATGGTATCAGAGCCTTGTTCGTGGTAAGGAGTTCAAGAAAGCAAACCAAGTTTGCGGTGTTCTAGTAAGAGGACCAATGTTGCTTTCATTTTTCTGTTTTGGAAGTAAGTCTCTGCAGCAGGTAGCACAACCGGAAAGTGCAAGAGTGCATTGTCTCAGATTGAGACGCCCTTCGCGGTGTAGTAAGAGGGTAGTATATACTGCGAAAAGAGGATTTAGCCCTTGGTTGCTCTAATTTTTTGAATTGAGGCCATTTCGGGGCCTGTTTTGGAGGCGGAAGTTTTTTGCACGCACTCAGGAAAAGGCTCTGTTTTTTGCTATGCGACCACTGTTCTACAAGTCGGTGAAAAGCTACTGTAGAAATTGCATCATATGTCTATACGCAGAGACATTGGGAATTACAGAATCATCCTTATTGCCTGTTGATGCAAAATCGCCACTAGGAAGTGACTGTGTGATTAAATACCACTTTCGTCAAATTTGCAGATTTGCCCTTGTGAGGCTGAAGCTGTGTTTTTTGTAGTGACAGAATTTTTTGCAGTGTTCTGTAATGGCATTTGATTCTTTTTCACAGATTGTCACTGAAAAGCTTGACAAGAACAACTTCCAAGCATGGAAGTTTAGAATGACGAATTTCCTTATGGGAAAAGGATATTGGGAATTCGTTGCAGGAAATGAAGAAGAACCAGTTCTTCTTGATGTTCCCAATCAATAGCAAATGCAGGCATTTAAAGCATGGCATGAGAGAGCTAGGAAAGTTATGTACTGGCTATCTATCAGCATTTCAGACTCTATGATTGTGCATATTCAAGATGCAATTACGCCAAAGAAGGCATGGGATACTTTGTCAAAAATGTATAGCACAAATACGCAAGCCAGAAAAATGCAGCTCAAGCAAGAGTTGCACAATGTGCAAAGAGAAAGTATGAGCATCAATGACTACCACATGAAGGTGAAGAAGATTGCAGATGCACTTGCTTCCATTGGGTCGCCAGTGGAAGATGATGATTTAGTTTCTGTGACCTTGAATGGTCTAGGAAAGGATTATGCACAGTTCCAAACATCCATTTCCGTCCGTGAAAGATTTCCTGATTTTGAGGAGTTGATTGCTCTTCTAATTTCTGAGGAGTAGAGAAATGGTGGTGCATCTTCTTCAGGAGGAACTTCAAAAGAAACTGTCTTCTACTCAAATGCTGGAAGAGGTAGAGGCAGAGATAGAGAAGGCCGATCTGGAGGCCATGGTAGAAATCAGAATATGCAGCAAACTCAAGGAAACCAGTCCTATGGAGGAGGACGTGGTAACTCTAGAGGTAGGGGAGCCAAAGAGGTCGTGGTGGATGGCAAAGAGGCCAAAATGCAAACATCAATGTTGAATGCTACTACTGTGGTAAAATGGGTCATATGGCTAAAGACTGCTATAAAAAGCAGAATGACATCATGAATGGAAAATTGTAACAAGGGAATTATGCATCTTCTAGTAGACAGGGTGATGACAGAAATGAGCATTTGTTAATGGTGCAGCACATGACCAATTCTGTGACAAGTGCAGAAGAAAGAAACGATGTGTGGTATGTTGACTCAGGTGCATCAAACCACATGACAGGTCATGCAGAATGGATGCAGGATGCTGTTAGAAATCAAGCTCACTGTGAGTGTGTCTTCATCTATGACCGACATCTATGACAGCTAGTGTGTACAGCTGTCTACATGTGACTACATTAAATAAGTCGGGTTAGTAGTCAGTTAGTGACCTGACTAGAGTTAGTCAATCTAGTCTACATTTACACTAGGTCACTTTATCTTGGAGTGTGTGGAAATGAAGGAATGAGCTTGAGAGCTTGAAGGCTCATGGATATGGAGTCTTTCCCTTTCTCTCTCTCTACTCTTTGAACATGGTATCAGAGCTTCATCTATGAGGCTGTGGGAGAATGGGCATGACAACTTGCAGTGCAAAGGAGATGGAAGTAAGGAATGAGGAAGAAGCTAGACACTTGCAAATGAAGCCATAGTCAAAGGAAGGAATCAGCGTGGACTGCCTTCTGAAAATCGTGGACTGCCTCCTGAAAATCAGCAACCTGTGTCTGAAAATCGTGGACTGCCTCTCCTGAAAATCAGCAACCTGTATCTGAAAATCTGCGCCTGCTGATCTGAATGGAAAGCAACCTGTATCTGAAAATCTGCACGCCTGCTGATCTGAGTGGACAGCAACCTGTGCCTGAAAATCTGCGCCCCCTGGTCTGAAAATCTGCGCCTACTGATCTGAGTGGACAGCAACCTGTCAATCTTCAGTGGGGCACCTGGACAAGGTTCATAGAGCATGTATGCTCACTATTGAAGATATTTGAAGTGTGCAAGGAGTAAATGCTTGTGTGGGAGCTCTGTTATGAGCTGGAGTGATAGACACAGACCTGTAATCATTTCGAAACTGCTGTAAACATGAATGGACAGCATGCATTCAGTCATTACTGACACACAAGAGTCTTGTACTATACTCAGAAGGCATCTTTGGAGCACAAGAATGTGTCAAAGCATGTATACATTGGATCAAATCTCTTGGAGCTGAGATCTCTTACTCAGAATACTCAGATCTGAAAATCAATGACAGAATACAGGCTGAAAACTGTCATACATAGTCAATGACAGAATACTCAGATCTGAAAATCAATGATAGGCTGAAAACTGTCATACACAGTCAATGACAGAATACTCAGATCTGAAAATCAATGACAGGCTGAAAACTGTCATACACAGTCAATGACAAGTACTGTGCATTACTGAAGAAATACAGGTCATCTTGGGGGTTCCATCATCTATATGAACTGTCCTATACATGCTGAATGCATGGAGAATTGAAGCAAGCAATGAGCATCATTGAAAACTGAATTTTGAAGCTGAAATAAATGCAGTTACACTGTCTTGGTTAATTACAAACAGCTCATGAGGTTTATACCATTGGTCAATGAAGACAGGTTGTTTATGCCTACTCAGATGCTCATGTATTGAACTTGCCACTACAAAGTAAATGTATGACATGGTCAAAAGACATTTTGGAGCTGCTTGGAGCTTGGTATGCTGAATTCTGGTTGACTGCAATCTGAAACTGAATTTGTTGACACACTCAGTTTTGGACTTGAAATTGCTGCTGGTTACTCACAGTTTACAGTTTTCAGACTGCATGTATGTACCCTGGCAGTGAGGTTACATAAGCTTAAGCTGAAGCAAACACATAGCTTATGTATTGACAGTTATATCTACAGTTGAGACCACTTGTTTGAGGGTTGTTTTGGGGTGTCAGTGGGCTGAAATACCCTGGTTTTTTTCTGCAATTTAGTGCAGAAAACTGTCATAAACTGTTACGGACTGAACTTAGTCAGTCATACTTATTGGACTGCAGGGAGTCAGGCACTTGATAGATAGTCTATTGCATCATGGCTAATGCACATGAGACTGACAATATCACTCAGATAGTTGGAGAGAAGTTGGATAATAAGAACTTTACATTATGAAAATTCAGAATGAAAAACTTTCTGGTTGGCAGAGGTTATTGGGATTTATGTACAGGAGATGAAGTTGCTCCTGAGTTGCCTGCACACAATCCAACAAATGAACAGAAAAGAGCCTACAGGCTATGGAATGAAAGAGCATGCAAGGTGCTGCATTGGTTTTCCTTATGTATATCTGATGTTATGGTAATTCAAATCACTGGATGTGAGACTCTGAAGGATGCTTGGGACATACTGATGAAGAATTATGGAACCATGACACATGCAAGAAAGATCCAGTTGAAACAGCAATTCAACAACATGTCTAGGAATGGCAAGAGCATCCAGACGTATACCACGGAGATTAAGACCATAGCTGATCAACTTGCTACTATTGGCTCAAGTGTATCAGAAGATGATATGATTGTTGTTGCTTTGAATGGCTTAGGCAAAGAGTACAAAGCTTTTGATACTTCCATTTCTGTCAGAGAAGAGCCCCCTAGCTGGGAAGAGCTAGTTGCTTTGTTGCTGCATGAGGAAGTCAAACTTAGTTTGAATATAGGTTCTAGGGCATCTCAGAGTAGAGACATTGTGTTGTACTCTAGCCAGCGTGGCAGAGGATCTAGAGGTCGTGGTTCATTTCGAGGTCGTGGTGACACTCGTAATACTTATGGACAGCAATAGCAGCAGAGAAATTGGCATGGTGCAAATACACAAGGCCAGCGTGGATCTGGTGGGTTTAGAGGCAGGGGGAGATCACCCCGAGGTAGAGGTGGTGGTTCTGGTTCATGGCAGTCGTCTGATCAGTCCAACAAGAACAAGGACTGCCATTATTGTGGCCGGTATGGGCATATTGCAAAGGATTGTTACAAGAAGCAAGGAGATATGAAGGCAAAGGGTAGACATCATGGGCACTATGCATCTTCCAGTGGTGCTCATGATGAGTCAGTTGATAGACTCTTTGCCATGCAGCATGTATCTAAAAATGCATCGAGACATGATAGAGATGACATATGGTACATTGACTCTGGAGCGTCAAACCACATAACCCCGCATGGAGAGTGGTTTGATGAGATGGTTGCAGGTACACATGGTCATGTATGTACTGGGGATGATACCCAACATGACATAAAGCATAAAGGGATTGTTCCATTGATGATGCCTGATGGCAAGAAGAAAGGCCTGCATGATGTCTTACATGTACCGACCATAACAAAGAATTTGTTGTCTGTGGGTCAAATGGCAGAACAGAATCTGCAAGTGAGGTTTAACAAGGATGGATGTTTCATTGAGGAGTATGGAAATGGCTGCAAGCTAATTGCCAAGGGCAGAAGGGATGGCAGGATGTTTACTTTGGAAGCGACCATTCCTGAACTTAAAGCAGCTATGTTTGCTCATGATGAGAGTGCCATCAGAGATGTAGAGATCTGGCACAAGAGAATCGGACATGTCAATGTACAAAAGCTGAAATCTATGCAGCAGAAAGAAGTAGTACTTGGATTACCTAAATTCAAGTATAATGATTTTGGTCATGTATGCCCTACATGTCAGTTTGGGAAGCAGGCACGGTTTCCTTTCATGAGACATGTAAAAAACAGCACTAGGCCTTTACAGTTGGTACATTCTGATATCTGGGGTCCTTCACATAATGCTTCCTTTGGCGGTGCATGATATTATGTCTCATTTATTGATGATTTCAGCAGGTACACTTGGTTTTATATCTTGAAACATAAGGATGATGTGTTTGATGCATTCAAAGACTTCAAGAAACATGCTGAAAATGAATTTGGCTGTTACATATCATGGTTGAGATCAGATGGAGGAGATGAATATGTCTCAAACTACTTTGACATGTATCTTGCTAAACATGGGATCAGAAGACAGCTCACATGCAGTTATACACCGCAACAAAACAGTGTTGCAGAGAGGAAAAACAGAGTTTTGATGGAGTCAGCTAGAGCTATGCTGAATGAAAAATGTCTGCCAAATGGTTATTGGGCTGAAGCAGTGGTGACTGTTGTATATATGCTGAATCGAACCCCTACAGTAGGGATTCATGATGTCACTCCGTATGAACGGCTGTATGGTCATAAACCTGATATTTCACACTTGAAGGTATTTGGCAGCATTGCATATGTGCATATACCGGATGAGAAGAGGAAGAAATTGGATCCTAAGGTAGTGAAAAGTGTGTTTATTGGATATGCACAGGAACGGAAAGCTTACAAGTGTTATGTACCTTCTACGCATGAGACACTCATAAGCAGAGATGTGGTATTTGATGAGTTAGCATCTTGGTATGGGAATCCTATTGCAGTGCCTACTGAAGGCTCACCCAGTATGAGTCATGCTGAAAGTACTCCTGCAGAGAGTACTTCCATGACTGGTCAGACAGGTGATGTATCATCTACAGTGAGTCCTTAGACAGGACGATTACGGAGTCGCACTACTGCATCCACTGACACGAATATGTCAGTGAGGGGGAGAATAGATAAGGGAAAAGAAAAATTTTTTGAAGATGTAACAGGTCCACTCACTGCAGGTTATGATTCATCTAGCAGTGACAGCTTAGATAGTGAATTGGGGATTCCGTCTGTTATGACGCCAGGTGCTAGACAGAGCCATTACGTGCCGCCTCATGAGAGGCAAGCTCACAGTGAGCCACAGCTCAGGAGATCAGAGAGGGTCAGACGACCTGTTGACAGGTATACTTACACTGGATATTCAGCCCGTCGTTATGCTTATATGACAAAAGTAACAGGTTTTAGAGAACCAAGTAAGTTTGATGAGGCAGTTTCAGATGAGAATTGGCGTGCTGCTATAGATGAGGAATATTCAGCTTTGGCTGAAAATTGTACATGGGATTTGGTACAGTTGCCTGAGGGCAAAACACCTATTGGATGCAAGTGGGTGTATAAGGTAAAATGTAAATCAGATGGATCATTGGAAAGATATAAGGCCAGGCTGGTTGCAAAAGGATATGCGCAGCAGTATGGTCTTGATTATGAGGAGACTTTCAGTCCTGTAGCAAAGATGGCTACAGTTAGAACTGTGATTGCTTTGGCAGCAGCTAGAGGCTAGAAACTATGGCAGATGGATGTAAAGAATGCATTTCTCAATGGAGAATTACACTAAGAGGTTTACATGGAACAGCCTAAAGGCTATGTACATCCAGAATTTCCAACACATGTATGTCGGCTGAAAAAGGCAATATATGGGTTGAAACAGGCACCCAGAGCATGGAATGCTTGCATCAGTAGTTATTTACAGCAACATGGTTTCCGATTGGGAGATGCTGATCATAGTCTGTTTGTGAAGAAGACAGATAGTAGCTATGTTTTTCTAGTTGTCTATGTTGATGACTTAATCATTACAGGAGATGATAAAAATGGGATTGCAGAAATAAAGACATGTTTACAGGCTAAGTTTAAGGTCAAGGATCTTGGAGAGCTAAAATATTTTTTGGGGATTGAGGTTGTCTCTACACTTCGAGGCATATGGCTGCTACAGAAGCAGTATGCTCATGACATGTTAAGAAATATGGTA
Source organism: Lygodium microphyllum (assembly GCF_053477565.2). NCBI lineage: Eukaryota > Viridiplantae > Streptophyta > Polypodiopsida > Schizaeales > Lygodiaceae > Lygodium > Lygodium microphyllum. The sequence goes on along the minus strand of NC_141137.1, from coordinate 125,509,677 downwards.
TGGCTGATTGCAAGCCTATGGATACACCTTTGGAGCAGAATGTCAAGCTGCAGATTGATGTTGGGACAAAGATTGAGAATGTTACTATGTACAGACAGATGGTAGGTAGCTTGATCTATCTCATGATCACTAGACCTAACTTGAGTTATGCTATGGAGCTGATCAGTCAGTTCATGCAAAAGCCTCGCAAACCACACTTGGATGCAGTCAGAAGAATTCTGAGATATGTAAAGCGTACCACAGATCATGGGCTGTTTTATGCATATGGGAAAACCCTTGACTTGATGGGGTACACTGATGCTGACTGGGCTGGTTGCACGTATGACAGGAGGTCAACCAGCGGCTATGCATTTGGATTGGGAAGTAGCATGATCAGTTGGCAGAGTAAGAAACAGCCTACTGTTGCACTGTCTAGTACGGAAGCAGAGTATCGTGGTGCGGCCTTAGCGGCCTGTGAAGCTAAGTGGTTATAGAAGTTATTGAATGACTTGGGAGTACACTTGGACAGCAAAGTCAAGCTGTACTGTGACAATTTGAGCAGTGTTATGTTAGCAAGCAATCCTGTTTATCATGCAAGATCAAAACACATTGAGGTTCACTATCATTTCATCAGGGAAATGGTTTTAGCAAATCAGATTGACTTGGAGCATGTGAAGACTGAAGACCAGGTAGTAGACATCTTTACCAAATCACTTGGTAAATATAAATTCATTCACTTTAGACAGCTACTTGGAGTGATGCAGATGATTTGAGTTTTGTTTTTGAGCTTGAGGGGGAGTGTTAGAAATCAAGCTCACCGTCAGTGTGTCTTCATCTATGACCGACATCTATGACAGCTAGTGTGTACAGTTGTCTACATGTGACTACATTAAATAAGTCGGGTTAGTAGTCAGTCAGTGACCTGACTAGAGTTAGTCAGTCTAGTCTACATTTACACTAGGTCACTTTATCTTGGAGTGTGTGGAAATGAAGGAATGAGCTTGAGAGCCTGAAGGCTCATGGATATGGAGTCTTTCCCTTTCTCTCTCTCTACTCTTTGAACAGATGCAAGGAAAATGGAAAACCTAGGATTTGTGGAGACTGGTGATGATACTGCACATCCTATTGTGCAGATTGGAAAAATTCCTTTGTCTATGCAGGATGGGAAAAAGAAATACCTGTCAGATGTATTTCATGTCCCGAATATCACTAAGAACCTGGTTTCTGTTGGTCAAATGGTTGAGCAGGGCTTGCAGGTCAGATTTAATTCTCATGGATGCTTTGTTGAGGATATGAAAAATAAAGGTCGCTTGATAGCAAAAGGAAATAAGAAGGGCAGAATGTTTACGTTGGATGCAGACATGCCTGAATTAAGTGCAGCAATGTTTGCACATGGGATCGGTGTAGCTCTAGATATTGATATCTGGCATAAACGCATTGGTCATGTTAATGTACAGCGACTTAAATCAATGCAAGCCCAAAATATTGTTGCAGGATTGCCTAAATTCAAGGTTGCAGAAATGCATAAGGTATGTGAAGCTTGTCAATTTGGAAAACAGGCAAGGAAACCACTTCCTAGATATGTTCAAGAGAGTAAGAAGCCATTGGAATTAATCCACTCTGATGTGTGGACTACTAAAGCTGCATCTCTTGGAGGCTGTCATTATTTTGTAACTTTTATTGATGACTATAGCAGAAAAGTTTGGGTGTATTTTATGAAAAAGAAAAGTGAAGTTTTTGGGCATTTCAAAACTCTTAAAGCTATGGTTGAAAAAGAAACAGGCCTGTAAATAAAATACCTAAGGTCAGATGCAGGGGGAGAGTACCTCTCAAATGAGTTTGCAAGGTTCCTGCGGGAGCATGGCATAAAGAAGCAATATTCATGCAGTCATACCCCACAACAAAATGGAATTGTAGAAAGAAAAAATAGGCATATTGGAGAGGTATCTCGTGCCACGCTCAACGAAAAAGACTTGCCAGATTTTTACTAGGTTGAAGTAGTTGCTACAGCAATCTACATAATGAACAGGACTCCCAGTGCAGCAATACATGGGATGACTCCAGAGGAGAGGTATACTGGTAGGAAACCAGATATTTCTCATTTGAAGATTTTTGGTTGCATTGCCTATGTTCATGTGCCAGATGAGTTGAGATCCAAGTTGGATCCAAAAGCTGAGAAGTGCATCTTTATTGGTTACTCTCTGTAGAGCAGGAGGGGTATAGATGCTATAACCCTTCTATTCGTAAGTTTACAGTGAGCAAAGATGTTATTTTTGATGAGATGAGTAGCTGCTATAAACCAATAAATGTGATTGATGATGTAGACGCACAAAATGGTAATGGTGCACAAAATTCACAGCAGCAGTCACAAAATATTAGTGGACTTGGAGTGTCCTCTAGCAGTGGTTCCACATTCTTCGCCATGGACAGGCAGATTGAGATCAGGAGAATCTCCTCAAAACAATGCAGATAATGGTACGTAGATTTCATGAAAAGGAAAAGAGAAGGTAGATTAGCCCATGTTTGATGTGAATGCAGGTCACTCTTATGTGGATGGTGAATCCAGTGGCTTAGAACAGAGCATTGATGATGAGTTGGGTATTCCTTCTATTGTTACACCTGGAGTACGGAAGACCAGGGATGTTTTGAGAGCACCTGGGAGTGAACCTACTTTGCGCAAGTCTACCAGAGCTAGGTATCCTATGGACAGGCTGAAATATGATGGATTTATAGCTATTCACTATGCCTATATGGTCAAAGTGATACAGGAACCAGAACCCACTTCTTTTGAGCAATCCATGGGAAAAGAAAAATGGGAGAAAGCCATGGATGAAGAAATGGATGCCTTGGAAGCAAATGCTACATGGGAATTGGTACCTTTGCCTAAAGGTAAGAATACAATTGGTTGTAAGTGGGTTTATAAGGTGAAGCACAATGCAAATGGTTCTGTGAACAGATACAAGGCAAGATTAGTAGTCAAGGGGTATGCACAAACATATGGCATTGATTATGAAGAAACATTCAGTCTGATTGTAAGGATGGCAACCGTAAGAGCAGTCATTGCTATGGCTGCATCAAAGGAATGGTCTTTACATCAGATGGATGTAAAGAATGCCTTCTTGCATGGTGATTTGCAAGAAGAGGTATATATGGAGCAGCCACCAGGTTATGTGCATGTTGTTCATCTTGAGTTTGTTTGCAGGTTGAAGAAAGCCTTGTATGGCTTGAAGCAAGCACCTAGAGCATGGTCTGACAAGATAGGACAGTATCTTGTCACTATTGGCTTTCAGATTTCCAAGGCAGATTTCTCACTTTATGTGAGAAAAACAGAGAAAGGTATTATGCTGCTTGTCATTTATGTTGATGATTTGATTATGATAGATGACAGTGATGAAGATATCCTTCATGTGAAAATGCTATTGAAGCAGAAGTTTGAGATGAAGGATTTGGGAGAGCTGTGTTATTTCTTGGGCATTGAGGTGATTAGATCACCAAAGTGGGATACGGCTCTTGCAGAGGCAGTATGGATTGGACATGCTGTCCAAATATGGGATGACAGGCTGTAAGCCTATTTCAGTTCCTTTGGAGCAGAATGTGAAGTTGAGCGCAGATGCAGGTGAGCTTCTAGAAGACCCTACTATGTATAGACACATAGTAGGAAGTTTAATTTATATGGCTATTACCAAGCCAGATTTGAGCTATGCTGTTGGATTGGTAAGTCAGTTTATGCAGGCTCCAAGGAAACCGCATTTGGATGCGGCTAGACGCATACTTAGGTATGTGAAGTCCGCATTGCAGTATGGACTACTTTATGAGACTGGGGTTCAGATACAGTTGCATGGATACACTGATGCTGATTGGGTTGGTAGTATTTCTGATAGACGATCTACCAGTGGATATGTGTTCTCTTTTGGGAGTGCTGCAATCACTTGGAGTAGCAAGAAACAGCCTACAGTTGCCTTGTCGAGCACAGAGGCTGAGTACATGGGCGCAACAATGGCTACATGTGAGGTAGCTTGGTTGCATAATCTACTTTATTATATGCATCAGCCTACAGATGGGCCAGTTATCATTTATTGTGACAACATGAGCTGTATACACTTGGCAAATAACCCAGACTACCATGCTAGAACAAAGCACATTGAGGTGCATTATCACTATGTGCGGGAGAGGGTTTTACTAGGTCTTATTGATCTAGTTTATGTCAGCACAGAGGATCAGGTAGCTGACATATTTACGAAGGCATTGGGCGCAGAGAAGCTGTGCAAGCTCAGAGACCTGCTTGGTATGCAGGAATTGGGATTGAGCTCGAGGGGGAGTGTTGAGATATCGAGCTCCACTCGTGATATGCCAGGGTGACCGTTGTGCATTTATGTCACCGACTTGTTAGCTCTGCAGATGCGGTTGGTACACCGCCCATGAATAATAGCTAGATGAAAGCTATCCTTATCTACTCTAGTTCGTGGCTCAGTTAGTATGCCACCTTAGTTAGTTGAGTTTGGTTTGAGATCCATATATGGGGTTCTTCTATTTCTTTGTACTAGAGTTCTTTTGGCTTACACAACTAAGAAGAGGAAAACTATTTTCAGCCTCCACCTTTGTGTGTATTCCCCCATTGTGCAAGCAAGAAAGCTACAAGTGAGACTCCTTCCTTCTCTTCCACAATCTTGACATTTTATGCATTGACACAAAAATAAATGAGACAAATTCCTTGAAAGTAAACTTTATATTAAAATTTCAATTGAGATACAAATCCCATTCATGGGATAATTCTCACAAACCATAAGGATGCGTGTTATTTTCCTCCAAGTTTCCGCCCTTGCACTAGTAATGGGGCCTTGAGATTCCTTCCTGAGTTACATAGACCATCTGAGTAGGACCCAGAGGTAGGGGATTTATAGCCAGACCCCTTGGCATCCGACCATCCTCCTACGAATAGACGTTTCTATGGAGAGATCTCTCATGATGGGTTTGGTCCGCATTCTCAACGTGGCTATCAAAAACCCCCTTAGATAGGGTTGGCGGCTAGCTGGGTGTGCTCAACATGCCTTTCCCATGTGTTTCAACCTAAATCCAATTTGAAATATTTTCTTATTATCAATTCCTTTATTAGATGACTCATTTTCCAAATAGGTGTTCTTAAGTACAAACACAAGCAGAAGTGCACAATATGTACTAGACAATTCTTTGTTCTCTCTGCCGAAGGAAATTCCAATTTGATGTGATAGCATCTAGTCTCGACTTTATCCACATTATCGTCTCAGATTTCTAGAGATAACCTAATTTAATTTCCTCATTCTTTTGAATGAAGGAGTAATTGCAATTTGGGGCATTGGCTTCCCTACAACAAAACCCTATGTATTCATTTGAACTAGGGTTTGTCGCGTAATTCATATAGTTACTTAAGGACTTTGAATCCCTTTCAACTTCAAGCAAGATGCTCCTTGAGAAGAATCCTTCAACTCATAGGAACCCTAGGTATTCTATCACAAGTTCAATCTATGCTTTGTGAGATGTAATAGGATTTCCTACTATTTCAACCAAGAAAACAAATGTGGATGCATAAAATCTATCTAGCTTAATTGCAGTTTAATGTGTATTCTTGAAACTCTTTATATATATATATTAGCATAAAATTTCCATGCAATTCATGTGCAATTTAACAGCTTCTAAGTGCAATTTTAATCAATCACCTAATATAATGAACAAAAATTTTCTAGTACGCTCATTATCTTGAAACATGCTCAATTAAGTTGTGATAATTAATGTGAACGTTCTTTTCTCCCAATTTCTTTTCCCTAATACAATGGGTTGCACCTGATTCATAAGAGATGTGTTTTTCGTAGTTGTGGTCCCTTGGTTTGTGGTCCCATTGGTTGTGGTTGGAGTTTCAATGTTTGGAGAGATATTTCGCTTGGGGGTCATTGTCCGCAAGTGGATTCAAGAGATAAGGAAGAAGGAATGGATTTGAGATGGGAAAGTGTAAGAGAAGATGGCTTAATCAAAGACCAAGATAGGGGGAATTGAGCTAACTCTCTCCCTCATAGCCTCTCAAGGTAACTCCTCTCTTTCTTTCTCTCTGTCTCTCTTTCTTTCTCTCTCTCAAGCTCCTTCTCGCAATCTCTTGGAGGGGTACATTCCTTCTACCTTCCTCTCTCTACCTCTCTCTCGCAGCCTCTCGGGGTCTCCTTATGCTTCTCATGCCTCATATTTATAGCTAAACAAGAGAGGAAGGGTTGTTGCTGAGAAGAAGAGCTCTTTACAGAGGGGATCATGGAAAAATTAGTAATTTGATGCTCAAATCACAATTCTGATAGTTCCCTTGGCTTTGAAAGAGGGGTAAAACCCCAAGACACTTGATTAGAAATCTTCCAGATCACTCCTTCTTCTCCCTACTCGAAGTGTCGTTTACTGCCTGTAAACTACAATAGCGACACGCACGATTTTGGCAATCCTTATTTCTTTTGTATTAAATCTTCAAAAATTTTGAAAAAACCACTTACTTTTTTTACATGACATCCTGTTCTAGAAATCTCGATAGCTTGTAAGTAACACCTAAAATATCTAAAATATGCTAGTTTTGCCCAAAAATCTAATATTTTTGGACCATCCATACTATACACATTAACACTAGTGATTAATATGGCTCATAACTCTCATTCACGTTGTAACTTCCGTGAAGGGTGGCTATGGTCCTTGTCAATTCGAAAAAATGTCAGATTACGACTCAATTTTTTTATTATTTTAATTAAAATAAAAATTGTTAGTTAGTTTTTACTTTAGTTAGTCTTTAGTTAGTAACCTTACTAACTTATTAATCGACTAACTAACTTTCGAACTAACCAACTAATTTTTAATTGTGTGGAATTATTACAAAATTCCATGATTGCAGAGGAGTTGTTTGCCACTAAACTTTCTCGAGAAAAATCCTTAAACTAGTGGCTAATCACGTCCTTTAAAAAGAGCAAAATTTTAATGTTACCCGATGAATTGGATGAGCTAAAAAAGATAGCAAAATCCAAATCTAATTTCCTACGAAAATGGTATGCTCTCCACATCCAATGGGAACAAGAGGGTCATGATCAATGTAGAGCAAAGAAGAAAACCATCAAGAATTTTGAATATGACCCCACCTATGTGGCCCCAACTTTGTTTAGAGTGATGGCCTTGCCACGAAACATACCATTAGAGGACAATGTCATGCTAAATCCATACTTAGATAGGAACTTGACATAAGAAGAACTTGATGTTGCTGGTAGAATGAATTTAGGTGATCTCTTGACTGATGTCTTGACCTATATCACACACATAGGCATTCGCCCACAAGACATGGACCGCCACGCTACATTGGAGTATATTCCACACTTCTATGATTGGCACTTTAAACACTAGAGCCCATCAACAACGTACCAAATGTCGTTATCTCTCCATTCTCGAATCCTAGGAAGGATTCTGATTGTTCCAAGTAGGGAGGGAAGGTGAATTTTCATTTAAGGTGAATTCTCATTTAGTGGAACTTTCCTCACGAAGTTCTTGTGTGGAATGTATAGATGTATTGATATGAAATTTTTTCATTCCTTGACCTATACATTTCACTATTTTATAATATTTCCTTCTAACTGCTCCACTTTTAAGTAAAAATTATCCTTCAAAGAGAACTCATTGTGAGCTATTGTGTTATGTTAGGGATCCAATTGGTAGGACTATTTTTTACCAAGGAATAACAAAACAAATATCATCTAACCACACGAAGGTACAAGTATTCAACTAGCTACAATACTAGAGCATACACAACTTGGAAGAGCTCGTGGCAACTAAGGACGTAGCTAGGTAGATTGTCGAGCAATGAAATCTAGTCAAGTACCTAGAGAAGGTCGGTTAGTAGATAGATCAAAACAGGTGCACTGAGTTCCTTAGATCCTTTGATGCTAGAAAGAACAGTGGCCCAATGACAATCAAACAAGGAGATTTAGCTAGGAGTGTGGAAGTGGTGCTTAGCCTGGAGTTGATGGAAAAAGCTCTAGGACTAGTGGACACACAAGAGAAGAGACCAAAGAGAGATGTATATGGTATGTTGGGGATGAACAAGTGGCAAGTGTACACAAATACGAGAGAAGAGGCCAAAGAGAGATGTATATGGTATGTTGGGGATGGAACAAGCGGCACGTGCACACAAATGATAGAATCAACATAGCAGACATTCTTGAGCCTATAGTCAGGTTGCAAGCCAAGATGGTGCATGCCCTCTTTTTGAGCCAGAGTACAATGCCCTTACAAATAGAATAGGGATACCCCTGCTCAAGAGCCTTGTAGCCAAGGCATTGGATAAAGTGAACCTGAATGCCTATGTTTGAACAACAATCTAGGCATCTGCTAAAGTACTAGCATCAGCCCTAAGAGCCATGGGGTGGAGAATCCCCAACAAGAAGGAATGAGTCAAAAAGAAAATACCATCATCTAAGGCATAAAATGTCTATTTTGAGGGAGTGCTAACAACATTGATCCAAGAGGCTATGGAAGAAATGGACAAAGAAGAGGATGAGGAGAAAATGCCAAAACAATCGCCGATCCATGAGCACCACTCACCCATTCCAGTGAGCCCTCCAATCCCTTTTTCCATAGGAGACTGCAAAGAAGAAGAAGCTAACATGGCTCAACAAGAAGAAGTAGAATGACCAGCTAAGAAACAGGAAGCTAACCATCAACCTCAACAACCAAGAACCTCAAGAGAAGAACGACAACATCTAGCCAAGGGAATAGGCAAAGAATCATGCTGAAGATTCCTATCTAGAGAACCAGATCCACCACTGAAGAAAGTAGAGAATTGCAAAGGGTTGAAGAATAATCTAGGAAACTCCAAGAGGAGCACAAAAACATATAAGAGGAAGAGGAAGAAATACTAAGATGAGAGGAGGAGGAGAATGTGGCCATTACTATCAGAACATCACTGGAGTAACCCTCTCGATCTCAGAAGCTAGCCATGATGAGCCCTACATGTGAGGATATGCCTATCACAAGTGTTGCTACAAAGAAGGCCATAAAGACCAGTAGTGGGAGGCAAGTTGAAGGCCCCCATGCACACAATACCATCAGACATGGCTGTCACAACTACCCCAACACAAGGAGCCACAGAGGCGATGGTCAATGAAATTAACCTAATGGCATGTGCATAATATCTATTGGGCAAAGTACAAGAGCTAGCAACAATGGCATTAGAAGGGGTCCCAATGTCTGAACCAAGAGACTGGCAACAATAGATGTGGAATCCATTCAAGGTTTGAAGGTTCCAAGACTAAAAGGATCTACCACTTCGTTACTGTCGGTAGTATGCAACACAAAGGAATATGATGAGCTTGTGAAAGAGCTCCAAAGCCAGTATAAGAGGATGAATGAGGGAAAAAATCCATGCTTGTCAAGCTAGAAGTAGAAAATGAGGCTTTTGTAGCCTTTTGATTGGAGAAAATAAGGCAAATGATGAAATATACCAGGGAGATGACAGCTCTCAAAGAGGCCTTAAAGGAAAGATAGGGTGAAGAAAATCTAAAGGACATGTATGAAGAAGAAAGGGAAAGCCTATGGCTTTAGAGAAACTGTTCCCCTTAAATTCCAAGGAAAATAAATGTCTAGAGTTAGAAAACAAGGAGTTGAAGAGGCAAAGAGAGGAGTTGAAACAAGAACTACATGCTACAAAGATGCAAAAAGATGAAGAGACCATGAAGAAGATGGTAGAGCTGCATAATCAACTCCACACAACACTCCATGAGTAGGCCCTCCTAAGGGAATAGGTGGAATGCCAGGGCCAAGATAAAGAAAGGATGATGGCCATATGGAAGGAGCAAGAGCAGATGGTAATGACTTTGACAAAAACAGAGCTAGATCCTTGAACAGATGAAAAGAGAGTGGAAGGATGAGCAGAAAGGAAGATCTAGCAAAGCACCTAGCATTATCAGAAAGCATACTTGTTGAAGAAAAAGAAAAGGTGCTAGAGAAGGGGTTACTGGAACAGTAACAGGCCTTCTTGAATACAGTGTTGCATGTCACTCAGGCTGAAGGAGAAGAGACAATTGAAGGGCTTAGAAGAAAATTACAACTTACAAGGAGGACATTGAGATACGGCCTACATGAAAAGACACTTAGAGCCAATAGCCCTAGCCTAAGCATAGCAGAGCAAAGGGAACATCTGGTCAAGGTAGGATTATCTAAGCAAGAGCTCAACTTGTTGGGTTTTGAAGAATAAGAGCAACAAGCACAATCCCCCATTTAGGAACCTGTAGAGACCTGGAAGAAGGGCCCTTTTGAGTAGTAAGATGATGAGAAAGAGCAGTCTAACATGCTAAGCCCACCTCCACAACCTGAATCACAAGCAAAAGTGTGTGATGAAGATATCACTATCCCAGAGAGGATTATGGAAATGAGGTGCAGGACAAGAGAGTTGGCAAAATTTTCACAGAGGACACTTAGTGCCAAACTCCACCAGTGTGCCTAAAGCCTCTATTGCTCAATGTGAAGACGTCTTACCCATCAATTGGGCATAAGATTTGTCCCTATGGAAGCAGTATGAAAGCCACTACAATCCATTCAAGTTCACCTTCTCCTACCCCTAATCACTTGATTGAGTGCTATCACCGAGGGTGGTGGAGGAAGTGATCAAGCTCTGGATGTGGTTGGGAAAAATATGGTTGGCTAGAGGAAAGAGCAAGATACCCAAAGTTTTGGCAGAGGAAACTCATTAGATATTGGGAGGAGAAAGTGATGAAGGAGCTTAGAACAATAAATGGCTATATATCCTAGCCAAAATGGAGAAGGAATATATGGGATGGAAATATGGATGCATGGATGGCCTTTGCAATACTTAACTATATGAAAGGGATAATCCTACTTACATGCCACCAAGAAGACACGGGGTAGATTTTGATCGTGAGGTGCATGGGAGGTACAATTTCCCTTAAATCTACAATATTAATGCTATGGCCCATGATGAGTGCATAATCTTCATGGAAATAGATCTTTGGCCATCAATTGCACACTTCCTCTAGGAATCTTCTTCATGTCTAGATCTGGCATTCATCACCACTTAAGGGAAATTGTACCTCCCATGCACCTCTTTTTTAATATGAATGCGAGCATAGATGATTGTGCTATGACTAGGCTTATGATGAGAGATACCTTATTGCCAACTTTTTGTATGAATCTCCTAGAGGACATGAGTGATAGTCAGTTCACGAGGTGTAATCACCCACTTTTATCTACTACACCTTTGAATGTGAAGGTTAGCTTAAATAGCTATATCGTGAGCAAGTCCTTACTAAGTAGGTCACTAAAACCTCCATCCAAATTTACCCTTGTAGGATAACAAGATGCCACTTAGTACCATCCCTTGTAATTTATTGATCTATTTATTCACCCCAAAAAAAGAGAAGAAGAAAAAAAAAAGGTAAAATCTTCTCATTTTTTATGTTTGAGTGCCATGAACGTTGTATCTAGGGACCATTAAATCCCTACCCCCTCCCTACTTCACACACATAGGGCACATCAAGGGTAGGATATCATGATAGACCTATCTCCCTAAGTCATGCACAACACCTTTCCCTTTCACAAATTAGATCCTCAAGCGTGGGACAACACCTCAGGCTTGTGACCCAACTCCCAGTTTCACCACCACTGGCACAATGTACTACATAATAAGGCAGATATTACCCCTAGAGGTAGTGCACCTACTTTTTCTTTACAAGTATATTTTGTAGCCATATAGCTACCCAACAACTCCGAAGGCCCTCCTTGCTCAATCAACATATCCTCATCACCAACAATCTCTAATCATATGTTGCAAGCTTATTCTACATGACCAATTTCCCAAAAAAAATCCCAAGTTCCATTTACCAAACCATCCTCAACTCTCTAATCCACACTATCTAGTGCCATGGGACTGGCACCCAGCCTAGGAGGGGGTAATGTTAACCCTTGGAATGACACAAGGTGCTACGGCACAAAACGAACATCACAACATGCAAAGAGACTTATGAAGGAGCATGAAACGATAGCTTGTTGGAAAAAGAAGACTAAGAAGAGTGGAAAAAGTGTTAAAAAATCAAGAACAAGACATGTAAGAAATAAAACACATTTTTGCCCTTTGTGTAAAAGAACACCAAGCTCCCTCCTACACAAAGTTGTAAATGAAAAGACACATGTAAAAGAGCCATGAGAATAGAAAAAGAATAGGAAAGAAAATAGAAAAAAGGACCAAGACTCGATGATTGGTCATGGAAAAAGGGTTGAGTGCCCAAAGGGAGAAGGGCATGTATAAAAGTCAAAAAGTGAATGGATTCTTGGTGTGTATGTGCAAACTAGCTCTCTTCTTATTCTTGTTCTTGCTTCCTTCTTGTGCATGAGGGAGAGAGGGAGTGTGAGAGAGGGAGAGTGTGACTGTGTGAGAGTGAGGGATTGTGGAGAAGCTCTTCATCTTCTCCTTCTTCTATTCTATTTTGTGTGTGCGGCTCTGGAGGTTGGAGCTTGGATCATGGGGATGGAGCTTGCTTGAACTAGTGCCTTGAATTGTGGATCCATCGAAGGATTCATGGAAGAGGACTACAATAATCGAGTTCAATGATAACCTCACTACATCCTTCAGTGGGAGCATGCATAGCTATGTGAGAAGTAGCCATAGCCACTCACTTGAAATGCTTGACTTCATAAGTGGTCCATAGGGTCTTAGAGTTGATTGCTACTAGTGATAGCGATGACAATGACTCGTCAGATTGGATTACATATTTGGGGTTCAAGGTGATCAAAGTTGGCCAAACATTTAGATACTTGGGGGTTTCTCATGGAATTGGGTATCACATCAAAACAAAAGGTGGACTAGCTAGTAGAGAGAATAGAGTAAAAGATGCTCATTTACTCGATGCAAAATCTCTCCTCTGTGGGTTGCTTACTTGTGGCGAATAACATCATCATGCTGGTAGTGATGTTTGTCGTGGCTATCACACCATTCCCAAAGAGGCAATTGGAAAGGATAGACAAGATTTTCAAGTCATACTTGTGGACATTTGGAGATAAGGAAAGGTGGTATGCAATTCCATGGAGCATGGTAGTTGAGGCTTTTTGGAACAAGGGACTAGGGCTGGAAAAAGTCCAAGACATTCAAGGTACTTCTGCAAGCTATTGTTGAGGATGGAGATACATTAGCCATGGACTAAAATCTCTAAGGCTACAATACTAAATGCACCACTCTCATGTGGTAAATGGGAGTTTCTCACTTAGATAGACAAGATCATGGCCATCCACACAAAGGTAGTCATTAAAGACTATGACACTATAGCAGAACTGGTTAAGATGTGGAAAGGAGTGGTGGGGTGGCTTGATTGGTCCAAGGAGGGCCAAAGGGGAGGACATTCCTCCCTACTCTAGTGCAATTGGACCCTCCTATAGGCAATAAGTGACAAGTCCCCTCCTATAAAAGAAAATCCTAGCCTTTCTAAGAAGATTGCAATGAAGGGGAACCATAGGGATGCAGAATTATACACTATTGAGGCACTCTCTTAGATATTTGGACTAAATAGAGAGGAGGGAGAGTGGCTGCTAGCCTATTCAGCAGCAAAGAAGGACTCTTTGCCACCAAATTGGTAGATTGGCCCTATGGCTATATGGAGCACATTGGTAAACCACAAGGGCAAGACAACAAAAAAAGGTTGGCAATACTTTCAAGTAGACAAAGTATAAATCCATGTCAAAGCCTAAACAAGTGGAAGGATTGCTATCCTAACTCAATAGTCATGACCTGGAAGTGTAGGATGTCTTGGCTATGGAGAGCAACCTTAAGCAAACAAACTGTGAACCTACTCTTGTGGAGGGTAGTGGCAAGAAAGCTAGCTACTAAGAATCTTTTGGCAAAGTGGGCTAAAGTAGGGGCTAATTGTGTGTTCTATTCGACTCAGAGGGAAACTATCAAGCATCTCTTTTGGACTTGCAAAGAGGCCTCAAATGTCTAGCATAGGATAAAAGAATGGTTTAAGGTAGCTAGCCTTAATGAGTTAATTAACATGAGGACAACCTTGTTTGGGGATAAAGGGAAGTTGGATGAGGAATCACTCAAATTGTGGCATGTGGTGAGAGCCCTAAGAAATAAGCATCTATGGAGCAATAGGAACAAGGTGCTATTGAGGAAGGAGAATAATGACTCATTTAACAATGTTTCCATGCAAATCAAAAGTGATGTATTGGCTACTTTTAGAATAGTTAGAAACTAGTCCCATGTCTAAACTGAAAAGCATAATGACAGTGACATTGCATTCATCTCATATGAAAGTGACATCCAAGTACAATGTTATATAGAGACCAGTCTTTCTCTCTATGCCTATGGGATTCCTACAGTTTTCATATCCTCAACCCATCTGCTCTTACAAAGAGGCAGCATGGATGTGATTGCAAATCTCAACACCCCTCCTCAATCACAAGTAGAAGTACAAAAAAGTGTGTAGAGGCTTTAGTGAAAGCAACACCTGCAAAGTGTGGGCACACCATAAACATGGCAAAACACTAGAGACGATCTCAAAAAAGGCTAAGTGTGGGTACAACAAACATGGTGTACACCTAGAGGTTGTAACAAGGGCCTCACAAAGTGTACAGAGGCTATAGTACAAGGCTACATGATGATTTTACAAGCTTATGATAGAAACATTTGGGCTTAGACATTACAAGGCTAAAATAATCTATCAGAGTAGGCGTAGAAGGACTGATGAGGCTTGTCCTTCTCCTGGTGGTCTTCTTCTTCTTTTTCTTCCTTTTCTGCAAGGTCTTCTTCTTCTTTAACTGTAGCAAGATAGGCCTTCTAGGACCTCTTTTTGGCATGGCAGAACTTCTCGGTGTGTCCGGTCCTTTTGAAAAAATCACAAAAAAGCTGGTCCTTCTTGCCTTTGTACTTGTTGCCAACATATAACACTTGTTCATCTCTAGAGGTGCTTGGTTCTTCCTTAGTTTTTAGCTTATTTTCATCTTCCAATAGTGATGCCTAGATATCAACAAGCTTAGGGTTTGGCATATTGATTAAGGTTGTTGATACATTATTATATTCAGGAGGCAAACTTTTAAGCAGAACAATGCAAACATCTTCTTCCATTTTAATGTTGATTCCTGTAAGTTGGGTTAGAAGTCCTTCCATGTAATTTAGATGTGTGGCAAGTGATGTGCTGGACTTCATGTCAAGCCTGAAAAATTCAATCAAGAGACCATACTTTGATGACTTAGACTGTGCACCAAAAAAGGTGTCAAGTCTCTTCCATGTACCATGTGAAGTATCATAGTTATCCACATGGTGGATATAGCTATCATCTAGCTCCAGTTTGATAATGGCCTGAGCCTTATCATCATTCTTTTTCCAAGTTACTACCAGGTCCACATTAGGAGGCTTCTTTTCTTTACCACTTGTGATGGTCCAAAGACTCTTCTTCATTAGGATAAGTTTGATGCTGGTCTATGAAACCCAACCCCCTTAAAGTGAAGTGTGGGAGAGTCCTTACCCATGTTGGAGTTGTTGGAACAATAGAAAATCAGCTCCAAAATTCTTAGATTTCAACAGCAAAAGAAATGATCTTGAGTGTGCTAAAAAGCATAAGTGCCAAAAAACACTAAGTGACTAGTATCAAGAGATACTTGTGGAGCTAGATGCTTGGAAAATCTTCATTAAATCTTCAAAGGGCTTCTCTAGGATCTTCAATGTTGTATTCCCCTCCTTGATGCTAGAGTAGCCCAAAAAATCTCAGACGATCTGATGTGAGGAAAAGCTAATGCAAGTGACAAGAGTCACTGAATAAGTGACAAAAGTCACTGAATAAGTGTCAAGAGACACTATGATACTATGCTTCAATCTAACATGATTTCCCCTCCTCAATGATTTGATGTGTGTACTTTGCTTGAATCTTCAGAGAGTATTTGGATTTAAATGATAATTCCTTGGCTTGAGTGGCAGGAGAGAGAAAATAAGGTGGTTTTGAGCTTGAAGAATTTTTGGATATGGAGGAAGGATTAGGGTTTCTAAGAGTAGCCTGGTATTTTACTCTGTGTGGGATGTAGACTTGATCATTTCCCAAGATTTTTTGATGGAAATGAAGCTTGATAGATAGGCTACCAAAGCCCCATGGTGGCACGCTTAATCGCATAGTGCAGGGAGCATGCCAGCGTACGAATTAGAATGTGCATGTTCAGGGACTGCAACCATGAATTTCCACAATGCCAGCCTACAGAGAGTGATCAATGTCATGCATTCTTGTGATGGGAAGCTACATCCTGACTTCAGAAACATTTCCCTAGAAGGAAGCGTGAAGAGATATGAGTTGTAGGAGTAGATCAAGAAGCTCCAAGTGAGTTGGGTAATGTATGGCTATGGCAGACAAGAGGGCAAAGTCAAGATGGAAGTGTAAAATGAGTTCATGTACTCAAGCCAAGTTGGACTAAGAGAAGTGAGAGGAGACCTATAGAAGCAAAGAGATGAGCTAAAACATGCTAAGCCATGCTCAGTTGCACTCTGATACCATGTGAAAACACAGGATCTAGAGCATGGCAGTTATGGTGGCTCATAGACATAGACCAAACTCATATGTACTTGGACATGACAGAGACAAAGTGACTTGACTGAAGTACACAAACCAAACAACGAGTACACTAAACTAAAAAGCATAATGACAGTGACATTGCATTCATCTCATATGAAAGTGACATCCAAGTACAATGTTATATGGAGATGGGTAGGTGCCAATAGTCTTTATCTCTATGCCTATGGGATTCCTGCAGCCTGCATGTCCTCAGCCCACGATCTGCTCTTACAAAGAGGTAGTATGGATGTGATTTCAAATCTCAACACAAGTGGCCTACAAAAGCATATGTGTTTTGAAAAATTAAATCATGGATATTTATACAAAAGATGATGATTGGGATGAATTCAAGAAAGCCATGAAAGAAGAATTCTTCCTTGAAGACTCATGCTTGGTTGACAACAAGAACTTTCAAGGAATGGGTTTGAAAACCCAACAAAGGCCTAGTTGTTACAAAGCTTATGTGAGGGTTTGAGATCCAACTTGATCAGTGGATTTTGTAGAGCAGTGAACTCTTGATTTTAGAGAAAGTGTAATTATTTTTGCAAGTTGTAGACTAATCTTTGTAGCTAAGCTTAGAGTAGTTATTGAAAGATAAGACAAAGGAATAGGGACTAAAGATAGATTGGTAGGATGCCAAGGATATGTTTTCATAATTTTGAATGAGAAAGGTGTAGAGCTAGGATGCAAGTTGGATCTATTACTCTAATGCATGCCTCTATTTATTCATCTCTATCTACACTTGTACCTATGGTTAAACACCATGTTCCTATGGCTATTCCTACCAGAGATAAAAGAGTTTCTTAATTGATCAAGGGCATGCATGCCTTGCAAATAAAAATAGCAAAAGAAAAACAAAACAAACATTCTATAAGTTCTCAACTACATTTACAAATCCAAATAAAAAAGAGATTATTTGCATATGCATGTAGTGAGACAACTCTAAGCATGATCACAAGGACTAGGATACTTACAAGGATGCTACATGAAAAAATCATATTTTTTGGAAGGATAGGAAAATATGTGCTACTAAGACAAGCTTTTTTATTGCCAAAAAACTTTGGAAAGGGTGGAATAAAGAAGATTTTAGAGGATTTGTCTACATAGACTACATATGCCATAATAGATGCTATAGCCTATGGACTACAAAAATTGATAAGAAGCTTGAATGTAAAAAGATAGAGAATTTTACCTATGCCTTATTCACTGCAAAAAAAGGGCAAGGTGCCTTAGAAAAAGTTGCCTAGACTAATATATCTTAGGGTGGATGGGATTCTCTTGAAGATACCTATTCAATTTATGCTTATGTGGCCAAAACACAAAACACAGAAGGTATTTTGGAAGAGAAGATGATGAGAGATGAAGGGAAACCTAGCATTTTGAAGAAAGAAACTAGAGGGGGTGGTAGGACTAACCTTGAGTGTAGTATGCACCTCCTACTCTAGACTCAATTCAAAGTAGAATATGGAGGATGTATAGTTGGAAGAGGAAAAGGGAAAACAGAAAGAGCAAAGAGAAAAGTAGGAAAAACCAAAAGAGTAGGAAATGCAGGAAGACAAAGAGTAGGATCCTCTAACTAAACATATTGTAGATATGACAACATAGAATGAGAATTTATTTAAGGATATGCAAGCTTTATTTGAAGATGCAGATATACCACCAGAGACAGTGGAACCACAAGTAAAAGATGTCATGATAGTAAGTATGGATGATACAAAGTTTGCAGATGCAAAGAAAATTAGAAATACACAGAATATATGAAGATTCAAGATGTAGAAGAACTAGAAGAACTAGAAGAACCTTTAGCCATATTGATAATTAATCAAGATATTGAGGATGGTGTTGTAAAGCTTATTCTTTGGAGATAAATAAGGTTATTGCTAATTTCATGATACACAAAAAGCTTTGATTTGATGATAGGGCTAAATTCAGGATTGAGACAGAACATAAACTAGTGGACAAAAAGCTACATTACGATCTAGATGGAACTGCAAGGTGTAGGATGTTACAAAGGTTTTGTTGCTATATGATACTAGTGGAATTCATGATTTTTTGGAGCATTGTACAAGTAGAAATATGCTTTTTTGATTTTTGAACTTTGGATATCTTATGATCTAGAAGGAAATACTTAGGCTAGTCCATGCTATTTTGGATGTTAGAAAGTTGGGATATTTTATTTTGGTGGACATATCGTTATGTGCATTAGAATTTGGAAGATCATAATATGGATGTTTGATTCAAGAGGTAGTATTTTGATTGTATATATGCTTTACTAGATGATTACAATATGGTCATTTGACCCAAGTGGAGATTATAGATGCCTATTACTACAGTTTAGGAGTTCAAACTACATTTAGTATTTTTAAGATCTATAAAAAATCAAAGAGAATTTATGGTGGTGGTTGACACTTCTAAGATGGGCTTTTATACTTGGGAAAGAGGCCTACCAAGTCTAGTTGTCATCCGAATCAATATGCAAGAGTTGTAGGCTTTGGAAGGGACTACACACAAGAAAAGAGTTACATGAAGTGCTTTTGTTTTGGAAAAATCTTTCAAAAATTAGTCTTGCTATCATCAAAAAATTGTAGATAAGAAGTTGAGCTATAGTTTTGCAAAAGAAAGCTTAGTAATCCAAGTTATGAATCGAAAGTTATGAGTAGATTCCTATAGGGTAATCTTGATTGACAGTTTTCAAAGCAAGGAATGATTAGCTTTAATGGGTACAAAGTAATATCACCAACATTTGGATGATACTATCACATGTAAATGAGATGATACACAATTATTCAGGATCCAACTGTAGGAAAAAATGTATTCATGAGGAGAGAGTTAGAGAAGCATGAAAACCTAGAGCTTGAAGATGCAAAGCAAGATATTGATGAAGAAGAAGATACAAAGCTTGTAAAAGAAGATGAGGAACTTGGAGCAAAAGAAGAGTTTGAATTGTTAGAGTTGAACTTACATATGATGATGAGTAGTAGTGGCACATGGTGCAAGATGTGCAAGTTTGGAGGGGATGGATGTCATGTGGTTACACGTTCAATGAAGAGAAACTAAGGAAAAGATATCTATAATAATATTCTAGATAAACACTTATAGGATAATTGCTCAAGATGTGAACATGTTTTTCGAAGTTCAAAATTGATCTCTAAGATAGTATGAATATCCATTGTTAAGTTCTATTACCCTAATGAAAACTTTGGGTGCATCAAAACACATGCAATGAGTTGCCTTTCATTCTACAAGGCGTCTAGGCCTAAAAATACAAAAAACAACGCCTTTTGTGAAAAGTGGAATTTGCAAATATTCTAGGATAATTTTGGCATTTATGCCCACAAGAGACTAGTAGATCAAGCCTATTCTGATTGATTTGAGTACATCAACAACTATGTTCTAAGTTTGGATGAAAAAGTTAAAGAGAAAATAAGCTGTAGCAAGTTGAGGATATGACTGCTATCCTCAAGTTTTGATACAAGGTTTCTTGCTTCAAGCTCCTACTTGCCTATCTTAGTGTGGATGCCTTCTTGGGCTATCAAAGGGACATTGTTTCTCACTGTACTACTATAATAGAATTCTTTTGGGTTGCATAGAGTGTCCAAGTTACCTTCTTGGAAGAGTTTAATCAACTTAGATGCAGTGTTAGTAACCTAAGGGTGTAGTTGCAATTGTGTAAAGTCTTTCAAGAGCAATACACAAAATCGTTTTGGAATCTTTCTATCTTCCATCTGTCTTGATTATGTTCTTGAACTAATATAACCCAAAAGTGGTCCTAAAATTTGTCTCATGTACATCTCTAATCTTATACAAATATGATGATACCAACTTCCCTCTAACTTACTAAGAATACCATCAATCCTCAATAAAGAAAATCTATATTTCATGATGTTCTTATTCAAGGCAAAGTCATGTGATTAAATGTCACAAGTACATTTATAAGCCCAAATGGCATAATCAAGAACTAATATAACCCAAAAGTGGTCCTAAATGTTGTCTCATGTTCATCTTCCAATCTTATACATATATGATGATAGCAACTTTTAAAGTCTATTCTACTAAAGATTATACTTCCCTCTAACCTATTAAAAATACCATCAATCCTTAGTATAGTAAATCTATTTTTCATGCTATTCTTATTCAAGGCACAATAAATAATGAACAAAAAGGTGATGAACTAGGCTAGATTAATCCTTTCTCCAACAACTCATTAACCTTACTCAATATTTCTTGTTGTTGGGAAGCACTCATTGTATAGGGTGACTTGTCAAAGCGGATCTCCGATGCACAGAATGCGGGATCACTCACCTGTTTCCTGATTGTCCTAGGCGGTAACCATCAGCTAGCTCTGCCAACATACCGTCAGTACCTCTGGGGCTATTTGGAGTGGAAACCTTTGATAGTGAGGACACACCTATCCCACTACAGGTTATGATGCGAGCACCCTACTGAGGCATCCCCGAAGCACCCAAAACCAGACGATCAATAATCAGCTTGCAATGTTTTCCCATCTCATCCCCTTCCACCAGCTCATGAAAATCCTCGGCCAAGATGTCAACATCAAAGTCCACCAATTCTTCTTCTTCCCTTTCTCAAAGATGTTGATCAAGAAAATCGACATCTATACTACTAGACACCTGCATCTTATGTAGGGCAAAGCCCCAATCTGCCTTTCAATATGCAGTATCACTGCAACCTGCTCTATCTCTATCTCACACTGTTACTTAAGTCTGGGCACCTAATTAATAATTTTTTACGTCAATAGGAAGGGAATACATTATTTGAGTAGTTCGGGAGCTCATGTTATTCTTGGAAAATATTTTTCTATCACAATCTAGGCATGGCATTATGATACATCCATCGCATAGTAATTAGGATTCCAAGAATAAATATCCAAAAATCTATATTTCAAAGGAAGATCAAGTAATCCATCTTTCTTGTAGTTGCAGCAACCGGAGCATCCTACAACCATGACTCGATCAGCTGGTCTAACCCTTGTAACCTCCTCATAGATGTATTAGTTTAGTTTGACCTGTCACCCTCTAGTGAACATGTTTGAGTTTACTCTGGCCTCATAGAAGAGATAAATCTTGGCAACCTTAAGGGCTTCCATCCACCTTAATCTCTTTAAATTATTTTGGAGGTAAGCAAGACAGTTTGCATCAATGTAGCAATACCATCCGCTTAATATCCATCACCTTTTGTAATACAGGGGTGAAGGATTGTATATCTGATCTAATATTTGCATCATTTAGTTTCTCCAGTTAAAGCTAAAGGAGTGCATTGTTGGCATAAACATAACTTGAAAATTCAAGAATCGTTCCCAAGGTTTGTCTTTCTACTAGAAATCAAGAACATATATCAATGAGAGAAGGCTTCCCTACCTAAGGAAAAATATATTTTATGTTGTAAATATAACTAATTTTATTTACTTGTGTCATGTCCTACATCAATGTGTGCTCTGATATCAACTGTAACGTGCTGCCCTTGGTGGTACGTTCTTAGTAGCCCATCGAGAGATGTCCTAAGTGTCGTCTTGGATTTTGATAAAACCCTCAAAGTTTGGTAACTAGGCTCGCTTAAGTCTATCCTGTAGAGTAAGTTCCGACTGCTCCCACAAGGATCAACCTGAAATTTTTTTGTCAAATCTATTACTAGTGGTTAATTAGTATTAGCAGATTCTAAAGTGATGCGAGTCAGCAGGCTTCTTGGTTTCTACTTGTCCATCAAGTGTGATTTTTATTCCTCCTTAGGAAAACTCTTGGTTTATTGAGACCACCCAACCATAGGTCTCGATCCATCAGGGGTCCATCCTCCTACTTCCCTCAAGAGAGTAGTTTTAGTTATCTAACTATCTACCACTTTAGGTTCAACATATAAAAATAGCTTATTTGAATTATCACTTGATATAAAATTCGTTACATGCCTTTAATTCATGACACAAAAATAGAGAAAAGAAATTTCTTCTTAATAGTTCCTTTCAGAAAAAAAATAACATTTACAATATTTTCTATTCAAAGTATTATTCTCTCCAAGTTTTGTTCCCCAACTAGTATTGGAACTTCTAGGGCATAGTCTAAAATCAAAGGGTAGTTGGCAGTTCGTAAGAGCCTAAGGAGTTTGTGACCAGAGTGACCAGAGCCCCCTACTATCCTCACCTCCTTGCCGACTATTCACATTGGTCTTGGGGAGGTCTAGCACCATTAGGAACACTACCTTAGTCGGCGTTCTACGCTCACCGGAATACTGCCTCAGTCCGGTGATCTCTACTCAATCATCCATCTTTTAGGGCCTGATGATTTTAGAAAAGATCAGTACCTAGCTTACAATCACAAACATCTTAATTTCGAATGCATTATACTTAAAATTCTAACAAGTTTTTTTTCAAGATAAATCTTTTCTTTCCAAAAAATAATATCGGGACAAATTAGTGTAAGTGGCATTATAACTTCGAGATAAATTAGTATAAGTAGCAATATAACTTCAAGACAATTTAGCATAAGTGGCAATATAACTTCGAGACAAATTAGCATAAGTGGCAAAATAACTTCGAGAAAAATTAGTATAAGTGGAAAAATAACTTTAAGAAAAATTAGCATAAGTGGCAATACCTTCCAATAGAATTCCTAGACTTCCTCTTCCTTGGGGATTAGTTTAGACTTAATTTAGGCAAGAATTTCATACTTGAGGATAACTCCCTTGGAGTTTCCTGGGTCTTTGCCTGCAATAAAAGAAAATATTGGTTGGTTTAATTATGAACATTATCATTTGGAAATTGCATCTCAAGGTCTTGGGTAATTAGATTGACGAAATTTTGATTGACCGGGGGGGAGGGGGGGAGAGAGAAACGATCACCAAGAAATTTGAGAAATCGAAAAGAGTCTTGATTCCACAAGGGAATAGGATAAAAGGGACGGAGGAATTGAATTTGAGAGCTCACGAAGTATCCTCCTTGTCTTCTTAACAAGAAATTCCTATGCTCGTGCTTCTCTTGCCCCACTCCCTCTTACTCTATACTCTTGAGAAGGGCCTCTCCTCTCTTGCTCCGACTACCCTCAACAACTCCCCATGCTCGTATTTATAGCTAAATTGGAGAAGAAGGGTTGTTGGCTAATAAGAAGAGCTCTTTATGGAAGGGATCTTTAAAAAATCAGCAATCTAAATTCGAAGATGCAGTCTGATACTGCCAAAGATGTCATGATTAATTTGCCTAGCTCTCGGATGATCTTGCCATATCCCAAGCCTCTCGTTGAGCTAAAAAGAGAGGGAGATTGTTAGAGTTAACTGTTGTAATGCAAAAAGAGAATCCAAGCTTTTCCTTCAGGATTCGTGAGCTCCAAAATTGGGATCGTGATGCACCATTTTTTTATTTAAAAAAGGGGGGGAGGGGGTGGTGGCCAATCAGATCGACGTCTTCTTCCTCTTCTTTTCATTCACTTAAGCTTTTTTAAGCTTCAAAATCTTAAAGCATTTGTGACTTGTTTGACTTGCCAAATTTAAAATGTGTTGGGATTTATGGCTCCTAACTCTCATTCACGCAATCACTTTTTTCAGGATGGGTGGTTATAGTCTTTGTTAATCTGGAAAAATGTTGAGTTACGATCCTCCAGTCTTTTTTCTCGAGATCTTCTGTATTTAATTATTTAAAATTCTTCAAGTCCATTCTGTGAGAGAAGTAAATCAAAGTCAGGATATCACAATCTTTTACAACCAGTCTAGCCTTATACTTGCTAATAGAACCATTTGTATTATGCTTGATTTTGTAGACTCATTTACAGCCAATAGCTTTCTTGTTCTTAGATAATGGTACTAGATCCCAAGTCTTATTGGCCTCTAATTTAGTCATCTCCTCGTCCATTGTTACATCTCAATGAGCATGACCAACATCATCCTCAAAACAAGTGGACTCAACATCTTCAATCAACCTTACCATATAGGCATAATGGTGAGTTGTTGTATAGCTTTTAAAACCAAATATTTTAATAGAGTATCTAATTGTGCTAGATCTACGTACCGCTGGATCACTCAGTGGAGCCTTTACATTGCCATGTACTCTCTTTACACATAGTGTCCTAATTGACAGAATACCAAGCTCATCATCCAAACTTTATGAACCACTAGAATCTCCATCAAGCCCCAAATGACTAGGAGATACATCATTACCATTTAACACTTTCTTCTTTCCTTTTTCTTCACTTGTAACATTTGTAGATGTATCTAAAGATCTGGGGATTCTTCTTAGTCTCCTAGATCAAGGGCTAATTATAGATGTAGTACCAGATGATGTTTTTAATTCATTAAGCCTTTGTGACTCTTGCTCTTCTTTCTACATATAACTATCATAATCATCATTATCATCATCCAATGCATCACTACTAGATACATATCAACTGCTCATCTCTTAAAAAATAACATCCATGATTACTTTGAACAACTCACATGTAACAAGATTATAACCGCAATACCCTTTCTACTCTAAAAAGCATCCAATCACAATACATTTTTCAGCCTATATCAAGCTTCTTTTCACAGATCATCTAGCACATGAACGTATACAATATAACTAAACACTTTCAAGTGTGATACATCGAGATTCTTACATGTAAAGCATTCTTTGAGAATCACTCCATAAACTACAGGTTTGGGAGTTCTATTCATAATATAGACAACAGTATAAACAGCTTCAGATAAAAAATGTTTTGATAAATTCTTCTTGGCCATCAATGCCCATGTAACTTCTGCAATATTCTTATTTTTTCTTTTTATAATCCCATGTTACTGTGGAGTATACTTGCAAAGTAAACTATCTCTCTATTCCATGAGATATCAAAAAGTCTCTAAACTCATTAGAGAGGTACTCTCCCCCTCCATCCAACATCAAGCACTAAAAATTTTTTACTTTTTCTATTTCAACATAGCTTTGAAAGTTTTAAAATGCTCAAACACGTCACTTTTTTTCTTCATGAAATATGCACATTGCTTTCTTGAACAATTATCAATAAATGTAATAGAATATTTGCTATCACTAAGAGATATGTTCTATGTAAGCCCCCAAACATCAGTATGCACAACATCAAGCATATTCTTGGTCACGTCTCTATCATGTAAAAAAGGTTTTCTTGCCTACTTATCTAACTAACATGCTTCACACACTTTATCAAATTCTGGCAACTCTAAAAGCAAGCAACCTTGTAACTAACCCTCTGGGACTGACATTTGCACATTTTCATGTCCAATATGTTTGTGCTATATTTTAATATCTACAACCACTCCTTTACCATATATTTTCATGTCCAATATGTTTGTGCTATATTTCAATATCTACAACTACTCATTTTCCTTTAGCATATATAGCAACATTCATAGCAAAAATTTCAGCATCTAAAGTGAATATGCAACCGACTCTACTTCCTTTTGCAACCAACCTACACTTATAATTTAAGTTTTCCACTAATTTTTTTGTGATGGATATCATATTTAATACATCTGGTGCACTCTTTGTCTAACCATAATGCAAGGACAAGAAAACATTTTCAATATGTAAAATTGGGTGGGATGAATCACACTCCTTTGCACATAACCTGAATTTTGTAAATCCTATATTTCTCTAAACCATTTGATATGGCCGATCATATGATTAGATGCACCTGAATCAACATACCATACATCATCATGTATTCATTTTCCTATAACAGTATTCACCATATCTTACATAACAAACAAATGCTCATTTTTATCTTCATTTTGTCGTGAAGATGATGTATAGTTTTCTTGCTACAATTTACAATTGCGAATATCATCCTTTTTAGCATAATACTCGGTGATAATATGACCTCGTTTAGCACAATAATAACAAACAATACTAGAATTTTTGGAACCTTTGTTCTACCATCCATCTCTTTCTTTAGAGATCCCCCTACCTCTAAAGTGTCCACAAACTCCTTAAACCTGCATTTCAATGAACTGTTGATTTAACATGTTTTGTTGATTATCACCAGCATATTCCATATCATGACCTCTTGAAGAGAATCAGCCATATCCACTTTCTGAACTTAAATAAAATGCTTGGACTTGTTTATCACTTTTTTCAGATGATTTACCTTGCATGTTAATCTCTTCAGTGATCATAAGAGAGATCAACTAGTCAAAAATTGAAAATGGCTTCCTCACATATATAAAAGCGGCAAATAATTTCTAGGCCTTCTCATTATTAAGGCTACCCAAAGCAAATGAAACCAAACCATCATCATTAGGTATTGCATTAATAGTTGTGCTAAGGGATCTGCAATGCTTTTCACTTTCAAAATATACTCGTTAATAAACATCTTCCCTTAATTCAAAGTATTCATTGAGTTGAATCTTTCGCGCCTTTATATTTATTGAAAATATATTTTCAAAAATTATTCAAGCTGCATATAAAGTTTATATATTTATGATATACCTCAACATAGTATTATTAAATGACTATAAAT
This sequence comes from Lygodium microphyllum, assembly GCF_053477565.2. NCBI lineage: Eukaryota > Viridiplantae > Streptophyta > Polypodiopsida > Schizaeales > Lygodiaceae > Lygodium > Lygodium microphyllum. The sequence goes on along the minus strand of NC_141137.1, from coordinate 125,482,646 downwards.
AGCCAATACATCACCACTTAGTCTTTTACATTCCATTCTTTTCACACCTTTAATTGTTCTACAATTGTAGGATTACTTAGCTCTGAATCCTTTTCTTCACGTGAAACAAACTCATAAAGGCCTTGTCCAATAAGAAAGTTTGTCACATGAAACTTTCATGATGGATAGTTGTTCTTGTTTAGCTTCTCAACAATGGAGTGTCCACTATTCTTTGCCATTATCACAAAATTGATACAAAACAAGCAAGTCTTTTGCAACCTTTTATAGCAAGTGCACATCAGTACACCAAGAAATCTCTTTCACTCACTACTCATCAATAATACATGTAATCTATAACTTACTTGTAGATAAAACTTGTGTTTGCTTCTTGGCTAGGAGAGCTTCTTACCCGTTGCTTACTTACTCAAATCCTTTCTTCTTCTCCTTGACTTCAGCCCTCAAAACTAGCCTCTCTCAGTGGCATCGCTCTAATACTATGTCACGAATTGCATAGTGGGGGGACTTACATAAGTTGCTATGCCGAACACACACTATACACACAAGAGGAAGCTCACCCAAGAACACAAGAAGAGAGATGGAGACCAAAATGTTTTCTTACTGATTTCTTCTTCTTCTTTCACACACAATATAATATACACAAAGTATAGATAATATATAACATAAAGGAAAGTGGCCTACTAAGTCAAACAGTGCATAATTGACTATACTAATTGACTTGCGCTATAACTATGTTACTTGTAGATAGGTGCAACAAACCAAATATAATAAGTGATAAGTTAGTGGCCATGTAAGGATTATAATGACCACCGACGTGCTGAGTATAGATGTGCGGTCCCATCTAACCAAGTGTTCCATCATCAAGTCTACACATATTGAGCTTGCCATCTCAACAACTATACTTGAATAATACATATATAACATATGCATAACACAAGATAGGAGTTTTCTCATCATAAGTTTATCATTTAATGAGGTAGTTGTCTATGATCCAAAGCAGAGCATGCCTATTAGATTCCAAGTCCAAGCCAAGCCTAGCTCTCTAATCCCCATAGATGTGAGCACTTTAATGCTCTAAAAGGACATCCAACATATATGTATGTTCCTTCACATAATCTTCTCTCTTTTTAAAAAAAACTTTGCAACACAACTATGAAGATGCTACTAGTATAATCAATATCTATGCTCCAAGTCTCAATACTTACACTTGACACACATATCCATAGCCTACTCATGCAACACCAATTTCATGCATTGCAACTCCTCATTTGCATGTCTCCAATGGATTTACAGCTACCCAACAAACCAAGTGATCTTACTTTTATGTGCACATCTCTATTAAGGTGTGCACATGCACTTGATTCACACACAATACAATATACACAAAGTATAGATAAGATACAATATAAAGGAAAGTGGCCTACTAAGTCAAACAGTGCATAATTGACTATACTAATCGACTTGCACTATAACTATGCTAGTTGTAGATAGGTGCAACAAACCAAAAATAATAAGTGATAAGTCAGTGGCCATGTGAGGATCATAATGACCACTGATGTGCTAAATATAGATGTGCGGACCCATCTAACCAAGTATTCCATCATCAAGTCTACACATATTGAGCTTGCCATCTCAACAGCTATACTTGAAGGATCTATGTATAACATATGCATAACGCAAGATAGGAGTTTTCTCATCATAAGTTTATCATGTAATGAGGTAGTTGTGTATGATCCAAAGCAAGGCATGCCTATTAGACTTCAAGTCCAAGCCCAAGCCTAGCTCTCTAATCCCCATAGATGCGAGCACTTTAGTGCTCTAAAAGGACATCCAACACATATGTATGTTCCTTCACATAATTTTCTCTGTTTTAAAAAAAAAACTTTGTAACACAACTATGAAGATGCTACTAGTATAATCAATACCTATGCTTCAAGTCTCAATACTTACACTTGACGCACACGTCCATAGCCTACTCATGCAACACCAATTTCATGCATTGCAACTCCTCATTTACATGTCTCGAATGGATTTACAGCTGCCCAACAAACCAAGTGATCTTACTTTTATGTGCACATCTCTATTCAGGTGTGCACATACACTTGATTCACACATAATGAACAAGAGAATTATACACATTTATCACACACATACACATACACATATATATACACACACAAAATCAAGGGTAAGATTCTAAATAATGAGCAAGAGAATTATACATATTTATCACACACACAAAATCAAGGGTAAGATTCTGAATAATAGAATATCAATACCAATTGATAAAATAACCCTGGTGAATCCCTCCTCTCTCTCTCTCTCTCTCTCTCTCTCTCTCTCTCTCTCTCTCTCTCTCTCTCTCTCTCTCTCCAAATAAAAGTATTTTCTTTCTCAAGTGTAGACACGTGCATGAATGAAAGTCTTCAGAGTATAATGTGTGAAAGCTAATTATCTATGTTTGAATAGGGAAATTCTAGGAGTGCAAGGTGAAAGTGCCAATAAGGGTGCAAAGTGAAAGTGCCAATAGGAAGTGGAGGATTAGGAATTGTGATGCTTTTTCTTTATTGTATCTTAAATCAATATCAAGGAGAGGTCTCTTTAAGAGGAAAAGGTGATGTTTTCTTCCCCAAATGGCTAGAATAACTCTTATTCTAGCTCATTATTAAGGTTATTTGGATTACTCTTGTTAGCTTCCTCAAGTCAGAAGTGGGATTTCTTTGGATCCAACCAATAACTCTTCTTAAACATGAAAAATAATATCATTAAAAGATTTATGTTTGAGAACTTGTTGCAATTAACCTATATGTGTGTGTGTGTGTGTGTGTGTGTGTGTGTGTGTGTGTGTGTGTGTGTGTGTGTGTGTGTGTGTAGGATGCCCTAAATGTAGGATGTTTTCCACAGAGGAAATCATAATTCTTTTAGATGGGATTGATTAAAACATGTTTGCACTAGAGGGGATTGCAATTCCTTGACGTGTATAACCTTGCCATAATACAAATGCAAGTTTCTTATGGTTGTATAAGAGAATATTACATAGCTTTTTAATAATGTAAATATATCATATCAAAACATTAGCCAACACTTTTATGATGTGAATATATCAATAAAAATATAGACACCTTTCATATCTCTCACTCACAAAGAAGTCATCATTGAGAACAATTAAAAAATACTAGGATGGATTGATTTATTGAGTTTCCTCTCATTAGTATTTTAAACCTAGCAATCCAGGTTAGTGTTAGTATATTCTACACAAAGGATCATAATGTTAAAGAAATGTGGAATAGCCATTGATATTGCCCACTTGATCATTTTAAACTAAGGTGTCTATATAATCATGTCAACCAGATCGAGAGAAATCTAGAATGCCTACGTATGACAATCTATTGAGGCAAGTTTCATGAGAACATTTGCACTTTGAGCAATGTATCACACCCCTCTTGGAACATACGTGCAAACATACATGCATCCATCCATACTTACATCCATACATACATGCATGCATGCATATATAAGCGAGTGTGCATTACAAAGAGTGCACGATTTATATTCGATTCATACATGTGTACATATGTATGACACCCAATAATTGTATCCAAGGTCATATACATCTAAATTGTGATATTACTTCAAGAGTGCACGTGCGTATAGTGTGGGGAGTTTAAACATATAAGTTACACATCTATATAGTAAAACACACACACAAACCAATACATGTGCATGCACATATACTTGGTGTACATTGTATACAAATGCCACATTTGCCTGTTAGTTTATGTACGTATTTCACAAAAACATGTGGTGTGAAAAACGCACACGCGCACAAACGAGGTAACTAATAGTGGTATTCTAACAAGTATAAGAACTTGCCCCTCAATATTAAGAGGCTTGACAACTCAAACGGTAAGCAATGTGAGCCATTAAGTGCTTTCAACATATCGTTTGTGGTCAAAAACCCAAGGTTCCAGCTCTATGCTTGTATGTCCAATCTTTTGATGCATCTCTACAAATCCAAATCAAAACTAGGTTGCCGACATTGCTATTTGTCATCAACGTAGAAACACGTATTTTTTTATGGGAAAATAGACATAACGCTATGCATGTCCACACACCTTTAGATCTAGTATAGGTACATAATTACATAATATAGGCACGCTTACATAAGCTAGAAATGTGCACTTATCAATACACGGACTGGGGGTGCATTGCAATGATCGGCATTGCAATGATCTGTGCATCCAATGTTTAATTAAAAATTGCTCTCCTTATTTTCCATAATCACTTTGTCTCGCGATTCATGGCCCTTATTCATAGCACTTCTATCTTCCATATAATCACATTTATGGCGCTGGGTAGCCACACATCATGTATCCATTTCTGTTTGTTATTCCGGAAAATCTTCAATCTCTCTACACTCTTGGAAGAATTAAGCAACAATCATCTTTCCTCATGCAGAGGGATAGAATGGAGACATCCCAAGGCCTGCATACTGAAGAGTCCTTGGTAGAAACTTTACTCACCGTGCTTATCATACATGAGGCAATGCATTACCATAGCCTCCGCATACATTCACTCTACTCAATTTGCACATGTGCCTATGAAAAGTCTACACCCTTTCTACCATCTCAATTGACCTTCTATTATTAGTATTGGCCTTCATTGTCATCTCTCTTCCACACAAGAAAAGCAATCAAAATTCTCCAGAATTGGTATGCCACATTTCAACTTAACCTCCTCAAAGAGTATGCAAGGGCCTGGGCCCTGCATCTGTGAAAAACAACATGCCACATTCTGAACGTTTCTACTCATGCAAGAAGACTTGTTGATTTGTGTTGAGGAAGCACTAGTCTTTTGCCTAAATGAGCATGAAACCTAAATGTAGACCCCATGGGTTCAACACTCTGTAGAGATCTCCACAACAATCTCACATGCCCACAAAGAACTCTTTACAAAAGCCAAGACATGTCCCCCTTTTCATCTTCGAGATCATAAACAACAATAAAGGCTACAAAAGGAGGCCTATAAAGACATAAATATGAGATATGTACACCCACAACAACACAAGAGACCTGTTCTTCCGTGGCGGCTTAAGTCAATGTAACCATGTACAAGCTGTGTTTAGTTGAATGATGTCAACGATCTTACCGAGCTCACTCAGGCTCAACTCTATGAAAAGGGAGTTCACATTGTACTATAGGGACAGCCGTCTATAGGTCGTGTAGCTGTAACCATGTGCTAGTCTAGGCACCAGCACTTTGTATTTCCCTGTGCAAGTTCTTGAGATGACTAGTGTGAGTATGGAGTATATGTGTTTCGGAAGGCTCCACCTCTGTATGAAGTGACTCTTTGGAAGAGGGCTGCTACTACCATTGGTGAGGCACCCATCTCTATGGATATTACATCCTATGCACTGATAGTTTTGTCCTGATCATGTGTAAAATCATCACCACTAGTAGTTCCTCCATCTGCTCCCATCCATCATAAAATTCCTCTGTCTCACATCAGCTGCTCCAATATAGATCCACTCCATATATGGTAAAGACTCGATCCCCCAAATAAGATCACCATATAAATTGTGACTAGGAAATCAAATAACTACAGCTTCATCTGAGGCTCCTAAAATTGTGTTTGTGCATTGGCTCTCAATGCCTTTGAGTGCAACATAATCTTGAGCTAGCTCTCTCTCGACTTTGTGCATAAGTAAAATCAGGTAATCTAATGGCCCACTGTTGGAGTGTTGTAAACCATTACCTTGGTCTTCTGGTAACAGTCTTCCCATGGTTCTGGTTCACTTTGAGATCTCTCTCCTGGCTAAAGGTCTGTAGTACATTCAAATATCAACTCCTTTGGGGTATGTGAGATGAGTACAATATCATCAGCATAGAGCAAAGGGAGAATCAATACTCTTCCAAGACCCGTTCCCAACCTTTCAAGCTCATCAATGTAACTAGAGATCTCATTACGTATATCACAAAGAGTATAGGTGATAGTGGGCAACCCTGTTTCAGTCCAAATGGTGCTGAAAACCTCATCTAGCATCCCTCCAAGGGCTCAGACCTACCCTTTGACTAGCTCATATAAGGCCAAGATCCTCCATCTAATGCCCTCTAATACCTGAATGTCTTGTAGACTAGTGCATTAACTTGCAACATTGGGTCAAAAGCTTTGTGGAATACACAAAGCAGTAAATTATACACTCCTCCCATGACATGTGCTCTCAATGGCAGCCTTAAGTGTGACGATGTGATCTAGAGTAGATTCTCACAAATCAATTGCCAAAGAGAATAGTATTAGCACAACCACATTAGGACAAATGCTGGCAATTGGACTTCTATATATCATCTGTGCACACTGGTGCATGAGCACATGCACACTCCACACACACATGTACAAAACACATACAATTTCTAAATGAGTGTGAACTCATAGTTGAAAACAAATAAGATTTTCTTTTTGAAAGATAGCTAAATTGTAAATGTTTTATAATTGATATAATAAGCCAATTTGTTTACTCCATCCCATGAACTCAATGTGATTGAAGTATTAATAAAAGTTGTGAGAACTTAAGCCTGATAGAGAAGCCCTTAATTTTCTACAAAAGAAAATAGTAAGGTTTTATTTCTATTTCCATAGAGCTATTGAATGGACACATTTGTTATGAAATGCAATGTATTGCTATTCAAGATCTATCCTATCTAGTAGCCAATTTATTGACTTTGTTTACTCAAAATTTGATGTGCTTATAGTAAAGCGATGAAAGCATTCCATGTGCTTACATGATGTATAGTTCACTGCAATACATATGGTGTTAGTTTAGGTGCATGTGGTTACACTAGAGCATTTGCCTTTGCAGATTCTTTTTTTGGCTGTCTTGGGGCTTTAGTGTACCATCTATCTTTTGCCTTTTGAACTGCCAAATAAAAAAGGGAAGAAAAAGAAATCAAAATGAAAAAGCTAATCCCAAAAGCTAAATGCAGAAGACAATTCACTAAAAAAGCCCCCCCTCAGGGAAAAAAAAATACCCCACGTGAATGGCCTTGCTTTATGCAAAGATTCAGTCAATATGAAGTAAGTCAATTAAGTACCATTGGGGCACTTCAGCCACTATAACAACATGCCCTTACAATGCTGACAAAGTTTCCACTAAATGTCTTACAATCACTCTGTACAGAATTAGAATATGCATGAGACATTACCCAAAGACCCGAATTATCATTATCAAAGGATTTCAAATTGTTCATCAACAGTGGAACAGTAGCAGATGTTACAGTTGAAACAAACATGAAGTGGTTTTAACTAATAAAAAGTGAAATTCTTGATTGTGCCGTGCACTCCATCCATTCACTTAGATTACAACGGATTGGAACAGCATAGTTCATACAGTTGATCTCAAAACTGAAAATTTCATCATTATCAATAATCTACACATCCTGCCCTTACAAACGTTTAGTCCACTTGTAAGTAGGACATCTGCAGTTTCAACAAAGGCCTTATAGACTCACATGCTTTTTAGATTCACCAGTAAGTAGAGGCTCAATAATGTCTATCCATTGGAAGAAGTCCCATGAGGAATCTGCATCATAAATTGGGATCCCATTGACAAAGAAGTAAGGGGTCCCAGTCACAACTCTGGCACAACCAAACTGCACAAGCATAATAACCATTTGGTAAGATGCCAAAATGTAAAGGATTCTCTTAAAAAATAGTGACAGAAAGCAATAACAGAGTGATGAATGGAAGAGCTGATTTTCAAAATTTTACAAAGACTCGGTGTCTATTGTAAGTAATTATATGTATCAAAAACTGATTGCTTGTGGCATTTGGTATGAGAGCCAAAATTGCAGCTGGATTTTGTCCTCTTCTAAGAGAAATTAAAAGCCTCTGCTGCAGTCCCATGGCCATCTTGCCCCCAATCCTAAAGAGCGGGAGAGTATCTTCCCCTTCATTTGGTCACTCTATATGCTATGAACATGTGCAAAACATACACCATTTTGTATGCTGTCTTCCAAGGAAGACCATTTGATTGAGGACCATTTTGTATGTCCAGGCTGCAGGAGCAGCATCCAATTTCTGCAATCGTTAGAAGGCACAAAATGAAATATGCAGGTCTGTTTGGACCTGTAGATTGCAACCATAGGTATGGAAGACAGTCAAGGTGGCAGAGCAGATGGAAACATAGCAGTGCAGAGACTACAACAGCAGTCCCCCACAACCACACTGGGGCAGCCATCTCAGTCTAACCACAGGTGGAAACAGCTTTAAAGATGCAACATTTGCCAAGGCAACGACAAAAAGTTCAATTGTTGGAGACAATCATCATCGATATACAAAACATTCTGTAGTTGGCAAAAGTTTCCTCATTCTCATAATCCACTTACCCCTAGATCTCATGCTAACCAGTTCTGTCATGTGTATCCAAGTATCTATGAGCAATGCATCCATGCCCTCACTTGTGTATATGACTCGAACTGGAAGAAGGTGCTATTGCCACAAGACTGTACTCAATTCACTCAAGCAAAGGGCAGGCATCGATGCCTGTATTTCAAAGTAATGATTGATAAAGGATATGGCAGTGCTACCAAGTGAGTGCTGTAGTTGTCAAGTACGAAAGGCACGATATCATACAATACTATAAAATATGGTACTAAATGGTACCTTATAGATATTTAAAGTCTGAATAGGAATGCTATTAGAGTATATAAGATGAATACTTGAGGGTAAACACACCAAAACCTCATGCCGCATGCTCAACATGCGCTACTGTTACCTACAACTTCCAAGTACATAGATGGGAGTGGATACATCATACATGAATGATCATGTAAATAAGAGAAGTGTAGGCTTGAGAGAGGAGAGGGAGTGCAGGGGATGAGAGGCTTGAGAGAAAAAGAGGGCTTGAGAGGAGGGAGAGAGAGAGAGAAGAAGAAGAAAAAAAAAGAAAGAGAAGAAAGAAAGAAAGAAAGTTGGAGGCTTGGGGGAGAGCGGCAAAAAAGGCCCTGTTTTTTTGTACTAAATCGTACGAATACATATGGTATGGTACCATTCAGAGCATAATGTGTGCACCAGTTCATACTATGAACATAGACAACCTTGGTGAGTGCCAAACAATGACATTGATGATGAGGATGGCAATATTACCAACCAAAAAATTAGTTCCGTAAACGTCGTGCTTTATCTTTTAGAAAGAATGGTCATTTTCACCAAGCTAGATCCATAATTTGTTACTGAAACATACATAGTGCACTAAAGGATATTCCCAACATATTTTTCTAGACATCTAAATGCTCACTTTAGGACATCTTCCATAATTGAACTTGATTAGTCCCAAAAACTTATTGATGCAACTGCTCTTGTAATTAGATGTCATTTCCACCTTGCTTTTACAGAAAAGATGTGCAACCAAAATTGCAATGAGAAGTTGAAACTTGCAAACAATATGAAATTCGCTAAAAGCTAGAAGTTCAAACTCAAAAGCTGGAAAGCAGAATGTAGAATTATTACTCTCTACTTAATATCGGAGACAATGGCAACTTGGCGAGGGGCAAAGCAACAACACAAGTAACAACAAAGTGATAATGGAGGAGCAAGATAGAGCTCAAAGCTCTACTATACAAAATATGAAAGAAAAAGAAAACATATAAACACACAACCCTAAGACAAAGAGTAAGGTATGTATAAGCCTGAGGGAAAACCACCTCTTAAAAAGGAAGAAAACCCAAGGGGTTACGCATGTTCACACATCATAATATATGTTACCAAGCCCCCAACGAGTGATAGTGATGCAAGCAAGTACAAGATATGGCAGATCAATCTTGGAAATGCACTATGTCCACAACTTTCCAAAAATGTTCAAACTTCTAACAAGAGAGGGCCTTCATAAATAGATCTTTTGACTTGTTCTGCATAGGTAAATAGAGCAAATCAATCAGGTACCTTGTCCTACGTAGGAATATAGACCAAATTGACCTCACTTGTTGAGTCTCACCCCCCATACATCATATAGTGTGCCTCAATGTTTTTAAAATTACAACCATCCTTGATTTTTATAAGCTTCTAGAGATGGTGTTGGGGACTAACCTAAAACTACAATCCATCCCCAACCCATCAAATTTAAGTGTTATGATTCCTCCACATGCAAATCTTCTACGGCTTGGAAACAAAGGAACACAGATGCATTCTGGGTCTTAGTTAGAAGCTGTTTTGACATTTTTGAAAACCTTAATTTAGCATACAACCAAGGTATCTGAGGCTTGGAATGTACTAAGGAGTCAATACCAAACTCAAAATCAAACAAGGATTCAAAAACTGGAGAATCAACTAGAAGTAAAGAAGTTTGTTGAAAAAGAGACAACTGAAGTGTTCATTACTCAGATCAAGATCTTGCCCAACCAAATGGTTGAGCTAGGATACAAAAGACTAGTGAGATGCTAGCTCAAAGGTGTCTTTAGATTTGTCCACTAAAATTTGATGGACTAATAACTATCCTAAACACTCATGTGAAACCCCAAGCCTTGATGTTTGAGAAATTTTCTGTACTATTAATGGAGTAGTTGCAGCTAAAAGCCCAAGAAGATAGCAGTAGTGGAGATGTTGCATTCTCTGCCAATGCTAAAGGGAAAGGTGGTTCCTCTACCAATGGTGACAAAAAGAAGAATAGTGGTAAGAAAAAGTTACAAGAGAGTGCTTCTACCACAAGGAAAAAGAACATGCAATTGCAAATTGTCGTGTCAATAAGGCAAATGAAAAGAATGGCATTCTAAAGAATAAAGGGAAGGAGATAGCCAATATGGTTGAAGCACACTTGAAGTTATTCATGGAGACCAATGAGAAAGTGTGTTCCTTGACGCAAGAAGAATCTATCACCGACTCATAGGTATTGAATAGTGACACCTCTTATCAACTAATATGAAGAGTCTATACAATTCTATCCAGCCTTTGTTAGAATCCATCACTATGATGGTTGGAAATGATGCAAAATGCCGTGCTGAGGACACAAATACTATTTCCTTTGTTGTTGCAAATAGTGAACTCAAAAAGCTTTCAAATGTGTTGTATGTTCCAGAGATTAAGAGAAATCTATTATCAATTGCTTCCATAATTAATCTTGCCATGAGGTGAGATTTTCCAAGATAGGTGCAAAAGTTCTTAATAGTGCTAGCAAAGTTGTCGACAAATGAGAAAGAAGTAATAACCTATATGAGCTAAGTGCTCTTACAGCCACCATTGGTGCGGACACAAGTAAAACTTGGCATGAGAGATTTGGTCACATTGGATTTGTAGTGTTAAAGGAGATGCATAAGCAAGGTATGGTTGCTCACCTACCTGCAATATTTGAAATAAAAAAACCATGTAAAGCTTGTATGGTGAGCAATTAACAAAAAAAGATATTTCCATATGAAAGCAAAAATAGAGGAAATGCTTCTCTAGAGTTTGTCCACGCTAACTTGTGGGGTAAAATACAAGCCTTGGGAAAATCTTCTTATTTTATGTTGATTGTCAAGAAGTACAATGGGAAGATGTGAGTATTGTATTTCCTTCGTGATAAGGCTCAAGATTTTGGTAAGTTTAAAAAATGGCTAAAACTTGTTGAGAATGAAAAAGAGCAAAGTATAACCAAGTTTAAAATAAATGCAGTGCTGAGTTCAACTCAAAGGAGTTTGAAGACTTTTGCAAGAGCAAAGGGATTAAGTGTCCTCGTACACCTCAACCAAATAGCATTGTTGATTGCCGAAATCGCACCATTGTGGAAATGGAAAGGAGTATACTTAAGAGCAAGGCATTGCCTAACCAATTTTGGGTAGAAGCTATTAATACTACAATTTACATTCTCAATTAGGGTTACACGAAGATTCTTAAGGGCAAAACTCCTCACAAGGCCTATATTGGTAAGAAATGATTTGTCTCACACTTTATAACTTTTGGCTATAAATGTTATGCACATGTTCCAAAAGATAAGAGAAACAAGTTGAAACCAAAAAGCATGAAATGTATCTTCTTGGGTTATAGTGATGCGCAAAAGACTTACAAATTGTATGACTAAGAGGCAAAGAAGATCATAGCAAGCCGTAATGTGGTGTTTTAGGAGTAGCCACATATGATGGAGGAGGAGAGTACAAGTTTTTTCACTTTATCATCCAATGAAAAAGTAGTCCACTATGAACATGTCCCAAGTGTTGTCCTTACCCTCAAGGAGGAGGAAGCATCGTCTTTTGATGACCACAAAAAAAATCACCAACTTGCAATCATGCCACCGGAAAAGACATTGCCCTGATGTATAAAGTAACTCTATGATCGCAATAATTCTATGCTTAGCATTGTCAAAAAAAACAAATGGACCGAGAAGGTCTCAGAGAATAGAGAAGCAAAGAAAGAAATTTCTTCACATAGTCAACATAGCCTTGATGGCTGAGATTATAAGAGAAGTAAATGAGCCAACAAACTTGGAAGAAGCACTTGCCGATTTAGCATGGAGAAGACCTATGCAAGCTATGAATGACAACATAATGAAGAATGATACTTGGGAGCTAGTGGATCAGTCAGAAAAGAGAAAGATTATTGGTACCAAGTGGATCTAAAAGATCAAGTACAAGGCTGATGAAAGGTTAGTAAAGTACAAAGCCAGACTAGTTACACAAGGATTTTCACAAATTGAAGGATTTGATTTTCAATAATCATTTGCTCCAACTACCAGAATGACCACTATTCGCACAGTACTTGCAATGGCTGCTCATAAGAAGTGGCTAATTTACCAAATGGATGTTAGATATGCATTCTTCAATTGTGACCTCAAGAAGAAGGTGTACGTAGCTCAACCACCACAGTTTGAGGTTCCCCATTCTGAAAACAAAATTTGTAAGCTAAAGAAGGCATTATATGGGTTGAAACAAGCCCTTAGAGCATCATACCAATGGATGGATAAATTCTTTTTAGACTTAAATTTCAAAAGATGTGCCTCAGATGCTAACTTGTATGTTTATACGAATGGTGAAAAGTCTATAGTGATTACTCTATATATAGACGACCATCTTATTACAGGTGACTATGAATATATAATCCATCATACTCAAAAGGCTTTGAGCTCTGAGTTTGAAATGACAGACTTGGGCTTGTTGCACTATTGTTCAGGGATTGAAGTCTGATAAGAGCCTAGAAAAATCATCTCTCAAAAAAAGTAGGAATGGGAGATCTTGAAAGCATTTGGCATAATTGAGTGTAAGGAGATACTATACCTATGGAGGTCAATGTGAAGTTATCCATTGAGGATACATCAACACTAGCAAACATTGGGAGATGCAAGAGGTTGGTTCAGAGTCTCATCTACTTGTACAACACCAAGCTAGATATCAGTTTTGTTGTTGGTATTTTGAGCAAGTTCTTAAATAAACCACAAGAAAGTCATTGGCAATCCGGGATATGAATGCTCATATACTTTAAGAAAACTCTTGACTATGGTATCACATACAATTCTGGAAGTTCTCTAACGAGGAATTGTGACTCAAATTGGGTAGATGACAATGAATCCAAGGAATAAATTACAAGGTATTATTTCTCTTTGAATTCAGAAATATTTTTTTAGATTACTAAGAGGCAACCAGCTGTGGCACAGTCTTCTACCAAAGTAGTGTATAGGGCAAGTTGTTTTGCTACATGTGAGGCAATATGGTTAAGAAGAATCCTATGGTGTATGGAAGTACAAGATGAAGATACAACAATGCTAAGATGTGACAATTAGAGTTACATCACCATTGCCAAAAATCGAGTTTTTCATGCACATACCAAACACATTGAGATCTAGTATCACTATGTCCATGACTTGATTGAGGATAGGATAATAGAGCTTGTCTACTATCCAACAGAGGAGAATGGGGCAGATATCTTCATCAAAGCTCTTACAAAGAATCTACTTTAAGTTCATCTTCAGAGACTTGGCGTTGGGCCAAGGATGTAGTTTGTCTACAGGTAGACATTGAAAGGGGGTGTTAGATATGCTCAATGTCCCACCCTTGTAAGTTGCCACCAATGATCCATGGTGCTCCAAGTTATAAGGCCCCCCCCATTATGAGAAGAAGCCATATGTGAGCCCAAAGAACATTAGTTAAGTGCTAACTTGTATGTCATATGAAGGGTTGTCACGTCTGATGGTGTCCAATTAGTACCATCCGATACTACTATGGTATTAATTGGACTAATAAATCTTGGACCTACATTGGATGAAAACAAAAAAATTTACATACACTTTAAAGGCTATACTTAATGTTTGGATGTAAAATATAAATTTAGAGACTTTACTCAAAAGTAAGTGCAAAAGAGAGTGGGAAGCTCAAGAGTCAAGTGAGTAGATACTAGAAAGGATGAATGAGATGGGGCAAAGGGAGAGGTTTTTATAGAGAGAGTGTGCTTTAGGGTTTAGAGTTGATGAGACAATAGAGAGAGAGAGAGAGAGAGAGAGAGAGAGAGAGAGAGAGAGAGGTAAAGAAAGAAACTTTGTCTAAGAGACAAAAGAGAAGAGAGTTGTTGGAGGAGACTAAGTGGTAGAGAAGAGAGAGCCGTTGAAGAAAATGGGAGGAAAAGCACAGAAAACAGTCACCAAACAATTATTTTGACCTTGGGCAGGATGCAATTGACCAATACAGTGAAGCCATCAGACATTCGCCTTCGAACAAGATTGGATAGGTCCGATTAGACAGGATGGATCGGAAGGGTCAACCTATCTAACATAGATGGACAACCTTGGTTATATGAGGTTTATATGACCTTTGTAGATCTAGCCCTTAGGTTAGATAGAGTAGTTATGTTGGTAGCAACTTCAGACACAATGCATCAAGTTATAAGGTATAACAACTATCAAGGATCTCTATTTTGGGGTACGAGAGCCATGGAAGTGACCCTTGGCTAGGTGTTCTTAGGGGGGCCAACGACTGTTGAACTAAAAATGCATTAGCTTGACTTAAGCAGCCCCAAAACATGCTTATTGATTAATGAAACCTCTTATTTTAAAAAGAAACAGGATCCTAGACAGTTTTTGCGTCCCACATGCAAAACCCTAGTTTAGGTGCCCTAAACTTTCTATAAATATGCATGCATCCCACCACTTTTCCTCGATCTCGTTTTTGCAAGTTTCAAGATCCGTATCTCTACTGTCCATACCTCATTCTAGGAGGACATCACGGTCAGAGAGCTTCGATCAGCCACCTGCTACCATCTAGCGCATGATTCCAACCTTCCTCGCCTGTTTGCTGCTATCGCTAGGTCCCAGGAGATGTCGCCTACAGTTGGGTACTGTCGCCTACAATTCATTGATATCACCACCAGCTAATAGTTGTTGCCAAGATCTTCTCTCTCCTCTAAATGCTTCGTTTTGGTTTTCAGCCGCCTAACATTCTCTTACCATTGTCTACTGTCTTTGCACCTAACAACTGTTGTGCAAATTTTCTCTTCTCAAGTACCTACGTTTTAAGTCTTTCTCTCTCCTGCACTGCTGTCTACATTAGATCCAGCCTTCCTTGGTTGCATTTACTGGCGTTCAACACGCAAGTTGCCTTTGCTGTGATTTAGGATCCGTTCAGAGTACAACACACTCTACAGCTCATAACCTCTACCTTGATTCTAGAGATACGAGAATTCGAGGTTCAATATTCACTGCATAGTGTGTTTGCTACATGAGTAATGCATATTTATTATTTATTCACTTATTATTCATTGTCTTCATTGTCTCTGAGTTACCCTAACTATGTTCTGAGTTTATCAATCGGTGCTTTGTTGTATGATTGGTTTCATGCTTTTTACGTTGAGTGTTTCTTCACATGGTATGAGAGCTAGTTACTCTCTGAGAAACCTTGACATTTGATCAAAAAGCTCATTTGCGAGAGCAGGAACAACAAAAGGGTCACATGACTTCAAACACATTCACAACATCACTCCAATCTCCACAGCTAAACATGAACAGAAACGATCAAGAGTGGATCTCTCAGCTTGCTACTGTCCAATCTTACATGGGCGGAGAACCATCAGACTACCATGGAGTCCACAGACCATATCAAATTCTGCCGTTGAATATGATTTCATCCTTAATCATAGGGCTCACCAAGAGGTTAAGGTAAGCCCGAGTTTTCTCCTTTAGATTCGATGCACAAAACTAATGATCTTGCATGGCCTTCAGAATCTCCACTACGAACTGACCATCCGCAAGTGAAACCTAGCTCGGATTACACATTACTTCCACAATATTACTTTTCTCCAATGGCAAATACGAGCCCTACTATTTCAGATTCTATGCCAACTAATTCTGTATTTTCTATTGGATCGAGAGATGCTTATCAAGAAGGGACACTTCAAAACAAGCTTCGGTTTGTGAGTAATGAGGAAGACATGTATTTCTTCTTAAACTCAAAACTAGGTAAGAAGCCAAAAGAAGAACTTGTAAATATTCCTACCCTTCCTTTTTCTTCAAATGATTTTATTTCTCATGGTCAATATGGAGTAGGTGCATCTTCATCTAATGCATTTAAGACGAAGGAAACCTACAATGTTACCCAGAACAACATCTATCACAAATCCATTTGGGTTCCCACTCATCCCTCCCTCATCTTCTGTTGCACATTGCTTTCACCCTCCATTAAGTGAGCCTATGTTTCCACAACACACCACACCGAGGGATCCTCCATTAGGCATAGCCTTTAGGACTCCTTTCTATTATTTGGGTGGTGTCCCTTTTATGGGAGTTCATCCTCCCACACACACACTTTCGAGTTTTCCCCCTCCAAGGCATTCTTCGAGTGTGGATCATTTAGTATTGCAGTTTGCCTCTATTGCATTAACTAGTGGACCATCCAATCATTCTGTATGTCCCATCCGACATTTGGACAAGGCTATCTTGTCCCAATGCTTCCACATACACCTATGGTATCATGTGGACCTATGTCCATTTCGGTACCTGCGCAGCAATTGATACTCATTCGACATCAGCAACCTATTTCTACCTATCCATCTTTACCTCCTCCTACTACTTATCCACCACCACTACCATCTTATCCCATCTATCATCTTCCCAAACACCTCATGGTTCTATTTCCTCATTTGCCAAGCATGCATTAATGACAAGACTCGTTTCAATGGGTCAAACTACACCACTTGGTCAAATTTGATGAGGCATGTCTTAGACTCTCAAAAACCTATGGGATTTAGTATAGGGATTGGAACCCCAACCTGATCCCGCCCTTGTTCCATACGAGGTCGTTCACTCATGGAAGGCTCGTAATGCCTCCACTATTGTTAAGCTTATGCAAGGCTTGTTGCCTAAGTTTCACTCTCAGCTTCAGGATTTCAACTTAGCATCTGAGTGTTGGGCACACTTGACTGACCGCTATGCGGCTCAAAATATAGGACCCGTCGCATCAATTTAAATCATGAGCTCCAAAATTTCAAAATCACCAACAAGGATGACTTGAAAGTAAAGTTGGCTGAGTATAGGTGTCTCCTCGCCGAGTTCTCAACCACTAGGCCTCCTAAGTTCTCTAACAATCAAATTACCATGTTCCTTAACAAGCTGCCAAGAAAATATTTCCATTTTGTGTAGTAGGTGATTTCACAACCTCAGATATCCACATTTTATGAGTTTAAGTGTCAGTTATTGCGTTATGCACGGTTGTTTAATCAATTTCATAGCAAGTCCTCAATAGAGAAGGCTCTTGTTGCATCTTCTCAGAGGGGAAAATAGGGTAAGGATACACAAAACTCAAATCAACATCAAAATCAAAGTAGGGCTAGTGAATCCCAAGGAAACAATCAATGAACACTTAAGTCGAGATGACAAAATGTACCTAAAAGAATAGGTATTTTCAACATTATTAAAAGGGTGGCCCTTTCCGTTGGAATCCATAGTTCTCATGGCGGCCCAACACTTTAATCCTGTCTTCGGGGATTACACGGGTTACTTCCTCATATACATATGAGTTCATTTTAACCCTCCGACCTCGAATATGTAAAGTCGAATTTACGTGAGCTTCCACAAAAACGAACAGCTTCACGACTTTCAAGTCTTCCAACCACTTGATCCTTTTTAGGTTGGTATGTAGATAAGCAAACCGGTGGGCGGCTATATAGTAGATTCCTGAAGACCCTGTCCATCTTCATTCTATGTATAAAGGTGATGGATTATAAATCTACTCCAGGATGGTCATCTGTCCTTGTGCCCTTTTAATTTTAGCTTTCAACATCCATGGATTTTGGTCTCTGTAAGCCCAAGGTCTAGACTTTGGTTGGACTTTTTGGGCAATATGTCTTACTCTTGTCAATGCATCTTGCAAATCTGAATGACACATTGATTCCAACCGAGTGTTTATTGATGGATTCAGGCCATCACAAAACTTTGAGACTTACTAGGGGATACTCATTGTCAGGGCATATTTTAGCAAGGAAACAAATTTCGAGTCATATGCCTCTAGAGACAACCCAGCTGCCTCAACTTAAAGAACTCATTCATCTTGATGAGTCTGGATCTAAGGCAAGAGACACATAGCCCAAATCCAAAAATCAGACCCCCACACCCTAGTTGGATTACCCCTAACAAGGGAAGCAGGGTGGTAGCAACCCTCGGCACGGTCAGTGGAGAGGCCAGATCCACACTGCCACCGGTCCATCATCACAATTGGTAAACTTCTCAACTCCACAAGGTTTGTTTGATTAGTCAACAGAGGCCCAACAAAGGCCCACATCGTCTCCTCAAAGATATTTGATGCAAGTCTCATTCATATCTGCGAGTTGCCTCCTAATGAGGTGCCTACAAAGGTCCACTCGTCACAACCAAGCACATCAGTACCTGTTTGGCTTATGGGTAGTTTAGCTACCCATCACATGACTCCTAGAGTGGACATTTTTATTTCCCGAGCCCCTACAACCAAGAGTGTCTACATAAGAAATAACTCCTCGGTCATGATTCAAGCCAAGGGTCACCTCAATTTTCCCACAGACCTAGGTCCAAATCTTGCTTCGCTCGATGATGTCTATCATGTCCCCCAACTTCTTGTCCGTTCAGTAGCTTTGCTAGTTGGGGCAAGCAGTTTTCTTCACAATGACCATAGTCAAGGTCCTAGACTCTCAGATTGGTTTAGTGATTGCTTGCAGCAAGGCACAACCTAATGGCCTTTGCCACATGACCCACTTTCTTATCGAGCAGACTACGAATGATTCAAAGTTCCATCACTTCCAGGACTATGAGTGATTCCGATGGCGAGTTTACCTCCCACAAGTTTTTTGAGTTTCTACAAGAGTAGGGTATTGCACGCCAACTCACCTCTACCAACTTCCCTACACATACTCGAATCATAGAGCGTAGGAACTAGACTGTCCCAAATATGGCACGCTCTATGTTGTTTGAGGCATAGCTCCCTAACGCCCTTGGGTCGAGGCTATTAACACTTCAATATTTATCCTCAACCGATGCCTGACTACAACAGTCCCTAGAAAGACTCCGTACATTCTTTGGCTCTTAGCCTATTATTTCTCACTTCAAAGTTTTCGATGTCATGCTTATACGCACACTCTTGATGACAAGATAAGAAAGCTCACCCCTGGAGCTGAACTCTTGATTTTTGTGGACTAATCTTCCGAAGCGAAAGCCTATCATTTGTTCCATCCTTAGACAAATAAGGTGATTGCTAGAAGGGATGTTGTCTTTGATGAGAGGGACGTAGTGCGATTCTTTGCACTAGACTCTTCGTCCTCACCTTCGCTCATATCATTTAAGATTGTGCCTAGCGAGCTAGGTCTACTACCCGCTCCTGCTGACTTCCTGTACATACTTTAGATCCCAGGTCTCCTCCACGAGACCCATTACCTCGCTAGTGTCAGTTGACCATGCGAGATTCGGGGATCCTTCCACTAGATCTTACTCCAAAGGGCCCTAGAAGATCTAGTCGGCTCGCCCCTCGTGCTTCATATGCATAGCTATTTACCACTGATTACGTTGCATATTGTGAGCTGGCGGACAGTTGACAAGAGGCTCTCTAGGACCCTCTATGATGTGAGGCCATGGAAAAAAAACTGGACACTATTGATCCGAATGAGACTTCGACCCTGGTAGATCGTCCTAGCCACAAGAAGGTCATTGGGACAAAGTGGATCTTTAGGACCAAGCTAAAGACTGATGGTACTTTAGACAAATACAAGGCTTTCCTTGTAGTGCAAGGTTTCACGCAAAAGCATGACATTGACTATGAAGAAACCTTCGCACCTACTACTCCATTGATGTCATTTTCTCTATTGATTGTACTCGCTTCTCACCACAGTTGGCCCATCTATCAAATGGACATCAAAAGTGCCTTTTTAAATGGTTATTTAGAGGTCTACATGGAGCAGGCTCCCAACTTTTCTTCCACTGACCGGACTGACAAGGTATTTCGCTTGCGGAAAGCTCTTTATGGGCTAAAGCAAACGCCAAGGTCTTGGTATCACAGGATGGATGAGTTCTTACAAACTCATGGATATCATTCTACCCCCTATGATTCAAATCTCTACGTACACACGACTAGTACGAAAGTCAGCTATATCCTGCTATATGTTAATGATATCCTACTCACTAGCTTAGATTCTACAGCTCTCGCAGAGATTAAGATACAACTTGTGCTACCTTGGAGATGACAGATTTAGGATTGTTGTCTTATTTCTTGGGGATGGAGATTGTTAGATCCGAGGAAAGTATATTTTTGTCTCACGAAAAGTATGATCTCTAGCTGGTGGAACGGTATTATATTGATCAGATACTGCCAATGGTCACGCCTCTAAATCCCACTATCCATCTGCACAAGGATACCTTGGATTCACCTTTTGATGCTCATATCTATCGTTCTGTTGTAGGGAAATTACTTGGGTTGATTCATACTAGGCCAAGACTTGCATTCTCAGTTAGTTTGCTTAGCCAGTATTTTAAGCACCTAGAATGTCTCATTGGGTTGCTTGTCTTTGTGTCTTAAGATATTTACAACGTACCTATAATTTTGGACTAACTTATGGTCATGGTTAATGCTTGCAAGGGTATACTAATTCTGGCAGGGCGAGAGATCCTGATACCCGATTTTTATGGAGGCTACCTCTATACCTTGGGCACAACACCCATCTCTTGGGCAAACCATAAGCAGGAGACAGTGGTAGCTTCCACAGCTAAGACAGAGTATCAAGCTCTCTTCAATGGCACTACAAAGGCCATCTATCTAAGGAACTTGCTAGCTGCACTTCGGTTCGCTTGCGAGTCGCCTACAGTTGTCTAGTGCGACAACTAGAGCATCATTGCCCTTGTGGACAATCCTATCGTCTCCCCTTGAACACGGCACATGGTGATTCACTACCATTTCACCAGAGAGCAGGTTGACCTAGGTACCATTCATCTAGAGTTTGTACTGTCAAGCGATAATTTTGCAAATATTTTGGGAATGCAATCAACCGGTCAGTTCTCTAGTATCTTCTACCACAGATCGGCTTGGGTACACCCTCCTCTACTTCTTCAGATTGATGAGGAGAGGGTGTTTCCCTCTCACTTCTTCCAGTTTGAGAGGAGACGGTTTCCTTCTCTTGATAGTGACAGTGATGATGTTAATACCTTTTTACTTTCAAACATTTATTTCTTATGTATTATGTATTATGGACATTTGTAACTTCATCCACATTGTCAAGATGACATAATTATAAATGGAAGCTTGGGCAAGTCAACAATTTTCCTACAAGGGCCCTGTTCACATGACACCATTGCATTGCATTTTGCATGAGCATGAATATTTGCATTCCCCTTTGCATTATCACATGCAATGGCATTTTGTTCATGTAAACATGCATCTGTGTGCGTTTCACCCTTTTCAATCATGGTTGGAGTGGTCGACTTTGGATCCACCATTATCATGGCCATTGCACATGGTAATCTCCAAGGATACTATTTTTCCTATGCTTGCATGCTGGCTTTGCTTGTCTTGCATGCTTACCCGTTTTGCCTTTCTCTCCATATATTCTGCATATGATTGGCATACACACACACATACTTATGAATCCCTAAGCACTTACCTAGTAGTATGTGGGATTATTTTACTTATTCTATGAAGGTAGTGGGTCAATCCATCCTATTTTTTCCATACTTCGGGGCATAATGACTCAATAGGACGAAAACTGATTCAAAACCCTCACTTAATGCTAAATCCTTTTTTTTTTTGGAGAGGGGGGGAGAAAAACAAAAGCAAAAACAATCACATTAACAGTCCTTTATTTTTTTTATTTTTTTACACACATAAAAAAGTCCATTGTTGATTCCATCCACCTTTGCAAGACTTGGTAAGCCCCTAGGCAACCAATGCACACCCTTGGTCCGATGCCCTAGCCTCTTTGGGGTGATCACTTCGGCTCCCTTGATAAAATAACCATCGCCTATGTAGTCTTAGTAAGTCATCGGACAGTCGCCATGTATCCTTTGCCCGATGCTCTAGCTACTTTGGGGTGAGACGCCTTGGGATAAAAATATATATATGTTAACGGCTTATTTCTCATGGCTCTGTTTTTTGCCTGAGAGGAAATGTAGAGTTAAAAAACATTAGCCTAACTTAAACACCCCAAAACATGCTTAATTAATTAATAAAACCTCTTATTTTAAAAAGAAACGTGATCCTAGAGAGTTACTGTGTCCCACATACAAAACCCTAATTTGGGTTCCCCAAACTTTCTACAAATATGCACCCCACCACTCTCCTCAATCTCGTTTTTGCAGGTTTCAAGAGTCGTACCTTTGCTACCCACACCTCGTTCTTGGGGAAAATCGCAACCAAAGCTTCCACTAGCCACCTACTACTATCTAGCGCTTAATTCCAACCTTCCTCACCTATTTGTTGTTGTCATCGAGTCCCAGGAGCTGTCGCCTATAGTTGGGTACTGTCACCTACAGTTGGTCGCTATTTCCACCAGCGAAAAACTATCACCAGGATCTTCTCTCTCCTTTGAATGTTGTGTTTTGGTTTTCTGGCTGCTGCCTTGACATTCTCTCACCACTATCTGTTGTGTTTGCACCTAACAGTTGTTGTGCATATTTTCTCTCTCCTCAAGTACCTACGCTTTTAGTCTTTCTCTCTCCTACACCGCCGTCTACCTCATATCCAATCTTCCTTGGCTACATTCATTGGTGTTCGACACTCAGAGGCTCCCTTTGCTACGATTCGGGATCCGTTTAGAGTACGATACACTCTACAACTCATAACCTCTGCCTTGATTCTAGAGATACGAGAGTTTCAGGTTTAGTATTCAGTGTGTTTGTTGGCATGAGCACTGTATATTCATTATTCATTTACTTATTATTCATTGTGTTCACTATCTTTGAGTTACCCTAACCCTAACTCTATCTGTGTTTTGAGTTTATCAGTCTTGCGTTGTCGTATGATTGGTTTCATGTTTTTTGCATCTAGAGCATTTTTTCACAATGACCCCCCCCCCCCTCACAAGGGTCCAAAGGCAACGCCCCCGGCTTGATAGTAAATGAAACATTCCCTAGAATATCCCTTGGCCGACTACGAAATGTTCATAATATGGTTGCATATACTGACTAGACTACCTTTTCGGGCTATAAAAGGAAGACCCCTCCAAAGCCATCATCAATCTATCTTTCACCCAATCAAGGTTCTTCCAACTAGCCTTAAGCTCTTAATCTACCATCTGTCTAGATTGCCATCTAAGTTTCACAATGAAAGCGCATGGGTAGGCAAAGCCATCTTTGTATCAATTCATTTGAAATTAAAGTACTTTTTGTTCTTCTCATATTTGTTGTGTATTCTCTTTCTCTGCCTCAGATTCTGTCCACTATGTCATGTAATTTTTACACTATCAAGAAACCTACCACATGCACTTAGCCTCTTTTTTCCTTTGAGAGGAAAGGGATTCAAGGGGCATATGTTTACACTAAGACCATGATTGATTAATATTATGTAAGATTGGAGAAGTTTGGTATGAAGAGAGCTTCTCCTATTGTGAAGAAGTTTCTCAATTAAGTAGAGAAGTTCTTATGAAAGAAATCTTTTGAAGAAGCTAGTATGCAGCAAAGCTTGCGAAAGAAGCTAACAAGGAAGGAAGCTAAGGAAACTTCTTGGAGAAGCCCTAGTAAGGAGAAGTTATTGTAGAGAGAAGCTTCTGGGGAAACCACCTTAGAAAAAAAGAATAGTCATTTATTGCAGCACAATTTAGTGCTACGTAGACATCAAAGCAAAAATTGACCATTTGAGTGGCAAGAGCAAGATTATATGAAGTGGAAATGACTACATTACAATGAAAGCAAGTTCTTCATTATAACACACTTCACAATGTTGTAGAGCCTTAAATGATATCATCACCAATATCATGACAACATGAAAAGAGAACTATCAAGTACGAATCCCCGAGTCCTTTTAAAAGCATGGACTCTTAGTGCATCTCAACTAGTGAACAATGGAGGGAAACATGAAACACCGAAAGATAATAAACCATGTGTGCTTGTAATCCTATAAAGCTAAGGTCCTCATCACATCTAGGCATAGTTGCATTCGTACTATGTACAGACTGGTTTGTTCCATACGGTTAGCACCGTACCGTATGGTACGAATCCGTATGAATCTGTACCAAAAAATAGACTACTTTTTGTCCATGAGGACTGGACCATACAATATCTTCCAACTTCCAAGCCTTATGTTTATTATCATATTTTCAAACCTCTCTCTGGAGAAGAGGGATCTCAAAACCGACCTGGACAAGCTACAAACGGAAGTGTCACATCTACGGGAGGCAAGAGAGGACGCGGATTTCAAAGCGGACCTCCGAGAGGCTATCACGAAGGAATGCCGAGAGGACCTCCAGGTATGCATTAAAACCAAAGTTGAGGCTTCGAGAGAGGGATGGGAGGAAAAAATCAAAGCAAACATGAAGGAAGAATTAGAAGGGAATAAGGAGGGGTGGATTGAGGTAGTGAAGAAGAACATTAAGAAGGAGGTCCAGGAAGAAAATAAAAAGGAGGAGGTAGTCCGGGTTCAGGAGACCTTAGAGGAGGAGAGGCTCAGGAACGCACGTAGATTGAACGTGCATATTACCGGGCTCCCCGAAGGGGCCTCTCCGGAGGAGGACGCACGCGGGCTATGCACCCGACTAGGGTACACGAGCATGCCCTTTACTCAGGCATGGCGTGCAGGACGAGATACTACCAGGGTCAGAACTCTGATATTACATATGAGCACACCGGAGGACAGAGCCGCTTTCTTTCGGAAGCGGATTTCGCTCCGAGGGATGACTGGGGCTCCCATCTTCATGGATGAGGACCTGACTCAGATGCAGATTGCACACAGACGAGCATGCATGCCACAGATACTCCAAGCACATAGAGAAGGCCGTAAGGCCTTCTATCGAGATGGCCGGATTTTTATAGATGGACGCCCCACCAAATAGGGGGGCGTGGCCTATGAGACGGGGCAGAGGACTGTACAGGAGACCCCGATACGTGTGGCAGTTTGGAACTGCAACGGCTCCCTATGGTCACGACCGGACAGACTTGAGGAGATTTTACCCAACCATGATGTTATATGCCTCACAGAGACACATGAGAGCCCAGAGAGAGGGCTTCCACGCATTACAGGATTTGAGTGGGTATCTGCATACCGGACTACTACTAGGCAGAGTACATCTAGGGGCTCAGGAGGGGTGGCAGTTCTATTCCGTCAAGGGATACAGAGACATATCCAGTTAGTGAGACGAGATGAGGAGGCCAGTTACATATGGATCAGAGTGCAGATATCAGATGAGAGATGGATCTATATGGCAGTATGCTACTTTTCACCACGAGGGTCCAGATATGCTACTACGCAGGGTGATATTCAGGCCAGAGATTCCCCCTCCCCTTATTCACAGCTCTCAGAGGACATTATTCTGTATTCTAGTTTGGGTGAGGTCTTCCTTATGGGGGACTTCAACGGGCGCACACAGAGCCAACAGTGTGAGAGTTTTGATATGGAGCAGCCAGAGATCATGAGAGCATTAGACCCTAAGGAGTTGGGGATCAGTCGGGAGTCAGCAGATACTGGGCCAGACGCCACAGGGTATGGAGGGCATTTACTTGAGCTTGGTAGTAGACATCATTTCGTTATTTATAACGGGATGGCACGATGGCCATATTCAAGAGGTCTTACATGCTTCCCACATGGGGGGGGCGAGAGTACTGTAGATTATCTGCTCGGACCGATCGATGGGATGCATACTATCGAGTCCTTCGGCCTTGGGAGACTTCCACTCGGTGCCGATCACACCTTTCTCAGTTTCTCACTCCTCACCTCATTACCGTCACCACCTGCAGATATCATACCCCACATGCATACTACCATACACTTCACTCATGAGCTCTCACATGTTTACTCACAGCATCTGGAGGAGCACATCACGTCACTTGATCCATACGCACCCCTTGATACACTGACCACTGATATCACACGCATTCTGCATGATTCTGCTACACTCAGTTTTCCACATCACACATACACGCACCCCCCTCGGACCGGTACCATGCCACAGAACAGGTGGTATGATGATGAGTGCAGAGATCTACGTCGACAGCTACGCGATTTGGAGGCCAGAGGAGAGATCACACAGACAAGCGCAGAGACGCATGCACCGCTTGACCCGCCGTAAAAAGCGGGAATGGGAGGAGAGATATTGGGATATATACCACCTTCTTATGAGCAGAGATTGTACAGAGGCATGGAGACAGATCAGAGAACCACGCTCACCCACACCGATACATGACCTTGCAGTATGGCATGGATACACACAGAGTTTATATCATGTACCCGCACAGCCGCTGATACCCGCACCATGTACACCGAGACCGGGTATTTCATCCTTTTTCACCACTAGTATGGTGAAACATGCTATCTCACGGTTACAGCATGGCCGCGCTCGAGACCAGTTTGATCTTCAGGCAGAGCATATTATATATGGCAGAGACACATTGGCTCCACTCATTGCTCACCTCTTCAACCGTGCATTGTCTGAGGGGTTCCCTGACTCGTGGACAGAGCACACCATTGTACCTATCCACAAGTCAGGGGATCCTATGGATCCTAACACATATAGGACCATTATGATTGGGCCAGTTTTGGCCAAACTTTATGGCACGGTGATGGAGGAGGAGCTCAGCACACTGGCAGAGAGAGAGTGCATGCGCACACCCGGGCAGGCAGGGTTCAGACGGGCATTTTCTACCATAGACCACATCTTCACTCTCCGTTGTCTGATCGACCAGACAGGAGTGAAGAAACAGAGATTGTATTGTTGCTTTGTGGATTTCCGCAAAGCCTTTGACATGGTTCCGAGAGAGAGGCTTTTCAGACGCCTACTTGATTTGGGGGTGGATGCTGACATGATGTGGGGTATTTATGCACTATATGAGCGGGTTACTGGCAGAGTCAGATGTCCGGGAGGTATATCAGATCCCCTTGTGAGCACCATTGGTGTGAAACAAGGATGCCCACTCTCACCGACTCTATTTGGGCTATACATTGATGAGATAGCAGAGTTTATTCAACAGCGAGCCGGTGGAGGTATAGATCTCAGTGGAGCCACTGTTCATATCTTACTATATGCAGATGACATTGTGTTGGTCTCAGATTCAGCTCAGGGATTACAGCAGCATTTATTAGCATTGGATGATTTTTGCATACAGAGAGGCATGACAGTGAACCTTGGTAAAACCAAGATTCTTATATTCCATACATCAGCTCAGATACGCAGACAGAGTATTTTCATGGCAGCAGGAGGGAGTATTGAGGTCACTGGATCATATGTATATTTGGGAGTCACCTTTACAGCAGCTTCAGGGACTTTCTCGATGACACAGGCAGCTCGTGACCGCCTCACTAGAGGATACTCAGCATTGGCTCTTATGGAGCGACAGTGTCATCAGGCACATTTCCAGGAGCCCCGCACCAAGGGGTGGCTCTTTGATACTCTAGTCACTCCAGCACTGATGTATGGAGCAGCTATATGGGGGCCAGGCCTTGCCGATTATGTATGGACATTGATGGAGAGACCTCAGGTGATCATGATATCTAGATTGATTCGCAGCAAGGCCTCAGTCCCACATGACATTGTGCGAGCAGAGCTTGCCACACCGCCCATGCTAGTCGAGGCATTATTTCAAACAGTCTGCTTCCTACACAGATTTCAGGATATGGATAGAGATCGCATTGCATACAGAGCATATATGGCATCTCAGGAGATGGCTCGAGCGGGGGATACCACATCATGGTATGCACAGACTAGAGCTTGGTTTGACAGACATGGGCTGGACATTGATAGACTCCCACCTCTTCTATATGATACTCAGGCTCCCACTTACACCCTCTCTCTCTCTGAGAGGAACAGAGTCATCAGACAGGAGATATGGCATATTTATATACAGAGGACATGGGTCAGCCCTGCACAGCCACTGCCATCGAAGATGGCACATTATTATACACAGTTCTTGAGCATATCAGAGCAGGGATTCATAGAGATTCCGAGATATATGCAGATCTATATGCCACATCGATTGAGAGTTCTTATTGGACAGCTCAGGGTATCATCACATCAGCTTATGATTGAGAGTGGCAGAGCCAGTGGCATCCCACGGGAGGAGAGGATATGCCCCCTTTGCAGATCAGAGGTGGAGAGTGAGGAGCATTTTGTTCTCAGATGCCCGGCATACTCAGAGTTGAGATCTAGATACACATTGAGCAGCTCACTTCAGGGATGTATGACTGATATGGATCAGAGATCATTTGGCCGTTTTCTGGGAGAGGCATGGCACATCAGAGAGCAGAGCACACAGCGGGTCCCAGTCAGAGAGGGGCCCACCCAGACGACTATTACACAGTTCTTTCAGACAGACAGAGTGAGAGCTACTGTACCAGCCTCCAGCCAGACCTCTGGGCTCACACTACAGTAGGCTGAGGACCAGCGTACCCGACGCCGCATGAGGATCCGTGGGTTTCGGACCCCACAGCCACACCGACAGGAGATCCGGAGGATTCTTGATCTACATGGACAGCAGACTGAGATCCGACAACACTCGACACATTGGATCTCAGATCTCCAGTTTGCTCTTTCTCCACCGCCGATGTACCACATCCTGCACCCAGGAGGGATCACCTGCTATTAGCGACTTCGACGACTGCTACTACATCCCAGGATAGTATATCTCCCTGCATCTGTTACATATACACATCGCACCACTTTATCACAGCCGACAGTTGTTCCCCTATCACAGCCGACATTTGTTCCCCTTTTGTAGCCATTATCTGGAGTACCAGAGCTACATACGCACATACACATACATGACACTTATCACACTCACAGCACCGTATTTTCAGTTTCCAGTTTTTAGCTTTTCATTCAGCACTTTTATTTTGGATAGCTGGACCTCATCA
The DNA here is from genome assembly GCF_053477565.2 of Lygodium microphyllum. NCBI lineage: Eukaryota > Viridiplantae > Streptophyta > Polypodiopsida > Schizaeales > Lygodiaceae > Lygodium > Lygodium microphyllum. Next base: position 125,453,208 of record NC_141137.1, on the reverse strand, counting down.
GTTGTATCACAGTTTGTCTCATAAGCCAATTTTGGTCTTTAGAAGACATTAATATAACTTTCTCTCTCTCTCTCTCTCTCTCTCTCTCTCTCTCTCTCTCTCTCTCTCTCTCTCTCTCTCTCTCTCTCTCTCTCTCTCTCTCTCTCTCTCTCTCTCTCTCTCTCTCTCTCTCTCTCTCTCTCTCTCCCTCTCTCTCTCTCTCAACTTCCAAGATGAATACGCAATTCCAAGCCTCCCTCTCTTTGTCTCTCTCTCCCTCCCCCCCCCAAAACTGACAAGTCTCTCTCTCTCTCTCTCTCTCTCTCTCTCTCTCTCTCTCTCTCTCTCTCTCTCTCTCTCTCTCTCTCTCTCTCTCTCTCTCTCGGCTCACATAGACAGAGAGCAGTCACTGACTTTTTCACTGATACACGACAAAGTATGGCAGATACCACTACTACTCCCATACACGACAAAGTATGGCAGATACCACTACTACTCCCATACAGCCTACAAGAGTACATCATCATTGGACCTCATCTTCTGTAGGTGTCCCTTTGGATAGAGCAGTGGCACTTAGCCGGTCTAGACGGCCACGTCCACCCGGACGAAGGCCTAGACATCCACACCACAGACAAATTAAAGCCATCATTGAGCGCCACAGGAGATAGATGCCGAGACGCCTCAACCATGCAGAGATACACCTCCTTAGAGAACAGGCATATCATTGATGGAGAGTTTTCCTTTCTCTACTCTCACTTTCAAATCACTGACATGTTTCCCTTTTATAGGACACTATTTCATTTTTTTTAGTCTTATAGGCATGTTTTTCATCTTTTTCTCGTTCCAGATGAGAAACACACCATCATTGTATGTATTGCTTTGGTTTCATAGGCCACATTGGCCTTTTAGAGACGTTAATATACTCTCTCTCTCTCTCTCTCTCTCTCTCTCTCTCTCTCTCTCTCTCTCTTTCTCTCTCACACACACACACAAGAACAAAGAGTTTCTCTGTCCATCCACCCTACACTTTGCTTTTTTGTATGATGTATGATGTATCATATATACACTCCCATCTGTCTACTTGTAGCATGTTGCGCATGTTGTGCATAAGGTTTTGCCTTGTTACCCTTGTGTATTCATCTTATTAACTTAAGTCACATTGCTATTTTAGCTCTAAGCATGTGCTCTATCATCTGTAGTCCAAAATAACCAAGGTAACTTTTTATTTCGTACTAATAGCGTACCGTATCTTATAAAATCTTATGATATCAATTAGTACCGTATTTTATCGTACCATATCGTATCGTACCTGACAACTTTGCATCTAGGATATTGGACTAGCCTAATAAGCACATGGAATTTGATATGTGTTGAGCTAAGAAATGCATTACATGATAATTAGTCTCTTAAACAGCCCCAAAACATGCTTATTTAATGGAAAATGCAAAAACTGTGCAAGATTTGAGAGAGTTTCTCTAAAACCCTAACTTGGGAGGGTCCATTCACATCCATAAATAGACAACCTACCCCCATTCAGTTTTCATCCTTTTGTGCAAGTTTTTCACTCTACTGTGCAGTGTTCAGCCATCTACTACCTACCACTACTGTCCAACCATCATCGGTTGCAACCCATCACTATCCAACCCTAGGCGGCCTATTTTCATCCATTGCTCTACTATTTGGAGATCTCCATCTGATGTGTCATCATAGCACCTGATCAACCTATGTTTTCCGCATTTGGTGCAATGCCAGGTGCCATCTCTCCCACTAGGCGACTGCTGTAATACCTATGTTTTTGTTGTCCAGCAAGCCACCTACATCAACAAACACCTCTCCTATTACCACCTAACAATTCTCTACCTCGGGTGATCAGTTTTCAACCTTCTCTGGTGGTACAATTTACCAAATTTCAATCTCCAACTGTTGTGTTTTAGTGACCAGCCTGCTGCCCTTCATTATTGAGCACTCTCTCATCTCCGATTGGTGGTTATAGTACTTGGGATCCATCTCTGGTTGACATCACTCTCCAACACTACTACTCTACCTTGGGCACTCCCTACACTCTTCATTCATTTACAATTTTCATTCACTTCACAGTTGTATTCTTTCTCTCTCCGTTTGCTTGTGTTTATACTTATGTTTGAATTTTGATTTTTACTTTTACGGTTTCAGTTTTGCATGTCTATGTATATATTGATGTGTTTTTGTCATGGTTGTACACTTTGTGTTTCTTTAACGCAATCCCTAGCAGCTACTCCACAATTTTCTTCACGCAATATCAAAGCCGGTGCTCTTGTAAATAGTATCCTATAGATATTGTGGAGTGCTAGTTTTTGTGCAAGGCACACAAACAACTCACGTGGGGATGTATTACCAACAATTTTAGTCACTGCCATGCCCCAAAGAGATCAAGACATGCATCCCACAGCTATCTTGCACCTAGGGACCTAGCAGGATCTCATAAGGTGAAAAATAGGATTGTCTCATTCCATGACTAGATTTCATCTCAAAGAGAACAGAGCATCGGTCCTAGGCCAAAGAACCTACCAAGCCCTTGCAAGGTGATGAGTAACTTCTGGCATTTTTTCATTTTTTTCCTTATTTATTATGGGACTTTTAAGTAGTTTTAGCCCATAGGTAATCACTCAAAATCCCAGCCTCTCATGCACTATGGGATTTCATCATAACATAACCTTCTCGAGACCCTTTGATGTGTTATCAAGCTTTCTCCATCACTGGAGGCTCTAAGAAGGCATTATGGACTCGGCAAGGAAGATGACACTCCACGTTCATGTTCACCTTCTCTGATTTCTCCTGTTCCAAATTTCATTCTCATGAGAGAGGAGTTTCAAGAGTACATGTGCATCACATATAGTAGAATTTACAACCCTCCTACCAGCTTTGCTACTCCATCCAAACCGGTTGGTGAGGCTGACCATCTCTCTGATCATGGAGGATGCACAACATTTGGGACAACTCACGACCCATCTTCATCGTCTCAATTCTCAGCCAGACCCAGTGTCAAGTGTGTACAATCCCTTTGAGTCATATGAACCAAAACCCTCTCTTGTTTCTCGTTTTGGTATGGAGGATCTGGATGATTTTCTGTACATAAACTTCAATAGAGAGGGCTCTCAAAGCAAGCATCCTTCATCAGGTATATCTACATCCTTTGTTTCATTTGTGTAATGGAGGGGAAATACTTAGGTCAGGTTGACTTAAGTATAAAAGGTGTAAGGGATACTGCATAGGTACCATTTGATAAATATACATCTGTCCTTTCACCTTCTTTCATGTCCTTCCATGGCTGCCAGCCATTTCTCTCTCCTCTTCTTGTCTTTCTCTCTCTACTCCTAGTCTTTCTCTCTCCTCGTCACCCTCTTTCTCTCTCTTTCTCTCTTCACAACGGGCGTCTGACGGGCGAATGCTGACGGGCGTGTGACGGACGAATGCTAACGGGCGTGTGACGAGCGAATGCTGACGGGCGTGACGGTTTCTGTGTGATGCTGACATGACGGACGTGTGCCTGGCGTGACGTGTGATGCTGACGTGATGGCTGCTGTGTGATGCTCTAACGTGACGGGTATGCTCTAACGTGACGGGTAGTGACAATAGTCTGGCGGGACTGTCGTGAGTGCTGACCCGAAGGAGCTGCTCTGCAAGGTCACGTCTCTGCACAGGGAGACAACCACTGTCCTGCAGGACACGAATGTACTTAGAATGACATGAATGCTGGCTTGTCTGCTGTGTCCTGGGTGAATGTACTGTGGCAGCAGTGACGAAAGCAGACACTCTCAGATTGCACTTACTCTCTCAGACTGACATAAATGCAGGCACTGTGAATGTACTGTGGCAGCAGTGACGAATGCAGACACTCTCTCAGATTGCAGACACTCTCTCAGACTGACATGAATGCAAACTGACATGAATGCAGACACTGTGAATGTATCATGGCAGCAGTGACGTATGCATACACTCTCCCAGATTGCAGACACTCTCTTAGACTGACATGAATGCAGACGCTATGAATGCACTGAGATTGCAGATGTACTCAGACTGATGTGAACCTTGCATGCTGTGTGGACTGGAAACCTACGTGATCTCAGACTGATGCACATTAACATTTCATGTTACAGTCATATCTTATGATGCAGTCACATTGACAGTCTATGATATACTGTCTCTAGTTCATGCTAGAGTGATAGTTTATGTCACTGGTTTACTACTCTACCCAGACTGTAAACAGTTTTATGCTATAGCGCATATTATAATTACGATGGAAGAAACTGACAATGAAGGAATCACAAAACCAACCATGGAGACAATGTTTCATACACCGCCAAAGAACACGAGATACAAAACCTATGGGCGTAAAACCCGAGATTGGAATGTCTCTCCAGGGTCGAGTAGATATGGGAAGACATCCCGCAAAATTAATGAAACACTATATGAGGAGATGTTGACCATACTCCATGCTGAAATACGTACCATGAGGAAGGAAATGGAAAAGGACATACAAGAGCAGGTTCGAGCTGAAATGATGGAAGAACTAAAAAAGGAGATGCAACAAACTTTGGATGCACGCATGGCAGAGAAAGACTCATTGATCTCTAATCTACAAGAAGAACTAGACGAATGCAAAAAGAAACTGGACACACAAAAGGAACCACAAACCACACCGGAACTACAAAAAGAAATGGATGTTTTAAAAAAGGACATGCACACCTATGCAAGTGTGGTGGAAGGCACCCAAAAGAAAATGGAGAATGTTGAGAATACCGTCAAAGAAAATGCAGAATGGATAGATGTGGCAAAAAAGAACAAAGGAATGCATGGCAACAAAGTGGAAGTCATGAATGCCACCTTAGAAGAAGAGGCAAAAAGGCGGGTACGCGCACTCCACGTAAGAGTGGTTGGACTAGACGAGAAAAGCTCCCCAATTGAAGATGCTACAGCTCTTGCCACCAAAATTGAAGCTACAAATGTACCCATCATTGGGGCTTGGCGAGTCGGGAAGGCTGACACAAAAACAAAAGTCCTCATCTTGAAGTTTGGAGACCTGGAAAAGAAGAGAGCCTTCCTCTCTAAGAGGATCGCTCTCAAAGGAGAAAAGATCTACCTAGATGAAGACCTCACCCCAGCCCAGTTAGCCCACAGGAGGGAAAATATGCCACGTGTTCTAGAGGCACGGAAAGCAGGTAAATGGGCTGTATACAGAGATGGAAGAGTCATCATCACAGAGAAAAGGACGGCATGACGGTGCGCGGCCTATGAGACCCTGAAGTTCACACTGTGGAATTGCAATGGCTCCCTTAAGACAGATGTAGGTTATTTTGAGGATACTTTCAAAGGTATAGACATTGCTATGTATACTGAGACACATCAATGTAAAGACAGCCGTTTACCTGATGTATATGGATATAGATGGGAAAGTGTATATCGCCCTCAGCCTAGACGGCCTGGAGGGACGAGGGGATCAGGAGGTGTGGCAATTCTATTTAGAGAAGAGCTCCGAGATACAGTCCAAGTGGTACATAGAGATGTAGAGGCAAGATACATGTGGATCAGGTTACGTACAAGCAAAACTCGCGACATGTATATTGCCATATGCTATTTTCCCCCTGCATACTCTAAGTTTGCCCCTAAAGAGGCATCCCCGTATACACCACTATATGAGGACATAATGGGATACATGAGAATTGGGGATGTTCTACTAGCAAGAGACTTTAATGCACGCACAGGAAACAACCAATCTGCTTTCTTTGACACTAGTGATGAGATGTTCAGAGATATTGCATTAGATGAAGTGGGATTAGTTAGATCAGCCCAAGATAGAGAGATAACAGAATATGGAACACACCTACTGGCACTGGGAAGTGCACATGGTTTGGCCATCCTTAACGGGCTACCACAGTGGCCAAGATCTAATGGCTTCACATGTTGGAATAACAAGAAGGGGTCAAGCACAGTGGACTATTTGATTGGATCACCCAACTTGCTACCTGACATAAAAAGTTTTGAAATCTCAGACAGACCAATTGGATTAGTAGCAGACCATGCTATTCTAGCTTTCACAATGCAATATGAGCATATACATGAAGCACAGTCACATATACCAAAATTACCACGCTATGATTTTGTGGAAGCGACCTCACACATATACAGCATTACTGTGCGAGATGCATTGAGGGAGCTAGACACACAGGCCTCTCTGGATGAGTTTACAGGACAGTTGGCCGAGATAATACACACTTCAGCAGCATACGCTTTCCCACACACTACACCGTCAGATAAACCTCCACGAGGTAATGCTCCACAGAATGGCTGGTATGATGATGAGTGCAGAGAGACACGAGCACATTTTCAGTGAGAGCTGGCACTTGGTATATGCACCCATAAGCATGCTCGAACACTCTTCAGACGGTTGGTACCCAAAAAGAAGCAGGAATACCTGAGCAGACTAGAAACAGAAATGTATTCCATGTTCTTGGGGCAGGACAGCAAGAGAGCATGGAAAAAGATGCATGAGAGCCAGCCACCCCTACAAATTACTAGACCGGATGATTGGCATGGATATGCTTGCACACTCTATGATATCCCTGGCCAAGAGCCTATGCCACTCCCCTCAACCTCAAGACCAGCAAATTGCAGATTTTTCACAGAAAAAAAAGTGAGGAATGCCATATGGAAGCTGAAAAATGGAAGAGCCCAAGATCATGAGGGTTTAGTGGCTGAACACTTCACGCATGCCTGTGATATTCTGGCACCAACGCTGGCTCACATCTTTAATAGGGCAGTTTGTGAGGGATTTCCAACCTGTTGGTCAGACCATATTATTGTGCCGCTCTTTAAGAGTGGAGACCCCGCGCTACCTAGTAACTACCGAACTATCATGATTGGACACATGCTGGCCAAGATATATGGCTCTATCGTGGAACAAGCGTTGAGTGAATGGGCCGAGATGCATGGCCTGAGGTCAAAAGCCCAGGCTGGCTTCAGGAGGGGATATACAACTCTAGACCATATCTTTACGTTGAGGGCAATCATTGAAGAAGGCAAGGCATTCAAGAAAAAGATCTATTGCTGTTTTGTGGACTTTCGCAAGGCCTTTGACACAGTGCCACGTGCTAGACTCATGAAAAGAATGCAAAACATTGATGTGCCCGTAGAGATACAGTGGAGTATCTATGCCCTATATGAGACAGTGACAGGCAGAGTACGAACACCTGAGGGCATCTCAGATACAGTCAATAGCGCCATTGGGGTGAAACAAGGCTGTCCACTTTCACCGACACTTTTTGGGCTGTCTATAGATGAAATTTCGGAATATGTGGATAGGACGGGTGGGGCCGGAGCCAGCCTAGCTAGAGTGCTGATACCATTACTGCTTTATGCCGATGATATTGTACTTATATCTGACTCACCTGAGGGACTAAATAGACACTTGGATGCATTATCAGCTTTTTGCAGAGATAGAGATCTTAAGGTGAACCTTGGGAAAACTAAAGTTATGGTATTTAACACTTCAGCTGCTTGGGTGACAAGAGCTGAGCACCAGTTTACTTTTGACGGAGAGCCAGTGGAGATGGTTAGGCAGTATGTTTATTTGGGGGTCACATTGAAGGGACCACAGTTCTCTTGGAGAGAGACATCAGAGGCTCGTTTGGCAAAAGCATATGCAGCCTTAGGGGCATTGGAGAGGCAATGTGCTCACATACAATTTCATGAGCCGCGCACCAAACTGTGGCTTTTTGACACCTTGGTTACACCCACACTCCTATATGGGGCAGCTATTTGGGGTCCGAGTCTGTTTCACACGAGGAGACAGCCTTTGGGAGACCAGGATGGACCAGAGAAGGAATACTATGATGGATGGGAGCATATGGAAAGACCACTGGTCATGATGATCTCACGCATGATACGAGCGAAGAGCTCGACCCCACATGAGATTATCAGAGCTGAGTTGGGGGCATCACCCATGGTGGCTGAGGCCTTGGTTCAGGCAGTGACTTTCATACATAGACTATGGGAGCTCCCCCAAGATAGATACCCACGGCTAGCCCTGGCCTCTTCTAGACAACTAGCAGCAGACGGTGACAGACACTGTTGGTATGCTCAGATGAGTACATGGATGCGTCTACATGGTCTGCAGATTGACAGACTACCCCCCTTTGACTATAGCCTGGATTGCCCTACACTTGACCTAAGCCGATCAGAGCTAAACCATGTGATCAGAGCAGACATACTGAAGTTAGATACGGAGAAGACCTGGATCCGACCCCCCTCGCCCCATGGCACGAGGATGGCACACTACCAGACCCAATTCCTCCAGGTATCTGAGGATGGTTTCATCACCCGACCCAATTACATGGACACACAGCTGCCTCATGGACTACGCACAGTTATTGGTCAGATCCGCACCTCATCCCACCACCTGAGGATTGAGACAGGCAGATGGGAGGGTATACAGACAGAAGAACGCATATGCCCACTATGCGACAGAGAGCCAGAGACAGAGGAACACTACATCTGCCGATGCACTGTATATTACGACATACGAGGTAGATACCACTGTCTGTTACTACTGCCACACAGCCTACAGGAGTACATCATCATTGGACCTCATCTTCTGTAGGTGTCCCTTTGGATAGAGCAGTGGCACTTAGCCGGTCTAGGCACCCACGTCCACCCGGACGAAGGCCTAGACATCCACACCACAGACAAATTAAAGCCATCATTGAGCGCCACAGGAGACAGATGCCAAGACGCCTCAGCTATGCAGAGATACACCTCCCTAGAGAACAGACATATCATTGATGGAGAGTTTTCCTTTCTCTACTCTCACTTTCAGATCACTGACATGTTTCCCTTTTATGGGACACTTTCATTTCCTCTTCAGTCTTATAGGCATGTTTTTCATCTTTTCATCTTTTTCTCGTTCTAGATGAGAAACACACCATCATTGTATGTACTGCTTTGGTCTCATAGGCCACATTGGCCTTTTAGAGACGTTAATATACTCTCTCTCTCTCTCTCTCTCTCTCTCTCTCTCTCTCTCTCTCTCTCTCTCTGCAGTCTCTCCCTTCTCTCCTTCTCTCCTAGGTCTCCTTCATTATAGTTGGTATTAGAGCTTAGTTTTTAGATCCTTCCTTTCTCTCTCCTTTTAGATTTAGTTCTCTTTTCAGTCTCAGGAAACCCTAATTTTCTCAGGTACACCAGGACAAGTACAACATCGAAGACAACAGGAGTCAGGGAGTACTATAGAGATGGCAGCCTTCTTGGGAGTTTGAAAAGAGGTCTTCTCTTTCTTCCTTGTAAGCTCCCTTTTGGAGCTTCCATGGAGTACCAAGCCAAGATCTGTGGAGCTCACTGCACAGCTCAAGACTTCCTTGCATGTGGAGAAGCGTTTCGTTCATGCTGCTATAGAGTCCTTTTTCTAGCGGAGAGGATGAGAAAAAAGTTAGTCCATCTCCAGTGCTCATACACAGCAGGGTTCTGGACGGGGCCTTGGAAATGAAGCCTTTAGACCCTCTAGATTCTGCTATAGTTGAGCCACTACATAGTTTATAGAGTGTAGAAGACAGTCTGTCAGCCAAAGCAGGTCCAGTTACTGAGGAGGGTGAAAATGGGCCTACAGATAAGCCCTCGGACTTGGCAAATGCCGATTTGTTCACAGAAGATGCTGCACCTACAGAGAAGAAGACAACGAGGGGAGAATCAACATCCTTCCCTTCTATGTCGGGCCTTGCAGCTTGGGCTTTGGAGCTTCCTCATAAGCTGACTTGAAACTTTGCGCATTTTCAACACTCCCAAATTTAATACAAAAGAGCTCCTCTTTCAGCTCCCGTCTGCAAAATCTGATGCATGCCAGATCCATATTTTATCGCTGCCTTGATGCTCCTGAAGTTTCACATTTGGGAAAACTGTGTGGTTTGCACAGATCTTTAGTGTCTTGTTTGGCCGCATGATAAGACGAATCTTTCCTGTTTCCTTGTGCTTTAAAAGGCGCACCTGTCATTCAGGGATGAAGAAAAGCCCAATCATTAACAAAGTGCATGGAATCGCACCAACAACTGCAAGCATCTGCCATTCAATGGCCTCATGCGATTCAGACAAGAGAAAATCCAGTTTGATTGGCACTGAGCCATCCTGCTTTCTTGGCCTCATGCAATTCAGACAAGAGAAAATCTTGCTTGATTGGCACTGAGCCATCCTGCTTTCCTGGCCTCATGCGATTCAGACAAGAGAAACGCCTGCTTGATTGGCACAGATTGATTGGCAGTGAGTCATCCATAGAACTAATGTGCTGATGTCGCATCCTTTGCTACTGATCCAAATTCATTCCAGGTGCCCCCTACTGTATTTGAGCCTGCAAACACATCATCAACTGACACAGTTCACACATGGTGGAGTTGTGTGGGAGGCAGCGATTGGGCATCTGATGGAGACTGGGAGCTAGGCAATGCCGCAGATGTTGTAGAATGTGAATTGAGCTTGTCCACATCGATGAACACAGAAAACAAGTCGTCACTTGCTTCATTTGAGAGGTTGGAGTTTCCAGCATGCCAAATTCACGATCAAAGGTTATATCATCGAGCAATCATAAGGGGGATTTCAGATTGAGCCCACCAGAACCAAGTCTGGTATTGAATCATCCAACTCAGAGATTTCAAGTCCAAATGCATCTGTAAGACATTGAGTAGCAACCAATACTGCTTCGGGATCAACATCAGGAGCAAGTTCCACTGTGTTGAGAAAATGCAGAAAAGAATGCACGACTCGTCTCGTGAGAGGGGTATCACTCCGCAAGTGATGCATGCCTTCTTGTGGCTCATCTGAAGCCAACGGATGCTCCTTTAGCCTGCGTGATCAGAGGGTTGAGAAGATTTTGGCCTTGGTGAGAGCCTCATAATTTGCCCAGATTTGGTACAGAAATCCACATCATAATCGTCTTCATCCTCTTCTGTGATTCCTTGTGTTGCACAGTCCATAGACCTTATGCTTCGAGATCGACTGGGTTTCTTGACCTCTTCCAACAGCTGATGTATGGTAAGGCTTAGCGTGTGGCCAAGCCCTCTCATGAATTTGTTAGAGCGAGTGACAGATTGATGTTGATTAACCTTGTTACAACTTCTCCTTCCTCTAAATGATAAGGCTTAATGAACTTCTCACAACGTCACCGGTGGCGAACCACCAGCGTCGCCGCAATCCGAAAACTTCACCGGACCATTCAATCGGTAGGAGCGACGGGCGGTGTGTACAAAGGGCAGGGACGTAGTCAACGCGAGCTGATGACTCGCGCTTACTAGGAATGCCTCGCCCCATGACATCCCCACCCCACCCCCCCCCCATGACACGACACGGCGCGACGCGCCCCCCCATGACATCCCCCCCCACCCCCCATGACACGACACGACACGACACGACACGACCCTTTATCTCAGTGTGTGGTGATACACGAAAAATCTTTGATCCAATAACTCCCTTTGGGAGTTGTTGACCAGGTCCTATACATGTGAAGGATGCAACCCCGGTACCATTGATCCATCAGAAGGTTTTGAGCAGCACGCTCCACGCATAGTCTATACCCCTGCTACCATCACTTCTGCCTATGCTTCTTCCCAAGTCTGGCTCTGTCTCGAGTTTTGGCTGGCTTACATTCCTTTAAATCTGAAGTCATCAGAAGTTTCCTTGCACCTAGGTTGCATACATGATGCTGGAACATCTGAGGGAAAACCTGAATGGGGCCTATTTGTCAGAGCCAGAGGCTTGGTTTCTAGTGTTTGGTTAGCGTAATTCTTTTGGATTGAATTCACTTGCATACGTCATGTTGGAGCAGAATTTGTTTCCAGTGGAGATCTGGGGATCCTTCCTAGTTGTTGGAACTTTACAGATGTTTTCAGCTCTTGAAAGCTATACTGAATTGTGTTAGGTTTATGAATGGTCAAAGAACATCACAATTCAAACAGGAATCCCAGAGGAACCTTCAGTAACCCCTTTGTGCTTATGCACTTCCGTGTTTCTCCTTTTTATGAGGCGATATATCTGAACACTGAGTGCAATGCACATGGAGAGATGAGCAACAAGCTCTTAACTTCAATTTGCAGGGTTGGCTTTCTAACTCTTTGGTGGAAGGATTCATGATGACCATAGCTCCTGTAGAAATGACGAAAGAACAGCGCAAGGAGCTCAGAAGAAAGTTGGAAGCTGAGCTGGTGCAGGTGCAATGATTGTACCCTAAGATTGATGCCAAGATGTTGCAAATTAAGCAGTCTCATTTTGCTCTTGGTGATACAATGCAAAGGAAAGTAACCTCACATGTTTATGGAATTCCCAGTGTGCTACATCTTGCTCCATGGCAACTGCATAGTTGAGGACTCAGAAACAGAGAATTGGCTCAATTCTGATATGGGGATATGGATGCTTGACTTCCATCAAAAGATCATGTATGCAGGCAAGATTGAACATACTAATGTGATGAACAAGGCATGATATATTTGGATCAGAGTACACACCAGACAACATATGATTGCATGCAATTGTGCAGGCTTGGAATCCCAGTGTGCTATCCTACATGTATCACAACAAGCATCCCTGTAGTCAAACCCAGAGTGCCTCCCTTGTCAACTCATCAAGATGCTGCTATGGTAAGATGAGCATCTGCTAGAGGACATGCCTTGGAGTTGACAACATCTGAACCAGGCCACATAGTCAATCTTCTGAGTTGGTCTAACTTTTGTGAGATGGGATGATGGTACAACAGTAGCAGGTCTAACTTCTGTGTGAGACTCCTAGATGAATGAACAAAGTATGTAGAATAGAGATTGCTCTGATGTCCATTGACTAATCAAATGTGAGCTAAGGCTAAAGCAGAAGCAAGAGTTGTGCTAGGTTGAGGCAACACCATGCGTAACATGCATAAGATGGAGGAAGTTTCTGAGCTAATTCAGCAACAGCCAATGCAATCACACCAGCCTTTTGAGGTGCAATGGCAGCCTTTTACCCAACAGCTTAAACAACCATTAGCACATTACAAGCAACAACAGTTGCATCAAGAGTCTGGACAACAACATAATGATTATGTTTATGCCGAATTTGGTCATACATGTTGTGTACCTTGCCACGGACATGGACAGCCTGATTATTATGGGCAGCAGCCTGAGCCTTCTCATAGGCATGCTAGTAAGTATTGCTATGGAAATCATCGAGAATCCTATGACTTTAAGGATCAGCAGCATGCATATGGAGATTCTTATGCCACGCAACCATATGGGCAGCTGCCTCATGGAGACCCTGATGCAATGCAGGAGTGGCAAGCAAGTGATTATGACTGACATCATGCCGATACCTATGCTCATGGACTTGCCAATCATCATACTTATGGTCAGCCTAGGATGCAAGGACACTGTTGTAGTCATGTTGGACAGTCATCATGCAATCTTGGGCATCATGTTTATGGGCAACAATATGGCCAAGGTTTTGGTAGTAGGCAACAACAAATAGATGTATTTGGGCAGCAGCATGAACATGTTTGTGACATGCATTCTCATAGAGATTATGGACAGCATGACCAATGCTGTGGGATCAATGATCAAAGGCAGCATGCTTATGACGGTTATGCATGTGATGCGCAGCAGGGCTATTATCACCACATGCAGTATGGACAGCATGAGTATCATTATGAGCAGCAGCCACATTGCTATGACCATCCATATGGACAGCATGAGCATTATGGTCATGGGCATGGACAACCATCTGTTGTACATGAGCAGCAAGATGACTATGAGCAGCATGTCAGAACTATTACTGAGCTGACCAATGGTGATGAGCATGTGTGTAGATTGCTATCTAAGGCTAAACGTATTAGACACCTTACTAGTGATACGATACGGGAACTACATGCTGCGGGCTTATACTATCGATGTGCTAAGCCGATATCTTGTGATCATCAAGCCACATGCAGGGCAAAGACAGCAAAAATACTCTTGGTATTAGAATATCATGATCCAAAGGATGGAGAAGATCTTGCTAAGGACCATTTTGGTGCAGGTAAAAAACAAGACTTTCAGTTCAAGAAAGAAGATCATGGGCAGCATGTGGATTTGGATGATCATGACCCCATGCGGGAGCCCGTTCAGTCCACAGACCTGCAGTTTAAATGCTTGGACATCACTAAGAATGCAGGGTCCATGAATATGCAGCACTTAGGGGCTGATGCAGTCCATGCAATGGTGACTTCAGCCTCATATGCTTCAGTCATACAGAGCATGGTGATGCCTGAGAGGCTTATGGAAAAGCTAGCGAATACCACCATGCTGATCATGCTTCTAGCTGTACTTGACTTTGACCTTATGGAAGCTGATCCAATGCATGGCAACGATACCACTTTCCCTTTTGATCCGGGTGGCTACTGGCTGACCTTGACCCTCTGCATAGACTAGTACTACTCTTGAATATTAGGCAATCTTTTACTGGGTCTATGCCGAGAACCCCCCCACTATCTAGTACTCTGCAACCCACTATTTGGCTATACCAATAAGTCCGATCTTTGTTTTTTAGGACAAAAACTTCATTTTGAGTAGGGATGGATTGTAATGGAGGGGAAATACTTAGGTCAGGTTGACTTAAGTATAAAAGATGTAAGGGACACTGCATAGGTACCATTTGATAAATATACATCTGTCCTTTCACCTTCTTCACCTTCTTTCCTGTCCTTCCATGGAAGCCAGCCATTTCTCTCTCCTCTTCTTGTCTTTCTCTCTCTACTCCTTGTCTTTCTCTCTCCTCGTCACCCTCTTTCTCTCTCTCTTTCTCTCCTCTTTGCATTCTCTCCCTTCTCTCCTTCTCTCTCCTAGGTCTCCTCCATTACAATTTGAGCATGTAAGTCACACTTCTCAAATCCCTCTATTCCACCCTCTTCTAACCCACACCTTGATTTTCTCCCTTCTTCATTCCAAAACCTTGGATTACACTCCACATCCACATCCTCCACACTACGAGTTGGACCCTCCGTTTCCACTCCTAGCACGTTCTCATTCTCATTCTTATTCTTAGTTCCAAACTCAAATTTCCTACCACTTCATATCATGGCACATCATTATAAGGAATGCCACCCTCTAACATTGTACCATCCACTCACCCTCAAACCACTTTGCACCTTAGGGCTTCATTACAGGGCATGTGGCCCTTTAACACAATTCCCTCCACCTTTCCGCAAGTGAGCACATCATTTCCTATTGGGACAGCTGTGATGGGCATCCCCCTCACTAACCCTAGTCACACACATCCTTTGACCTCTCAAACACATGGATTTTCATCATACTTACGGTGGATCATCACACTTTCTAAGGATCACCCCTACGCAAGGATTCCTATCCTCTGCTACACGTGTCTCTATCCCTCCACCATGGGTACTCATGCAGCGACCATGCCCATACTGAGTCATACCATGCCCACATTTGGATCCACTATGCACACTTCCCACATGCATGGTAGGCACTCTGCGACCCACTCTTAACTGTACTCAATTCCTCCACCGCACCCACCCTATCCATCTTATTCAAGCACTACCACTCCTATTGCAATGGTCAAGAATGCCTTCACGGATAAGACTTGTTTTAATGGGTGAAATTTCACCGCTTCATCAATCTTCATGCAACAAGTACTTGAATCTAAGAGACTTTGAGACCTTGTTGAGCCTATATGAGACCCTCGATTAACTCACCTTAATCACATCCATCAATGGAGAGGCCGCAATGCCACAACCAATTTTGAGTTAATGCAAGGGTTGCTTCCTAAGTTCCACTCTTAGTTACAGCATTTTTCCCTTGCATTTAAGCATTGGAGTCATCTCATTGACCACTATGCAGCAAGAGATTGCACTCGACATATCAATCTCAGTTTTGAGCTTCAGGAGTTTTCTATAAGGAAGGGAATGATTTAAAAGTCAAATTGGCCGAATATCAACGGCTACTCACAGAGTTTACCACTACTGGCTCCGCGAAGTTAGATGACGATCAGGTCACGTTCTTCTTGAATAAGTTGCTCAACAAATACTTCCATTTTATCTAGAACATTATCTCACTACCTAGATTGCCGACCTCCTACAAGTTTGTGACTGCCAGTTTTTCCGCTATGCAAGACTGCATGATCAAGTCCCCAAAAATCCTCCACACACAATTATTCAAATAGGGGGCTGGTTGCATCTTCTTTGCAAGATAAAACCAGCAATGGTAAGAACTCGCAAGATGCAAAGGCAAGCCAAACCAAGGGTGACTCCCCTTCTTCAAATGGAACGAAAGAATCAAAACCCGTCGAGAAACAACTCTTTAAGAAAAATAGATTTTTTATACACTAGCAAAGATCACGCCATGTGGACGAGGAGTGTCGTACCAAGATCTAGGGTCTTCCACCTAGAAAATAAAATAGACCACTACAACTGCCTTCACTCTAACTGACCAATCCAACAGGGCTATGCTTTCCACTACTACCCCATCTTCCCCTTCGGCCCCGCAATTGCTGGACATATAGCACGTGAACAGTCTCAGAAGACAATCTCTTTCACTACCCCTACAGGACTGACTGATTGGTCTGTGAGTTCCAATCCCATTGCACTTTACATATCTAGTTCCCATTCACCTCCATCTAGAACTACCTCTCCACCTCGTCACGTGTTTCATTGGCAGAGACTTGCTAGTGGGCATACATAATGGTGGCCACATCCTTAGATTATCTACATATTCACACTTCTAGGTCTTTAGACTATTCACTTGGGCCCATAGGATTTTGTCCTTAGATTTTTATTCTTAAGTCTTCTACTACATTTACTCACATACACATACACATTTACATCATTGCATTGTTCATTCAATTAGCTTTTCATTTCTTTTTCTTTTTTTAAGCATCTCACTACTAGCCTCTATGCTTGCAGAATTTCATCTCTTTTACAAGGTTTTCTTTTCTGTATAGGGCTAATGTGCAAGTTTGCACTAGTCCTACTTGGGCTAGAGACCTAGGATGCACACCATTCCATTCATGGTTTCATCTTTCAAGGAGTTTTACTCTTCTACCAACACGGAGGCTTTTCCTCCTAAGGCAAATCATTCAACATTTCACTTGATACTACAATGGTGATGACTTCTCTCTTGTTCTTCCAGTTTGGCTACTTTCTCACATCATGGTTCTCAGCACCACATGAAGACCAACCTCTGGCTCCTCTTCCTCCTTTGGCATCCAAGGTTGTGAGAGGATTGCTACCCTTCTTGGTATTCTACAAGTCTTAGCAGTTGTCTTCAGCATCAACCTATCCCCCCTACTATTGGACCTCCTCCTTTTGCATTGCATGATTTCATCACCTTTGTAAAGGGTGCTTGGGAAAGTGAACAGTTCCCCAAGAGGGACATTGTCCGGGCAGCACCTATTGCACACAGCACCACTAAACAGATCCTAAGCTACTTCCACCAGCGGTTTATACAACACGCCACCATTCCTTCATCATCCTTCTCTCGTCCTCAACACCGTTGAGTGATTGGGTGGGTTATTTGTTTTGTAATGGGTTGGACCTAACCGTCCCTTCTCATTCTCACATATGATACAATTACTTAATCAACTGCATGCCCTGTCCTCTCTAGGGTAACTACTTTGACTCCTTGAGTAAGATAACCATAATCTCTGTAGTCTTGGTAGGCAACTAGGTAGCCACCATGTACACTTTGTCTAATGCCCTGACTGCTTTGCCATGGGATACCTTAGGCTCCGTTGGCCTTCCTTTCTAGCCTTGTTTTGGGCTTTAGAGGAGGTGTTGAGTTAAGAAATGTATTACATGCTGATTAGCCTCTTTAATAGCTCCAAAACATGCTTATTTAATGGAAATGCAAAAACAATGCACAATTTGAGAGAGTTTCTCTAAAACCCTAATTTGGGAGGATCCATCCATATCTATAATAGACAAGCTGCCCCCATTCAATCTTCATATTTTTGTGTAGGCTTCTCACTCTACCATGCACATTTCAGTCATCAACCACCTACGATCTTTTGTCCAGCCATCATCAACTATAGCCCATCACTATCCAACCCTAGGCGGCCTATTTTCATCCATCGCCTTGCTGTTTAGAGGTCTCCATCTGCTATGTCATCATAACACTTGATTAGCCAAGTGACAAACTACTGTCATTTATCCCACCAAGTGTGCATTTTCAGCATCTGGCACCAAGCGATAGGCTATTGCCATCTCTCCCACCAAGTAACTACTGTAGTACCTATAATTTTGCTATTCAACACACCACTTGCATCAGCAAACACCTCTCTTGTTGGTCATCTCATAGTTCTCAACCTCAGGTAATCAATTTTCAACCTTCTCTAGTGGTACACTACTACATTTACAAGATTTCAGCCTTTGATTGTTGTGATTTATGACCAGCCTGCTACCCTTCATTATTCAGCACTCTCTCATCTCCAACTGGTGGTTATAGTACTTGGGATCCTATCTCCAGTGGATGTCACTCTCTAACACTACTGCTCTACCCTTGGGCACTCTATACACTCTTCATTTATTTACAGTTGCATTCACTTCAAAGTTGTGTTCTTTCTCTCTCCTTCTACTTGTGTTTGTTTCTCTGTTTGAATTTTGCATGTCTATGTCTATATCATTGTGTTTCTATCGTAGTCGTACACTATGTGTTTCCTCAATGCAAACCCTAGCAGCTACTCTAGAGTTTTCTTCACAATATGTTCAAGAGGATGGCAAAGAATGGGTTTGAGGCCTATACAAGATGCTCTCATTACTATCTTTGTCAAGGAAGGAACAAGCAAAACATCTTTTACCTTTGTCTTCTTACCCTCATACATCATGTGGAAATCTACTTTTCCTACAATTGCATTTGAAGTACTATTAGCAGTGTACACCATCAAGTTCGTATTTGTAGATAGAGAGCTGAAGTATTCTTTGTGAGAGGTCATGTGGGAGCTTGCCTAACTATCAATCCACCAGGATTCTTGTAAAATATCCTAGTTATTAGGTATACTCAAGTGTAAATAGACTCTAAATGTGTGCAAAGTGAGCATAACCCTATTTGTAGAAAAATCTATTTATGTATTCTTAGTCTTAGCAAGTGACTCTCTTTCTTCTATATAATCATGTTTATATAGAGGACTCTCCTCTAGTTAGCTTCTCTAGTTTCTATCGTCCTCATAATACAAAGATGCACACACACTCATAGACAAAACACATCTAGAGCCATAAAAAGCATGCATTACAGCCATTCCTAGTACCCATCACGGTGTTATTCTTTCGATTCACAAGTTATGGGCAATTCCCGCATCAATGGTATCAGAGCTTTGGCTATGCTTTGACTTTACATTCGATTTGAGGTATTTCAAGTTGACTCCCAAAAATAACTTGGATGCATAGATGGTTGAGGTATTATTTGCTATTCATAATGAATATGCTACACATTTCTCCCTAAAGGATGAACATGTAGTTGAAGTGCACTTTCCTTCACGTTTGGCATTATAGGCGCCAATGTGTGCATACTTTTGACCAAAAGGATTACACATGGAACCTTGCTTGGCTGTCGAGAATGCAAAGGAACTTTCGTCCATTTTAACATCACTGACTGACTGCATAAATTCAGCAAATCGAGGTTGTCAAATCAACTACTAGAAGTTCCTAACTATACTTGCCAGCTGTGCCCTAAACCTACATTTGTTTCCCAAGCACCGTGTACTTGTGAAGTTGCATATGATTGAGTTGCATGCTCACCAATCATATTTGTTGCTCATTGTCCTGAAACATTTTCAGCATTTGCTGACTCAAAACCATGTGTTAAGTGCCTTTCAGGAGGGGATTCATGTTCCTCACTCCTATTACCACTACTATGTGACATCTTTTATTGTTTGCCTTTCGTTGTACACTCTCTTCAGCAAGTATAAACCTTGTTGTAACTAAATTATAGTAATCCAAAACACATGTGGTTGCTCCTCCAAACAATCACAAGCTCACCTTCTTCAAAAATATGGTGTTTTCTTGGCAATGGAACCATGAAACCGGCCTTCAAAAGCCCAAAGGACAAGGGCAATACACCAAATTTAGCAAATACTTAATTCAACTTAACAATAAATTCAGTAACAAAAATCCACACAAAACTAGAACTAGAATGCTCCTGCCACACGCATGACACTTGTTGACCCAAAGCTTAGCAACCCTTTCAATATTGTTTTTACTCAAAATTGATTACAAATGGCTGAATTTCAGCAATTTCTCATAACACTACTAATCCACAAGTGCACAATGTCCTTGTCACCTTCAACATTGGCCTCCAACCAATTGTAGTGTTTAAAAATGCAAATGAACACCTCAACCTATCAAACACTAAAAATGATAGCCACCGTTTGAACCCAATTTTGTAGAGCATTTGCCTAAACAACTATCTCATATAGTTCCCATTCAATTATTGAGCTAAAAATGCATTAGCTTCTTTAAAATAGCCCCAAAACATGCTTAATTAATGAATATCACCAAATTTATTAAAAGAAATGTGTTCCTAAAGAGTGTACATGTCCCACATGCAAACCCTGATATGGGAGGACTCAAACTTTCTATAAATAGACAGGCTGCCCTCCGTTCCAACTCAATCTCGAGTTTGCAATTTGCAAGTGCTAGAGCTTTGCTACCCATACCCCATTCACAAAAAGACATATCAGCCAAAGCTGTTCATTCATATTATCTACCATTGAGCGCCTGCTGCCAGCCATCGCATGCTGTTTCAGACTCCTCTCAGCCTGGCGACTGCTGTACTTGCTCCATTTACACTGTTTTGGGCATCCCAAAGCTGCCGTGCAGTCATAAATGTTGTCGCCATGATCTATCCACTCCAACCATAGCAGCATTTTCAGTTTCTGATTGATCTATTGCTGTAGACACAGCCCAAACTGCATTTTCAGTTTCTAACTGATCTGTTGCTGTAGACACAGCCCAAACTGCTGTGTTTTCATCATCTTCCGCCGCCTCGATTGCTGCAAGTCCATCACCATCTGCATTTGCAGTCTTCTCTCTATCTCTGTCTCTCTAACACTGATCTGGCTCTACCTTGCTGCATTTCAAGATCTGTTGGAGTACAACACACATTCCAATTCATTATCTCAGCCCCGTCCTTGAGACACAGATGTTCGAGGTTTGGTGTGTTTGCAGCATTGAGCATCATCTTCTATTCTGATTCATTGATTTCATTATTCATTATATTCATTGTCTCCTAGTTACCCTAACCCTAACTGTGTTCTATTATCAATCTATGCTTTGTCGTATGATTGTATTTGAGTTTCTATGTTTGGACATTTCTTTACATGGTATCAAAGCTAGGTACTCTCTGAAGAAAACCTAGGCCCTTGATCGGAAAGCTCTTCTCAAAAGCAAGAACAACACAAGGGAAGATGACTTTGAACACAACACCACCACTTTCGTCCCCCAAATCGAGTATGTTGAGAAACAAGCAAGAGTGGGTCTCTTGGCTTGCCCCACAAAGTTTGGGCATGGGAGGAGCGATATTGGACTACCATGGAGTCCAAAGACCTTACAAGATCACTCAAGCTAAGTACAACCTCAATTTGATGCATCAAGCTCAGCAACAAATTGAAGCTAAGCCTGAGTTTTCCCCTTTAGATTCAATGTATTGGTCTATTAACTATGCAAGAAGGACAGAATCTCTAGTAAAGACTAGCCATCTCCATGTGGAAATTGGCACAAAGTACACACCTCTTCCTTCATCTCTCTTCTTTACTCCTATGTCAAGTATGCCTACTTCTACTTCTCAATCTATTGAAATTGATTCCTCTTTTTAGTATGATTTGGGAGATAGTCTTGATGTAGGGCATCTCCAAAGTAACTTTTGGTTTATGAGTCTTGAAGAAGACGTACTTTTACATGAACTGAAGACAAGGTAAGCAAAAGATGAA
This sequence comes from Lygodium microphyllum, assembly GCF_053477565.2. Lineage (NCBI taxonomy): Eukaryota > Viridiplantae > Streptophyta > Polypodiopsida > Schizaeales > Lygodiaceae > Lygodium > Lygodium microphyllum. The sequence goes on along the minus strand of NC_141137.1, from coordinate 125,431,281 downwards.
AGAATCTCCTATAAGTGTTCCTTCAAATTCATTTATTGCTTCTCAAGGTCATTTTGAAGTTGGAGCTTCTTCATCTCATTTTGACACATTCACTTCTCCTTCTTCCATACCTCAATCCCACCGTCTTCTTCCTTGCATTTCCATTTCCATCATTCACTCCTTCATCTCAGTCACCGCATGTGCCATTCCACACTATACTGGGGGGTTCACAAAACATAGGCACATCCTTTAGGACCTCTTCTTTTCCACATCTAGGTGGTGCAAATGTACATTCATGGAAGGCTAGACCTCCATCACGCACACTTTCATGATATCCCCTACATGGGATACCCTCCCAAACATTCTCGAGTATGGATCAACTGGTACCATAGTTTGCCTCCATGGTTTGCTTCTACCTCCATCGGTACCTTATGGAAACACTCATGTTCCAGTGCCTCCACTATCTATACCTTATGTAAGCTGCTAACTGGACCAAACTTAAGCTCAGGGTTGTTTTATAACTTAAGTGAGCTACTTACTAGGCAAAACTTCAATATAACTCAATTCTAAGGTGCAACCCTCAATTCAATGGGAGTTTCACATTGCACCATGTTCCTTTCGCCCTACCCTAGTAGTACCAAAATTAAAGTTCAATTTAATTAAAAACCTTGGTAATCTCAATGTTCCTCTTCCATCCCCCACTCCCACAAGATGGAGACATTGGGTTTATCAAAGAAGATCCCTACAAAGACTACAGCAGGCTCAAGCTGAGTGGGTTTGGAGAGACCCTCCCTCGACAAACTATGCAATGCAACCGCCTTTAGCTACACCATCAACCTGGACAGCACTCAAAGCAAAGCTAGAAGGAGATTTTGTCACTTCCTATGGCTAGTATTTCACACAAGTTTGGCAATTGATTGTGTGTGAGATACAAAGAGTTACAGGTGACTTAGAGGCATTGCCTATGGGGTCGTCTCAGAGCTCAAAAGGTGTAGAGATGAGCCCTCAAGATGGTCTTTCATTGCTTTTGTAGTGACACGGAGGTAGTGGCTTGGTTAGAGACAGAGGCCTAACATGTGGATACGAGGGGTTTCTCATCATTGGCCAGCATTTAAGTATGATCCCTAGTCCAAATTACTCATAGGCATGGTGAACTCAGGGGCACTATCACATATGGGAGTCAATTTGCTAGTACCATTGCTTGGTTCATTTTGATTATGAGAGGTATAGCCACCTTCTAGACATTTTCATTTTAGAGAATCTTTCTAGGATTTGGTTAAAGATCATCTATACACTCTGCAAGAGATGGTAGAGGCTCTGTGGTTGTTAAGCAGATCAGGAAAGGAGAGATGCTTTCACACAGACATGGGATTCCAGCACCTTTTTCACCTAGCTCCTTAGAATGCCTTCTTTGTACTATGTATTTTCACCTTAGGAGGAATTTTTCTCCAAGAAGTGTGATTAATAGAATTTTCTTTTTGCTTGAAAGAAACATTGTATGCAATGCAATAGTGTGGCAAAGAAGTGTAGTCAAGGCAAGTGTAGTCAGTCCCAATAGGAGAGGGGGTATGTTGAAGTCCTATATCTACAAGGTGAAAGCTGAGGATCCCATCAGATAAACCATACTCTTGCGACACCCATGTGGAAAGAAAGCTTACCCATCACAGTGGCCACACCGGCCTCGTTCAGGCTTGAGCTTCTTCAACCTTAAGCCCTCTTGTAAGGCTCATATTCCTAACTTTCATTATTGCAAAAAAAGTACCCCTTATCACACTGATTAAATGGCCCACACAGTAGGTAACCGCAGAACATTTCACCGTTGAAACATTGCATAACACCCTGAAACCTTTGCCTCTGGGCAAGTTGCTTGTTGACTTGCAAAGTTGATGGCAGACATACTGGTGTGTTTGTTGACAATCCGTGATGGAAGATTCACCAGATTGGCATGCTCGTGTGTTCAATGAGCAATGCCTTTCCACAATGTCACCTTTATCCACATCACCCAACTAAAATCGTATTCGATACGTTTTAAACTACAGACACGATATTGAAAAATGTTCTTTAGGTGAAAATTTTAGATGTTTCATTGCACATGTGAAACGTTCTATGACTGAAATCATAAAATGTGCTTTGCAATCTATTTCAGCCTAACCAAACAATGTTTCATGGTTGCCTTGGCCACACCTTCTAAACTGGTCAACCAATGTGAATAGAATCATTTACAGACAGCAAGACTTGTGGCCTTCCTTTCATGACCTTACTCCATTCATACTTTCTACTACATAAAGTTATCAACCTGCTCTGTATGAATACAAAGACCACGTGCTACAAAAACTTAATTTCTTTATGCCAGAGTACAATTTGCTATCCTTCGTGTGATCTGTTCACAATCCTCTCTGAAAATGCATATCAAATTTTTTGTTCAAGGCTACAGGAAATTAAAGACAAATGAAAGTTGCAGTCCAACCCAGAAGGTACTCTAACATGTTTTTTCTGTATCACTCAACAAGAGGTATTGCACAATCCTCCATAGTCAGCTTCACACAAATTAAACTTTCTGCACCTTCCACATGGGGAGGCATGTAAATTTACAATATTGGTCATTCTCCTGTCTTGAATGCATTTCACAATTGACACCATAAAGCCCAAAACTTCCAAGTAATCAATCATAATAAACCAAGCAAGAATCTACGAATCTACAGCCCACCTTAAAGGATATCCGAGTAGCCCTATCATAGTTTGAGTTGTCAAAACCAGCTTGAAATCTACTCTCAAAGTCAGATGGTAAAGTCTCACCAAAGCTGTCCATCACAAGCTGTACAATTCTGTTCACCACAGAGGATGGTGTCTCATTCATTGTCCAACTCGTTGAAAAATTGCTCTGCATAAACATGTGCACACAAGTACATTAGGAAGCTTGCATCAATACATAAGCTTAAGCATCTCCTGGCTAGTGTAAAATTCACAGAAAGATGAGTTGTTACCTCTATTACCTTTCAGTTTTCACCCTTTCCCTTCATGTAGGTACCAATTTTAGCTTTTGTACTACGTGATGGTAACAGTGGCACACACATGCATATGTGTGCACACACAACAAAATGAGTACACAACAAAGTTTCCACAAATACACGAAGCAAACAAATCATTGTACTTAGGAAGTCTATGCATCTCCCCACCATTGTAACATCTTCAAGTTGTTGCCTGCATAATTTCAGTGAAGCAGGCTTTCCTATTACCATAAACTTTTCACTTCACCCTTGCCCCTTAATTGAGCAATAATTTGAGTTTTTGTGCTGCAAAGTCTATTTCCACCCCTATTGTAGGCAAATGATACAGAAACTAATAATGTTCCTACCACAGTTACTATACCAAAAAGACAAAAGATCAATGTAGTGAGAACCAATCAATAGCATGACAACACATAACAAGCCCAGTTTCAAATTCAAATCATGATAACCAACTTGTCAAGTTAGCTTGCGGTGGATGACACAACCACCAACTTGAATCCCCTCAAGGATCTTATGGAAAGCAAAGAGTGGCAATGAACTAAGGTTCACAACCTAAATTTGTCGTATAACTGGGCTCTCGTGACAAGTGAGATAGCATTTGGAAGTAGAAACCCTGCAAGCAACCTACATCCCTAGTTTGAACGAGTATGTGGACTATTGTTCCACCAATGAGGAGAGCAAGGAGGAAGTACAAACCATAGAATATGATACGGAAGGAAGAATAATTGAGAAGATTAGATTAGACACTAAATCGAGAGATAAATATGTTTTGAGTGAGCAAAGGAATTGCCAAGGTAGATTGCAATCAGGCTTGGCTAGAATGCCTCGAGGTGGTAGTTCATGAGCAAGCAAGAGTATCTCGTCCTTGCACCCCACCACTATTTGGAGTTGAGTCAACTTTAGATTTGTGAGCACCAGAAGACTTCTTCTAGTGAGGAGGATGAGCACAATTCCAAGTCAAAGGCAAGCTCTGATGGTGATCCGAGATACCTTGATCACTTGGGACCCCCGACGCACATGGGGACCTTCCAGTCCACCTGAGGCACAGGAGATTAAGAGAGGAGAAAAGGAAACAGTCAAATTCTTCAAAAGTTGGAAGGAAAAAGAAACCCCAGGACCTTCCCAAGCGTTTCACGGAGTACAAAAAGGGTGATAGAATAGTGGTGTTAGTAGGGGCCAAACGGAAAGGGCAAGCAAGTGAACCCATCAAACCAGCCAAGGTTAAGGAGGTCAACTTGGTGAATCACATTATTCTCTATTTTGTGTATTTATGTTACACAATTCGCTCAATTACCGTACTTTACACCTTTTGGGTGTGAATACACCTTAAGGCACTTAACCTTAAGGTCTAAGGGTTGTACTTTGCACTTTCACTTACACACTTGGCAATTGTATCGTGTGTTGTGCTTGTGTCTTCACTCTCACTCTCTCTACTATCTATTGTGTGCTTCCAGCTGAGAGCTGTCATCTCCACTCTTACATTTGGTATGAGAGCTCAGACTCAGCATTATCCAGCTCACCACCCCAGGCTTGTCAACTCTTGTCCATCGTTAGCTTCAACACCTAGTCCAGTTGCAACCACCTATCCCCGACTGCAATACCACCACCATCATCAGCTGAACCAACCCCAAGTCCATCACCCCCGGCCTCTCCTAGTCTCGCCAACATCTGGCCAACACCGCCAGCGACTGCTCAACACCGCCTATGCCTCTAGCACGACCACCATTGGCATGCGTCACTTGCAGCACCACCGCTCTATTTCCTAGTGCCACCTACGCTGCCTCCAACCTGCGTCAACTCCCCCTCAGCTCCAACATCCACCATCATCAGTTTAGGCATCCTCCTGGCTCTACCTCAGCTCACATTTCAAAGGTAACAAGTACATTTAATTATCTTTATTCAAAAATCTGAGCTGCAGCAAGGGGCTTTTGCTAGAGGAGTGCATTTCTGCTCCAGGAAGTGCTTTTGGGCACACAGTGCAGAAATTTCCTAGAATTCGAGTCAAAAAATTTGGGGCTTTTGGATGTTTAGCAAACATTGGCACATGTACTGCAGATTCATTCTGAAATAGACTGAAATTGTGCACTTTGAACAACTAAATTTTGGGGCTTTTGCATTTTCTGTGCTGCTCAGCACTGTTTGTGCATTGCGCAGGATGCTATTCGCTGAAATTAGTGGAAATTTCAGCACATTGGACAATTGTGATCGGGTGTGACACAGTTTTGCTATTTATAGCTTCCTGTCTACTGTAATTTCTGGAAATTTGCTAATTACAGCTTCGTATCTAGTGTAATTTCTGGAAATTTGCACATTCCCAAGTCGTTCAAGCTTTGGTTCTTGCTTTCGTGTTTTTGGAAACCATGACATTTACCATGACCAATCAAGGACTAAGTGATGTATTCACACATGTATGCAAAGCGGATAGATTGGACAACAATAACTATTCTCTATGGTCCTTCATGATAAAGAATGTGCTCATTATTAAAAAACTTTGGGAATATGTTAATGGTGAAGAAGTCCATCTTGGAGTTGTGGCTCCTGAAACTCCTCCCCTAGCAGGACGTGGTCAAAGGCCAGTTCTAGCTCAGTCACTTCCCAAAAAAACAGTTGAACAGAAGGCTTGGGGTACTCGAGATGCCCAAGCATTGTCACTAACTGCATTGACAAATCAGCGGTCCATAATCCCACATATACAGTCTGCTACTTCTTTACAAGTAGCATGGCTCACACTTGAGCAGATGTTTGCTGGAAAAAATGAGACATTTTTTTCTCGAAAAAGGAGCTTGAGAATGTGAAGATGGATAAAGGTGATACCATGCAAGATCATCTTAACAAAATTCAGGACTTGCGTGAGTAGTTGATGAATATAGACAAGTATTTTTCTAATGCACAGATAATCTCTACTACTTTGAATTCCTTGCCACCCTCTTATTTAGCCTTTTATGCGGTCTTAAATGTCACCATCAATTTTTTTGCCAGTCACTCATCTTTCTTCAAGCGGTTACTTTACTCCTAGAAGAAGAGCAAACAAGGAAGAACAGTTGGGTGGATGTTCTAGCTTCTAAACATGCTTCTATGGCAAGACAGAAGGGCAAGGGCAATTAGTCTAGGAATGCTCAACAGAGTTCTGGAAGTCTAGGTGCTTCACAGAGCAACAAGAAGCAAGGGGCACATAAGCCAAGAAGGGCAAGTGCCATTATTGTAAAAAGCCAGGTCACTACATTACAGAGTACAAGAAACGCATTGCCAAGGAGAAGAAGAAGACATCCAAGATGTGTGTTTTTGAAACACCTTCTACTGCTACAAAGTCCGCATCTTTTGTTGTTGACCGTGACTACTGTTTTTACACTTGCAGTTGTGATTCTTCTTGGGTAGATAGAGCATTCAGCTCTACAAGAGATACTAGCACTTGGTTCTTTGATAGTGGTGCTTCTAAGCACATTACATTCTGCAGGGATTTCTTTACCTCTGTTATTGCAGCTCTTGTTGGCAAATCTATGCAATGTTCCAACAATGCATCTTACCTTGTTAGAGATGTTGGGGAGATTGTCTTGAAAGCCATTGATAGCTCTACTAGGATGCATTATATGTGCCAGGAATAAGGAAGAATTTGTTATCCATTTCTTCTTTAGCAAAATGTGGAATGCAAATCACATTTGGTGATGACAAATGCATGGTGAGAGATAAAGAATTATTGACTTTGGTACTTATTGGCACATTATGTCATGAACTCTATGAGTTAGATGCTCATTCGATTGAGCATCTACTATTACTCTTGCTATGTCACAAGCAAAGTTATGGTATGCTCACATGGGGCATGTTAACTATGGCAGTTTGTTGGTTATGCGGCATGCTCAGATGTTAGATAGTTTATCTCATAGAAACAAGCAATGGCCGTTCCGGCTTGTAGAAACGGCCTAACGTGTTCCAGACCGTCGGCGGAGGTGAAACGGCTAAGGAACTTTCCCTGGCGTTCCCTACCATTCCCCCTGCCGTTCACTCTTTGGATCGACTGTTCCATGCCTATTAACCAAAAATTTATGGTTTTTCTAGTTTTTTCTTTTTGCTTGTATCACACTCCTACCACATGTTCACCCATCTCCATCACCTAATGTGCACACACTAATCTCTCTCTCTCTCTCTCTCTCTCTCTCTCTCTCTCTCTCTCTCTCTCCGTAAAAGGTAATTGTATTAATTACGGAAAAAAGGTACAAGTTTACATGATTACAAGATACACGATGGCTCTAAGCCATCGTGTGTAAAATCTCTCTCTCTCTCTAAAGTACTAAACGACAAAAGAGTTACAAAAGTCATGGCCAAAGACGCAGAGGAAATTGCCATATGCCAGGGAAGTAAGTCCTCCCGAGGGAGTAAGTCAGAGTGCCAAATGAGATCTATCTGCCAATGCAAAAGGCCTTTAAGCCTAGCAAGTCCTCCCGAGGAAGTAAGTCAGAGTGCCGAATGAGATCTATCTACCAATGCAAAAGGCCTTTAAGCCTAGCAAGTCCTCCCGAGGGAGTAAGTCATAGTGCCGAATGAGATCTATCTGCCAATGCCAGGGAAGTAAGTCCTCCCGAGGAAGTAAGTCAGAGTGCCGAATGAGATCTATCTGCCAATGCAAAAGGCCTTTAAGCCTAGCAATATGTCCCTGAACATTATAGGCTGAATCAAAAAGAAAAGCATTCCGAATGGCCCAATTGTGCCAACAGCCTCAGTATCTAAGAAAGTGAAACAAGACCTTCATATGCGACTGAGCCGGTGTGGAGTATTTGGGCCGCGCAAAAACCCAGTCAAAAGGGCTTAACGAGAAACCAACCACTGCTCGCCAAACTGCCGACAAGAGTGACCAGATTTTCTTAGCAAGAGGGCAAGAAATAAATCGATGATGGGCCGATTCCACACTGGTGGTGCAAAAGAAACAATGGCCGTTGGAGATTCGACTCTTGGAAAGGGCTGAAGCAAGAGGAAGACCACCGATCATCACCCTCCAAAGAAAAACCTTGCATTTGAAAGGTGTCTTGTTTAACCAGCCCTCCATCACAGTTGCCTTCCACCATGACTGAGATTTACGCAATCCCCAAACAGTATTAGCTTTAGTAACCAGCCATTGATGATCTTTAATCAGAAGATGATACACCTGGTTAGCTGAGGCCTTTTCCAAATTCAGGCGGCCTGCAAGGTCCCAGTCCTGCCAGGGACTATCCGAAGCAAGGGCAGAAAAGGGTTGTCTACTCTGGAGCACCATCAAAAGCTGTCCCCATAAATCACGGTATCCACGAGGGATCCTAAAAAGCCTTCTGGCTCTACGAAATGATATCAACACATTGCGACTAGCAAGGGTGGCATCTGCAACTGAAGTCAAGCCTAAACGTGCCATATGGTTAAATTTTGGTCTGAGCTCATGTTTGCCTTCCCAAGAAAGTAATCGCAAGGCTGCCAACAGTTCCCGTTGAAAAGAGTTAGTAGCTAAGCGGTCCTCCGCTAGATGCCATAGAGCCTTCTGGAGAACCAATTTCCAAGAACATACTAAGTGAGCAAGCAAGGATGATGAAGGACTAGAAAACCGAGAGTCTGCATTAAGAAGATGCCACCAGGAGCTCCGAATTTGAGTATTACCATGCACAAGCCCGTGATTCTTAAGAAAATAACGGGCTATCAAGACCCATGGGTGATGATCCAAGCACATGGCACGAAAAAGAGACCAACGGAGTGCCAGCATATGAGTTTCGGCATCCAAAATAGCCCCACCACCCATGCGTTTGGGGATACATGCATGCGACCAAGAGATCCATGAAATACCTGCATGTAAGGAGTCCTTCTTCCATAACATGAAACGAATGCACTGAGTAAGAGCATTCAATGTAGTAGTAGTCCAAGGCAGCAATGGCAAGAAATATGTGAGCATTGGCAACATAATTGTCTGAGCCACTTTGAGGCGAACATGGAAAGGCCAAGCCTGTGACTTCCAATACAGAAACTTAGCTGTCAGTTTCTATGAAATCCACTCTAGTAGTTGCTTCCGCCGAACATCAACACCCAAAGGGTACCCAAGATGCCTGACAATGGAACCACGGGGAACAACCATTCCCTGCCAATCCAGTGACTGCAAATCTGACTCCGTGCAATTGAGAATGGCTGATTTCAAAGCATTGATATGAAGACCAGAAGCATGACCAAAGAGAGTCCAAACATCTAATGCTTTGCGAAGATTATCCTTATCCACACGCAAATTCATAAAGCTGTCATCAGCCAAGGATTGACTAATGAAGTGTTGTCCTCTCTCTCTCTCTCTCTCTCTCTCTCTCTCTCTCTCTCTCCGTAAAAGGTAATTGTATAAATTACGAAAAAAAGTACAAGTTTACATGATTACAAGATACACAGTGGCTCTACGCCATCATGTGCAAGAACTCTCTCTCTCACTACAAGAAGTAAACAACCCAAGAGTTACAAAAAGTCATGACAAAGACGCAGCAAAAATTGCCATATGCCAGGGAAGTAAGTCCTCCCGAGGGAGCAAGCAGAGAGCCGAATAAGATCTATCTGCCAGAGTAGGAGACCTTTAAGCCTGGCCATGTGCCCCTGAATATTAGAGGCGGAATCAAAAATAAAAGCATTCTGAATGGTCTAGTTATGCCAACAGCCCCAATATCTAAGAAAGTGAAACAAGATCTTCATGTGTGGCTGTGTCGGTGTGGGGTATTTGGGCTGTCCAAAAACCCAATCAAATGGGCGTAGCGAGAAACCGACCACCACACGCCAAACTGCCGATAAGAAGGACCAGATTTTCTTAGCGAGAGGGCAAGGAATAAATCAATGACGAGCCGATTCCACACTGGTGGTGCAAAAGAAACAATTGCCATTGGAGATGCGACGCTTGGAAAGGGCTGAAGCCAGCGGAAGACACCAATCATTACCCTCCAAAGAAAGACCTTATATTTGAAAGGTGTCTTATTCAACCAGGCTTCCATCACCGTTACCCTCCACCAGGACCAAGATTTACGCAATCCCCATAGAGTATTAGCTTTAGTAACCAGCCATTGATGATCTTTAATCAGAAGATGATACACCTGGTTAGCTGAAGCCTTTTCCAAATTCAGCTGGCCTGCAAGGTCCCAGTCCTGCCAGGGACAATCCGAAGCAAGCATCATCAAAAGCTGTCCCCATAAATCCCTGTATCCACGAGGGATCCTAAAAAGTCTCCTAGCTGTACGAAACGCTATCAACACATTGCGACTGGCAAGGGTGGCATCTTCGACCAAAGTCAAGCCCAAACGTGCCATGCGGTTAAATTTTGGTCTAAGCTCATGTTTCCCTTCCCAAGAAAGTAACCGCGAAATTGCCAACAATTCCAGTTGGAAGGAGTTAGTAGCTAAACGGTCCTCCGTTGGATGCCACTGAGCCTTGTGTGGAGGACCACTCTCTCTCTCTCTCTCTCTCTCTCTCTCTCTCTCTCTCTCTCACATTGAAGATTCAAAGTGTCAAGACAACCCACAAGCCAATCAGAAGTCCATGCAAAGTTCAAATTTAATGCATTATGAACTCTTGCAAATCACAATCAAATTTCAGCCCATTCTCAATTCCAAGGTAATCATCCATTTATATTGTCTAATTTCAAGGGAAACTGGGAAAATTGGGGCAATTCAGAGCAATTTGGAGCTATGGGTATAATCAGCCAAAAAGTGCCTATTTTTCGTACTAAATCATACAGATATGTATCGTACCGTATCATACAGATCGTACCATACGGATCAGTTCATACTACGTACAAATACAACCCTGGTTCAAGAAAGCCAACTTCACATCCAACTAAAAGACAGGCCATCTCCTATGACCAGCCAAGGCAAAAACAGCACAGACCATCGCCATATGAGCAGTGGGGGCAAAAGTATCATGGAAATCAATACCTCGGCATAGTGCAAAACCTTTAGCAACAAGGTGGCCCTTGTGCTTGTCCAAAGAGCCAACACTGTGGTACTTGATCTTGAAGACCCATTTGACACCAATCACCTTCTTACGAGAAGGACGAAGCACAAGGGACCAAGTGTCATTCCTCTCAATAGCCTCCAACTCAATTTCCATCACTTTCTGCCAATGATCAAATTATAAAGCCTCCTTCATGGAGGTAGGCTCTCTATCCTGCATAACACGGGACATCAAACGGTAGTTAGAGCAAACAAGCTCCATAGAATATGCCTGATGCCACCATGACCTCCATGGTCCATCCTATAGTTGCCACTCCTCAGGAAGCCCCTCGATCCTTGAATCTCGGAGCGTGTCATGGGCCCAACGAGGAGAAGGCCGGATCTCAGCTCATTGCTCTCCATCTACTAAAGTTTCTAGAAGGTCCACTGACGGCGAAGGAGCAATTCATGAATCCGGTGGTTGGGAACTAAACTCCTCATCTGAAGAAGAGTCCTCAAGAGGCACAAGCTCCAGAGGAATAGTCGGTGGGGCCTAGCTATTACCAGGATCCCCAAGAACAAGGTGGTCCTCACCCCCTTCTAGGGCTGGAACCCCCACGAACTGAACATCATGGCTCATGTAGACATCCCGCTTAACAAGATCATACAATCGGTAGCCTTGAGACTACGAGCTATAGCCCACAAACACCTGTCTTTTGGAAGCCACTTCAAATTTGTCACGCTGTGTCTTCAAGATGTGAACATAGGCATCACACCCAAAAACCCTAAAATAAGAACCATCTAGCTTGGACCCAAAGTACGCCTCATATGGAGTCATACCAACAACAACGGAAGTAGGCGAATGATTAAGGATATGTACTGCAATAGCCACAGCCTCAGCCCATAGACACTGAGGTGTCTAACGATGCTCCAGCATAGTGGGGGTCATCTCGATCACACTGCGATTCTTCTGCTCCAAGATGCCATTCTCCTAAGGGATGTTTGTATTGGCAAACTCTTGGTGAATACCACGATCTGCACAAAAACGAGTAAACTCATTAGAAACACATTCTCCTCCCTTATCCAAGGGTAAGGTCTTCAACTTTCGATCCGATTGGTTCTCCTCAAAGCAACCAATCCTTAAATTTGGAGAAAGCCTCCGACTTCAACTTCAAGAAATAGGCCCATGTCATCCTATTGTAATCATCCACAATTAGCATAAAATACAAGCTCCCTCTAAGGGACTCCGTCCTCATCGATCCGTCCTCATCGGTCCACAAAGATCGGTAGAAACAAGCTCCAAGGGTGCTGAAGACCGCCTCGAAGCCTTGTTGGGAACAACATCACAAGTCTGCTTCCCACGGATGCAAGTATACAAGGCTACTACAAGGCTGCTAGCTCACCACAATATCCAACAAACCTCGAACAAACTGGCCCATAGACTCCTTCCGAACGTAATCATAATTGAGGTGGCCAAACCGAGCATGCCAAAGCTTGGACTAAGTTTGAGAGGTAAAAAGAAGAAAAGTCAAGGCAAAAGAAGACCGCAACTTGTAGACTCCATTCTCCTCATAACCTGAAGAAAGAACTTGTCTCGATCCTTAATCAAGAATCCGAAAAGAATCCACATCGAATTCAACCAAAAGGCGGAGGGCACAAATCTTGTGCATCAAGAGAAGATGATACCCCAAAGCCGGAACATAAAGTACCTCGGATGTATGGGCACCAACACATCCACCTGGAATAAGATGCATGTTGCCCCATCCCTGTATAGGAATAAATGAAATGTCACCAATGAGAATCTGGCCTTGCGAAGGCCCCAAATGAGTAACACCTACTAAGGAAGGAGCCATGTGCTAGGAGGCACCACTGTCAACAATCTACTCCCAAGTGTATGGGGCCGTCAACGCAACATCAGAAGTTGTCACGGGTGAATCCTCAACCACCTCCAAATAGAGGAAAGCAACTGATGAGGGAGCAACCACCGCTCCGGAATCCTTTGAAGATTTATCCTTCTCCTTCTCTTGCTTCTCCTTGTTGGGGCAATCCTTCTTCCAATGATATGTTTTGCTACAAACATAATGAGTAGACTCCTTATCTTTGTCCTTCTTAGATTTGTCCTCCTTTTGGTCCTTCCCTTTCTTTTGAGAGGACTGACCGACCAAGGCCTCAAATTTTAAAGCATTGGTTCCTTTCAGTTGCTCCTCTTAGTCCAAGACCATAGGAACCAACTCTTCCCACTGTAGAGTCTCAAGGTGGAATAAAAACTAAAGTGGAGCCAAAGAAACCCGCTTCATGACGGTCATCCGATTATACATATGATTCAACTCCAGCCATATCTCTCGGACCATTGTCAAATGCTCAATCTTAGAGATAACAACTGTAGTACATGAGAGAAATAAAAATGAGCAAATGCGAGCATTGAGTTTATCCCAATGTGCCTAAGCCTTTGCCAACTCCACCTTATCACTGGAAGAGAGTCTAGACTCGTCTCGCAAAGGACGATGGATAGCCTCCATAACAAGCTCTGCCAAATCATAGGACTCCAGAATCGCAAGCATCATGACCTGTCAGATGGGGTAGTTCTCGTCATCGAGCTTTTGATCATATCTCTCGCTCTCTCACTCTAGCCTCTCTCTCTCTCTCTCAACCTTCTCTCTCTCAAGCCCACACTTCTCTTATTTGTATGATCATTCATGTATGATGATCCCACTCCCATCTATGTAAGTGTAAGTTGTAGGTAGCAATAGCATATGTTGCACATGCAGCATCAAGTTTTGGCATGTAACCACCCTTCCTTCCATGGGGATGGGTGGTAATTCCCTAATTACAACTTATTCACAGCAATAACATTTATTACAAACCTAAATAATGCAAATTAAATTATAATCTTGGACAATGGACATCCTATTGGCCCTAAAACTGGTGCCCCTTTCGGTATTTATTTAACTTAATTAAAGAAGAAGAAGATGTACAATGGGATTCTCCCAATCCCTTTCGCTATTCTAACTATCCTTGCTGTCCAAAATGAATAGCAAGTTATCAATCTGATTTGTCCCTTGATTCGGGCGGTCCATTGCCCTTCACCCGCATCGATGAAGAAGGAAAAATTCATTGATTTGCTGGTCCCCCCCCACCTAAATTTGACTGAAAACAACTTCAACCCTACTAAATCCAAGTCTTGTAGCTTCCGATTTCTAGGACGCTTCCCGAGGCTGCTGCTAAACCCTAAGTTCTGCGACAGATTAAAGTTTACAGTTGAGAAATCTGAAATTTCTCAACCTCTGGTGATCTCAATGCTGTAAACTTCGGAACAAGGCTGTAGAAAGACTGAGAGATGAGAAAGAATGTTGAGGAGAGAGAAAATTCAGACTTTCTTCGTGAAGAACTCAAGAAAGTATGTCATCTATTGCTGCTGCCCTATCTCAACAACTTGTAGATACAAAGAACTAAAGAAAATCAGTCATTTACTGTTATTGCCCTATCTCAATAGCTTGTAGATGGTGTCACCTGCTATTGATCGGTCTTCTCCTGTCCCTAGCTGCCTCAGAAGATCCTCCAGTGGCTGCGAATCAAACCAGCAACATCTCCTCCCTCTCTCTTGCAAAAGCTGAATACACTAAAATGCCTATCTCCAACCTTTAAAGACGTTTTTCAATCTTGCATGGCATTTTTGACAAATGCCTCTCTCCAGCCTTTAAAGACGTTTTTCAATCTTGCATGGCATTTTGACAAATGGCAACCTTCCTAAATGGTTTTTCCAACATTATCCATAAGTAATTATTAATTTTCAGTCTTTAAATACTGAAAACTAATCAAATAATTATTTTGGTGACTTGAAAAATAATCTAACTAACCAATAATTAAATTGGCTAGGCAACTTCCATTCCTGATTGTCTATGCGTCATCTTTAACCATCAGATTGACATTAGGTACCATTAACCGCCACTTCTCCAGTGTCACCATTAGATTGACATTAGGTACCATTAACCACCACTTCTCTAGTGTCACCAACTGACACTTATTGCCAAATGAATCACCTACACCAACAACTAGCACCAGATACCACCAAGTACGTGTGCAACATAGCTTATAGCAACTTTTTCCTTCAACATTCCATGATTTCCTCGGGTCCCAAGCTCGTAAATTTACTCTAATCTCGATTACACCTCAAATGTGCAACATTTACTTAACCATGTGATTAAAAATTAATCCACATGCTAAGTGAGGTTTCAAAAATACATGTCCTCATGATAGATACCTTTGAGATTGCTAGTACCAGAGGAGACTTTCCTACTTCCTTTGGCTTATTGCACATGGGAACCTTGCAGTAGGGAGTCGATTGGTCTAGCAAGACAGAGTTGGTAAGTGTTTCCCACAGCAACACATGAGACTCTAAAGCATTGCCTTGAGTCATGCAAGGCAACATTGCTACTGTGGAGAGAAACCTCTTGGTTACTCCATCAAGTTCTCGGACTACATTTCATGGAGAGCCTTTTGCTAGTAGTCAAACAGTCAAGGCTGCCACTTACTATACAAGACAGAGATGCATGATACAATTGTCATCATCGAGGCAAGCTTGTGTGCTCTAGTAGATCTGCAAGCTTTGCCTAGCCACCACGTATTGGAACCTATAGCTCATGATCAATTGTGGGAGCCTCACAAGGTGGCACATCCGAAAGACACACTGTCAAATGATCTTCAGAAGTGAGAATCCCTTGATGTACACTACTCTAGCAAAGCTCTAGTCGTCTATCATCCATTCACTCCACGGCCACTAGGATCAGCTACGAGGTGATTATCAAAACTAGCATGAGCTTCACCATTAGTTTATTCACAGTTGAGGTGGCATGGCCTGTTTTTCGTATTGCATGATGGCGGCCCTACCTAGTGCTACATTCTCCCTCCATGGCTTCTATCCCCCACCCCACCAAGATCACCTTGAGAGGCACTCATATATATGAATAATTTACAGATATCTCCAACTAAACTATTGAGTACATGTACTTTGTAAAATTCTTCTAAGTAATATAATTGGCCACACCTTTTTTCGATATATATATATATATATAAACTTAATCCACTAAAATTCAAAAAATCTCTAAAATACATTCTCAAAAACATCTCCTGTCTCCATAAGATGCTCTCATAACAACATTAAGATCCACATGTGCCACATAAACATGATCTCGACTACAATGGGAAAGAAAGAAACATCGAAAAGTCTTAAAACATTGAAAACTTAATACCTGAGCATCAAAGAACAACTCCAATAATGGAATTGTTAGAGAGTTGTTCAAGTTATCCATGATATGCAAGGCCCTACATGCAAAGAAAGCATTGTGGTGATACCTGCCAAAAAAATTTTAAGCAATGTCATTTTTTTCAACATTCTAAATGTTTTCTTCCCAAAGAAGAGAAAGCACTCTATTAAGAAAACCGTTCAAAACAAATTGTCCCAAGCCAAAATACAAAGCACAAAGCAGTCCCATAGGGGAGTTCCACATGACAGATATGTAATAAGAGGAAGCCTATTACAAGGCTTAAATGAATAACCAGTCATGAGGCCTATAATGCCAAATAATGTGGTGAAGATATAGTAGAAAAAGCATTTGTTGGCTACAGCAGCATGAGAACAAAACACAATTTTAGACTTTCAAGATCATAGAAAGTAGTAACATACATTGATGCAAGAATACATAGGCTCATACACACATTTTGGAATAATACGCCTAGGTTATCATATTGGCTGGAATATAACCCTCAATCAAATGTTAGGTTCACTAGATTTGACTTTTGGAAACTATCCAAATGGCCCTTGCATGTTCAACTAACAATTGTGCAACCTATCATCATGACATACATATTATTTTCCCTCCCTCTAATCTGGTGGACCAAGGATCAAATAATGCATTTCTAGTATGGCCATTGGTAGTGGAGCCTTTATAGCAAATGAAGAGATATCAAAACTTTTGGCTCTTAAAAAAGTTTGCTCTCCAAAATCAGCAGCACTCTAAGTTGCGACCATGTCCAAAGTATTGGCATCCCATACCACTAGTCCACACCATCCCCATGTAGGGATGTGTTGGCCTAAAGGTCAAGCCAAGATTCCAAGAGTGGTGAATACATGTTGATGTGCACAATAGGGCTTTCAATCCTATAAATAGGCCTCGGCTGCCCTAATCCCGGTGTCCTTTGTGCATTCACACTCGATTACTCTAACCAATGCTACTAGCACCCATTTGGATGTGCAAGGGTCTAACACTTCTCCCCTTATGAATGATTATTGTCCTCAACAATATCCTTAGGAACGAAGTGAGAAAAACGACTCTTCAATGAATGTACCAACTCCCAAGTAGCCTCCTCCTCTGGGCGGTTCTTCCAACTGACCAAATATTCAAGATAAACCGTACGACTGGATTGTTTATTCCTATGGTTAAGAACCAATTTGGGTTTGAGTGGAGCCTATCGAGCAATGTCCTCGAGCTGCACGACTTTCTCAATTGGAACAATCAATTCACCTTGTCTTAGTCATTTTTTTAAACAATTTATATGAAACACAAGATAAGCACGAATCTCTAGAGGTAAGTTGAGCTCATAGAATACGCTATTCATGTTCTTGGTAATCTGGAAAGAGCCACAATACCTAGAAGATAATTTATAGCATTTGCCAATAATCATCGAATTAGAGTCCTTCAAGACTTTAAGATAAACCCGCATGCCCTTCTAGAGATCTCAAGGAGTACGCTGTTGATTAGTGTAAAATATAGCATGGTCCTGGGCCATTTTAATGTTTTCCCTCACAATTGTCAATATCTCCTACATATTGTGCAAAAAAGTCAACCATCGACTACATTCTTACCCCCTTAAGCTCGACAACAGTCGGCAGTTTCCGTATGTAAGCAATTGGTAGTTTCAACTCATAATTTTACGTAAGCATAAATGGGCAAATGCTTAGCATTGTTATAAACAAACTCGATCTAAGAAAGGTAACACTCCTAATCAAATCGTCTACAAGAGACACGTGCATGCAGCGTATCCTCCATAATTGGGTTTGGCCTCTCAATCGGTCCATCTATTTCAAGATGCTCTGATCGAGACAACATGGACAATTTTTCAATTTTTGAAACCATCCATCAAAATTGGCCAATGAACTTAGGATCTCAATCATTGACTATTTCATCACACAAATCATGAAGTCTATAAAGATTCGCAACAAAGAGACTCACCATCATGATCAGCTTTGTAGAAATGAATTGAGTAATTTTCATCAATCAATCAACCACAACCCAAATTGCATCATGACCTCAACTTGTATGAGCAATCTTGCTACAAAATCCATAGAAACGCTACTCCACTTCCTATCGCGAATTTGTGAAGAATCTAACATCCCTACTTATTTGTGTTATTCAACTTTATTAAGCTGACACTACAAGCACTCACGCATGTAAGACTCAATCAAAGTCTTCATGTGCAGCCAATAAAAGTAGCAAGTAACCAAGGCTAAAGTCCAATGTATGCTAGGGTATCTTGCTCTTGGCACGTTATGGCACTCATAAAAAATCTTCATGTGGATATCTTGAACATCAAGACACATACACTTTGTGTTGTTTAAAAAATAATCGATTATGAATTGAATACTTTTTTGTCGTCTTTCTCTTAGTAGCCAACTTTCAGGCCTTCATATCACGAACGCTATCTAGGTTACTGAATCCATCTTGGACTAATTGTCAAATCCTACCAAAGTGAGATCATTTTGAGAATGCTCGTTGAGAGAAAAATAAAAATCAGTCAAAATTTCGAAGAAGTATAAGACATTAACTTCAAGGATCCAACCAAGGGTACCAGCAATCAAATTAGCTCCAAACTTTCAAAACCGAATCTCAAAGTCAAATTCTTGCATAAGCTTTGCCCATCTCACCAAACAACCACAGAGATCCAACTAATCACAAAGGTATTTCAATGAATGGTGGTTAGTCCAAATAATGAACCAAGCACTGTGTAAATAATAAGCCAAATTTAAGCGCATGGATGTCTACCAACAATTCCTTCTCTTTAGTGGTGAATGCGTTTAGGCATCCGTGAGCTTACGGCTCTCAAGTGCAACAAGTTGACTATCCTAATAAAGGATAATACCCATAGCATAATCACTTCCATGAATATGAAGCTCAAAAGGTCTATTTAGATCAATAATCTATAACATCAGTGCAATACTAACGGGTTGTTTCAATGTTTCAACACATTGATCGATCATCGAGCTCACTAGTCCAAATAACTAGTAGACTAACATGCTTTTTATAGCTTCAGATACCCTTAAGCAAATGTATCAAGGGTTCAACAATATGAGCATAGTCCTTGATGAACTTTCGAGAAAATCCAAGAAAACCCAAAAAAGATTTTACTTGATTTACAATCCTCGAAATAGACCAATCAAGCACTACTCAAACCTTCTCCGGATCAGTATGAATACCAACAATTGAAGTTGGGGAAACCACCTATATAGTATGCGCCTCCCACAAACCCGCAAGTGAGTCACACTCTCTCCTCTGGTCTATCTATATAGGGAATCCTCCTCTAGCGCATTTTACGACTCCCCCATTTCTCAAAAGTAGGAATCCCTATCTTGTGGTAATGAGTTATCTTCTTTCTTGAAGGAAACAAGGAGTAGAAAGCAATCACCTCCACATTTAGGACCAATCCCACCTATTATGTCCTTGGATATCCGAATGGGCATCTCATAGCATTGTTCATAGTGGTCATGAAGTGACTTAGTGCAAAGGTAGTAAGGGCACTTTAGGGTTAGGGTACCAAGTACTATTTATAGGACTAAAGGCCCTATTGTGCACATCATTGTGTAATCACCACTCTTGCACTCTTTGCTCGTTGGCCAACGCATCTATACACCAGGATGGTGTGGGCTATGTAAAGAAATATTCATTTTATAGATAACAAACACAATCATACGACAACATAGATTGATTAAAAAACACACTTAAGAGTTAGGGTAACTCAAAGCCTATAAACATATGCTAGGGTTTGCACTAAGGAAACACAATATGTACGACCAAGACTGAAACACAAAGACTCAGACAGAGATAAGTAAAACTCAAACCCTAAACGCGAAACGCAAAACACAGACTCAAAACTCAAAACTTAAACAAAGAGACAAATACAAAGAGAAGAACGCAGCAGTCGCTTGGTGCAAGAGATGGCAACAACCTATCACCTACTACGCGATGTTGAAAACGCATCCTGATCAAGTGCTACGATGACACAGTAGATGGAGACCTCCAAACACCAAAACCATGGCTCAAAACAGGCCGCCTAGGACTAGATAGTAATCGGCTACAGTCGATGATAGTTGGACTGTAGACGGTAGGTAGTTGATGGCTGAAATCTGCATAGTAGAGTGAGAAATCTGCACAAAAGGATGAGGCTGAATGGTGAGCAACCTATCTATTTATAGATATTGAAGGGTATCCCAAAAAATTAGGGTTTTGGAAACCACTGAAACTCTCTCGAACCGTGCACCAAATTTGTGTTTTTTATTAATTAAGCATGTCTTGGGGCTGTTTAAAAATGCTAATCGGTTGTAATGCATGTTTTAGCTCAACACCTATTGAGCTAAAAAAGCATTACCTTTACTTAAACAACCCCAAAGCATGCTTAATTAATGAAGAAACCTTGTTTATTTAAAAGAAACGCGATCCTAGAGATTTTATGTGTCCCATAAGCACAAACCCACTTGGGAGGGCCAAAACTTTCTATAAATAGGTATGCTATCCTCCATCTAGCCCTAATCTCGTTTTTGCAGGTTTCAGGTCATCTAGCTTTGCTGCCCACACCCCGTTCGCAGAGGATATCTCAGCACAAGCTGCCCCTTGCTGTCTACAGTCATCTAGCACCTGATTCCACCCTCCACATTTTGCAGCCATTCGCAATGCCTGGGAGCTGTCACCATCATCCACAAGCTTGTGTTTGCTGCTTCAGAGGCCTCCATCATCTGTCGCCCTCATCTGTAGCAGTCGCCATCATCATCCAGTTGTCGTCCATCTCCAAAGTGCCTGCGTTCTGGGTCTCCTACTGCTGTTTGTCACTCCTTGTCAGTTGTCTACATCTTGCACAATGTCGCCTACTGTGTCCCAACTTGTGTTTGCATCTAACTGGCTTATGCTACTCCATCAAGTACTGCCAGCTTTGTGTTTGCATCATTCTGATCTTCTTCACTACCGTCTACATCAAGTTCAGCCTCCTCTAGCTGCTTTTACTGGTGTTCGGCTCACAAAGGCTGCCTTGCTGCAATTCAAGATCCGTTCAGAGTACGGTACACTCTCCAGCTCATTACCCCTGCCCTGATCCTTGAGATACAAGAGTTCGACGTTCAATATTCATTCACTACATAATGTGTTTGCTGCATGAGCATCATATATTCAGTAGTCATATCACTTCATTCATTCACTGTGTTCATTATCTCTGAGTTAACCTAACCTAACTGTGTTCTTTTATCAGTCTGTGCTTTGTCATACGGTTTCTGTTTATGTTTTTGTGTCAGGGTATTTCTTAACATGGTGTTAGAGCCTAGTACTCTCTGAGAAACCTAGGCCTTTGACGAGAAAGCTCTACACAAGAAGTAAGAACAACAGTAGGTCCAAATGACTTCGAACACAACAACACCAATTCAGTCTCCAGAACCAACAATGCCGAGAACCGAGCGAGAGTGGGCGGATCAGCTTGCTTCACAAAGTTTCGACATGGCGAAAGACACTTCTGATTACATGGAAGAAAAGCTAGGCAAGCTGACCTCTGAAGAATACAAACTGATCATAGGTTATAAACGAATGAAGATTGAGAAGCTCGATCGAAGGATTGCCCTTCAAGAAAAGCTTCTAAACAAAGGTATGCATGAATTTCTCTCTTCAGATGCTGCGTGTAAATCTGATGATGTTGCAAGGTCGTCAAGACCTCCATCAAGGATGGGCCCCCTCTTGGAGAACTAGACCCAGTGTATGTTCCTTTCTTTCATCCACTCCGGTGCAAGGTACTTTAGATTCGTCTTTTGTTCCTTCTCTTTTACCTCTTCTGCTTTGCAATATTCTGGTAAAGATCATGTGGAGGAAAGAATCCAGTCTGTTGACTATGGAAAAGGTCCTCTTGAGGACCAATTCTTGTATGTTAACACATATCGTGGAGATTATAAGAAAAAGCCAGGTACCTCTTCTTCTAACCTTCCTTCTTTTCAGTCTAATTCACAAAATCAGAATGAATTTGGTGTTCCTTTTTCTTCATTGCATACTGCATCATCTTCACACTTTCATTTCCAATCATTAAATGTTAAAAATGAACAAAATGCATCTGCACCTCACACACCACATTTTCAAAACCCACCCATCCCACCACATTCTTCTGCTGCTTCTCCACTTCCATTCACACCATTTACATTTTCATTTCAAACACCTCATGTCACACCACACATCACACCCAGAGGTTATGGAAACATAGGCACATCCTTTAGGACCTTATCCTTCCATCAGTCGGGTGGTGTTCCACCTACTTCACACACATTTTCGTGATCATTGTAGCCTGGGTATCCCCCCAATCTCTCAAGTGTGGATTAGTTGACTCTACAGTTTGCCTGCATGGGTTTACCTAGTGGACCTTCTGGTCATACTGTTGTGTCCCAACCTCACTTTGGACAGGGCTTTTGTGTCCCAATGTCTCCACCTACACCGGCACCTTATGGAAACATTCATGTTCCAGTGCCTCCATCTCAATCAACACTCATTGGACACTCACAACCTATTTCTGCCTACCCACCTCTACCCCCTCCTTATACCTATCAGACATATCCACCTCCACCATCTTACCCCCCACAATCTTATCCCCCACATCCATCTTACCCCACCTACCCGACACCTCATGGTTCTAGCTCATCTTCTGCCAAGCATGCATTTAATGATAAGACTCGTTTTAACGGGTCAAACTTTACCACTTGGTCAAACTTAATGAGACATGTCCTTGACTCCCAGAACATATGGGATCTTGTACAGGGGTTGGAACCCCAATCCAATCCCGCACTTATCCCATACGAGGTTGTCCGCTCATGGAAGTCTAGGAATGCCTCCGCTATTATCGAGCTGATGCAGGGCTTATTGCCTCAGTTTCATTCTTAACTTCAGCATTTTGACTTAGCATCTGAGCGATGGGAACACTTGACTGACCGCTATGTGCCTCGAGACAGGACCCGTCGTATCAATCTTGACCATGAGCTCCAGCTTTTCAAAATCACAAACCAAGATGACTTGAAAGTCAAGTTAGCTAAGTATTGGCGTCTTCTAGCTGAATTCTCCACTACGGGGACTCCCAAGTCCTCTGACGATCAAGTCACATTGTTTCTAAATAAACTCCACAGGAAATATTTCAATTTTGTGAAAGGTTTAGTTTCAAAGCCTACCATGCCTACATTCTATGAATTTAAGTATCAGTTGTTGCGTTACGCACGGTTGTTCGATCAGTTTCATACGAATTCCTCTTCAAAGGGGGCTCTTGTTGCTCGTTCTCAGAAAGGGCAACAAAGGAAAGGAAAACAAACCCAAACATCCCCTCAAAATCAAAATCAAAATAAAATGCAAAATCAATTCGGGGAATCACAAGGAACATCCCAATCTCTCAAACTGGGGTGGCAGAATGTACCTAAAAAGAATAGATATTGTCAACTTTGTCAAAAGGCTGGCCATTTTGACAACGAGTGTCAATCAAAGGCAAGAGGCATAGCACCAAAACCTAAATCATAGATCCCCGCCCCTCAATTGGCCAACCCCCAGCAAGGGATGCAAGGTGATGGCAAGGGATAGTTTAAAGGTTAGACTCATACTGCCACCGCTCAGCCATCTCAGTTGACAACATTCTCAACTTAAGAGGGCTTGTCTGACTGGTCTGCAGAGGCCTACATTGTCTCCATAGAGACATCAGATGCGAGTCTTGTCCACACCTATGAGTTGCCTCTTGATGAGGTTACCGCAAAGGCCCTCTCATCACAACAGAGCGCTTCAGCTCCTGTTTAGATTGTGGACAGTGGAGCTACACATCATATGACCCCTATAGCGGACATTTTCCGTTCCCGAGCCCTTGCAGCCGGACGGGTCCGCGTAGAAAACAACTCCTCGGTCAAGATTCAAGCTCTAGGTTGCGTCAATTTTGCCACTGACAGGGGTCCGAATCGAGCTTCGTTGGACAATGTATACCATGTCCCTTAACTTAGGGTAAACTTGTTATTTGTTCAACAACTCTGCCGGTTGGGGCGAGCAATCTTCTTTACAATGACCACAATCGAGGTCCTTGACTCTCAAGACTAGTTTAGTGATTGCTAGCGGTGAGGCACAGTCTAAATGGCCTATACCTATTACCACATGATACATTTTTTGACTGAGCGAACAATTGCGGGCTCCATGTTCCATAGCTTCTAGGCCTTAGCCACATCTCGGGAGCCTACGAACAATAAGTGCCTTTGGCATTTTCGCTTAGGGCATCTTAGCTATGACTCTCTTTATGAGTTGTCACGCCGTGAGCTGGTTGAGGGCCTTCCATACCTGAAGCTAGCTCAAGATGTCTGTAAAGCATGTCAACTCGGGAAGCAACACCATACCCCATTCCCTCAACAAACCTCACATCGTGCTAAGGCACCTCTTAGATTGATTCATGTTGATCTTTGTGAGCCGACATTCACTACCGCCTTGAATGGCGTGCTGTACTTTTTTTTATAGTGGATGATCATTCCAGATACATGTGGGTGTACTTTCTCAAGCATAAGTCAGATGCTTTCACATATTTTTCTACTTGGGTGCTGTTGGTTCATAACCAGACTAGTCGTGGTGTCGGTTGCATGAGGAATGACAGTAGTGGTGAGTTCATCTCCCACAAGTTTTCCACGTTTCTACATAAGCATGGCATCTCCCGCCAGCTCACCTCTACCAACTCCCCTTCTCAGAATGGAATCATAGAGCGTAGGAACCAGACAGTCATGGAAATGGCGCGCTCTATGCTATTCGCAGCAGAGCTCCCTGAGCACCTTTGGGTAGAGGCTGTTAATACTTCAGTGTACATCCTCAACCGGTGCCCGACTGTGGCTCTTCCTTAGAAGACCCAGTATGAGGCATTTTTTGGCTCTCGGCCTATTATTTCCCACTTCAGAGTCTTCGGACGTCGTGCTACACACACAAACACCCCTGATGACAAGATAGGAAAGCTCACTCCCCAAACTGATCCCCTTATTTTTGTGGGATATTCCTCTAAAGCGAAAGCCTATCGTTTGTTTGATCCTCGGACAAACAAGGTGATCGTTAGACGGAATGTCGACTTTGACGAGAGGAGTATCATGCAGTCCTCTGCACTGGCTTCCTATTCGATTCCTTCTTCCACATCATCAAAGATCGTGCCTATTGAGCCTGGTCTACTTCCCACTCCTGACATTTCCGCAGATTCTTCCGCTCCCAGACTTCCTCCGCAAGACCCCTTACCTTGCTAGTACCAGCAAACCATGTGGGATTCGGGGATTCTTCCACCGGATTCCACTCCGGAGGGGCCTCGAAGATCTAGCCGGCTTGCTCCTCAGGCATCATTTGCATCACTGTTTACAGCTGATTATATAGCGCATTCTGAGCCGAATACATGGTAGGAGGCTCTTCAATACCCTCAATGGCGAGAGGCCATGGAGAAGGAGCTAGAGAGTATTGACCGAAATGAGACTTGGACATTGGTGAATTGTCTGAGCCACAAGAAATTCATCAAGACAAAGTGGATTTTTAGGACCAAGCTAAAAGTTGATGGGACTTTAGACAAGTACAAGGCTCGCCTTGTCGTGCAAGGTTTTCGACAGAAGCATGGCATTGATTATGAAGAGACCATAGTTGCCTCCGTACGTGGTACGAAACGGTCCATACGGTACGATCCGTACGGTACAATTTCGTACGATAAAACTGGCCTATTTCGGCCACCTGGCCTGCGCATGCTCTTTCCACGTAAATTCCTGCGCCCCCACGTACAACGTTTCATGCGCTTTTCCTACAGGCTGCAGTGTGCACTTTGCACTTTTTGGGGGGGTGGGAAGCCTTGAATACCTCACCCCCCCCCCCCCCCCTTTCCAAATTCCAGCCATCATCCATGCAAAACTTAATGCTCCTCTTTGGATTCCTTCCAAGCTCCAGCTTGCAGCCCTCTCTTTAGAGTCTAGACTTTGGATTCCTTCTCTCTTTAGACTTTGACTATTTGAACTTTGAACTTTGACCCTTCTCTCATCTACAAAAGGTGCTCCTCTCCTCCATGCTTCCACACCAATTCAGCGAGCACTTACAAGTTACCATTCTCATCTTCTTCTTTCCCGCACCCTATTGAAGCATTTGTCATTCTCAAAGAGTCAAATCTCATATCCCATCCCCATATCAAAGACATTGCCATTCTCATCTCCCATTCCCTCTCTCTCACTCTTGCTCTTTCAACTTTACCCCAACCCTCGGACCTCTCGAGTCTCCCTCCCTTTCAACTTTCAAGAGAGTCGAGACTCAAGCATCTCTCTCTCTCTCTCTCTCTCTCTCTCTCTCTCTCTCTCTCTCTCTCTCTCGGGCCTCTTTATTCATCATCGGCACCATGACTCATGAGAAGCACAAGGCCTTCAATTTGCATGCGATCCATGTGGAGAGGGACACAAAGAAGTCCAACTCCCACCATTGGATATACAAGTATTGTGGGAAGCGCTATACAAGTGGTGCAACTCGGCTTCTCCAACATCTTTCCAAGACGGAGGGGCAAGTTGGTCCATGCAAGGAGATCCCTCCAAACATTGCAGAGGAGATTCTCGCCAAGATGAGAGGGGGATCCACAAGAGAAGGAGGAAGTGGCTTATCGGCACCAACTCCTATACCTACTAACGAGGAAGCATCCAATGTGGGTGTATCTTCAACCGATGTAGGAGAGGCCTCTACCATTGGTGGTGGGGGCTCCACATCCGCATCCGGCTCTTGTAAAAGACAAAGAGTGGAGGCTCATGCGCTGCCGAAGAGACAATCGTCTCTCTCTCAAGCACCCGGTCATGTGCATGGATCGGTTGCCTTTCTTAGAGAAAGGCAACGACTTGCGGACATTGAAATTGCACGCACGGTGATTGAGTGCAATCTTACATTCAATGTCCTAAAGTAAGAGCAATGGAAGAAGATGGTAAAAGCCATTGCCAATGTGGGTCCATGTAAAAGATGGACCAGTGTCACATACAACGACATGAGGACGAGAAAGATTGATGAAGAGAAGGAGAGGATTGATAGAGCCCTTGATCCTATTCGGGCCGCATGGATAAAATATGGTTGCTCCATTCTCACCGACGAATGGAGTGATCGTAAGAAACAGAGCATCATCAATATACTCGTCTCATGTCCACTCGGCACTTACTTTTTGCGGACCGTAGATACCGGCAAGAGGGGGAGAAAAACGACGGGCACATTCATCTACCGCTACATTCGACAAGCTATCATTTAAGTATACATTGCAATTTGTGTTTTAAATTTGTTTCACTTTCTTTCATAATGATAAATCATAATTGAAATTTGATTTATAAATAACTTGTAATTTGTAAATTGTGGTTGTAGGTGGGCCCCTCAAATGTAGTGCAAGTTGCTACCAACAATGCATCGAATTATCGGCGCATGGGCCGTTTGCTTGAGGCCGAGTTCCCTACCATTGTGTGGACTCCATATGCAAGTCATTGTTTGGACTTGCTCATGGAGGACATTGGGAAGCTCAAGTGGGTGAAGAGGGTGGTCCGCAAAGCTACATCAATTGTCACATTCTTCACGGTAAAGGTAAAGGTGCTTGCACTGTATTGTGAGTATAGCACACTTGAGTTGAAGAAGCCTTCTTCAACTCGCTTTGCTTACATGTGGTTATTGCTAGAGCGCCTTTATGAGGTGCGGTCCGCCTTGCGCTAGACAATGGTGTCCACTCTATGGAACGAGTGGAATGAGCATGAGACAGAGGAGGCCAAAGCCATGCAATGCTTGTGCCTTAATGAGCAGTTTTGGCAAAAAGTTTGTGCCGTTGTCATTGTCGTGACTCCCTTTTATAGGGTGTTACGTATGAGTGATTGCGAGGGGTCCACCATGGGCCTTCTCGTTCACTTCTTTAGAGCGGCATTGGCGGAGACACCTGCTTGTACAGTGATCACAGAGACACAGCGTGCACATATTTTAGAGATAGCAGAGAGGAGATGGACGTGGATGCATAAGCCCACCATCCATGGTTTTGCCGCATTGGTACATCCAACCTACAAGTCACCGACGGTCATGGATGATAGAGAGTTCCGTTTAGACCAGCTTGCTTGTTTAACTCGTGTGGTCCCTGTTGATGACCACAATGCAGTGCTAGAGAAGCTAGAATGCTATGCAGATCAAAGAGGACATGTGGCTTTTGCTTCTCCCACTTGTTGGAGGAGAGAGTCACTTGTGAAACCTTTATTTTGGTGGCAAAACTTTGGATATGCATTGGAGACCCTTCAGCCCTTAGCCATGAGGATCCTTGCCCAGGATTGCTCTTCGGGTGCATGTGAGAGAAACTGGAGTGCCTATTCTCTCATTCACACAAAGATTCACAATCGGCTTAGCACACGACAGTTAGAGCGGCTAGTCTATTGCCGCACTAACTTACGCATGATGAGGGCTATGATGAGTATGGGTAGTCCGAAGCAAGTAAAGTTTAAACACTTAACCATAACATTTAAAATTTGTTGTTTTAACTTTTAAACTTTGAACTTTGAAGTTTAAACTTTATACTTTACAATTTAGACTTTAGCATTTAGTATTTACAATGAATCATGATCAATCTTATGTGCATCACTGCATTGATGATCATATAGGTGAATGTTGATACATTCAAGTTGACAGGCCACACTCTTCGGAGTGTACATAAGGAGGTGGACGAAAAGGAGGCGATGATTTTTGCAGAGCTCTATAGAGAGCTTATAGCAACAGATACTCGTGACACTCGTAGTCAGCGTGCTCGTGGGCGAGAAGTTCGAGTAGGTGGTAGCAAGGGCATGGTCATTCGACACCCTCCATTATCGAGGAGGGGTGGTTCGAGTGGCTTGCAAACATATGTAAGGCGGGGCTCTAGTAGCTCACATCCTGTGCCTCATGATGACATCCCCCCCTTGCCTACACAGCCACCACCTAGGGAGCCATCATTTGATGATGATGGTAACCTCATCAGTGAGGATGAGTATGAGTCTGTCTCATCATCGGATGCCGAGGAGTCGTCTTCAAACTCTCTTTTTGAGCACTCAGATGGTTCTGATGATGATGATGATGATGATGATGATGATGATGATGATGATGCCTCATCATAGATTCATCATTCATATGACATGTCACATAGATCTCTCTTTTTTTTTGTATCAAATATACTAGACTGTAGTTGTATCGCATGTTTTGCGTAGCCCATGCGACCACGATGGTCACCCTCATATATTCATCTTATTCTGTAATGAAATGGCTATTTCTACTTTAAACATGTATTTTATAATCTATCATTTAATGATTTATGGTTTTTGTTATTTAAAAAATCATCTTTTTTTTAATAATGATATCGTACCGTACCTTATAAAATCATAAGGTACCAATTAGTATCGTATTTTATCATACCCTACCGTATCGTACCTTTCATACCTGACAACTATGGAAGAGACCTTCGCCCCTACTGCACGGTTGACTTCCTTTCAATTGCTACTCGCGCTAACCACTCACCACGGTTGGCCGATACATTAGATGGATGTCAAGAGTGCCTTCCTAAATGGCTTCTTGGAGGAGGAAGTCTATGTGGAGCAGCCACCAGGCTTTCCTTCAGGCATCCCTAGGGATAAGGTATTCCGCTTGCATAAAGCTCTTTATGGACTGAAACAAGCACCGCAGTCTTGGTTCCATAGGATGGATGAGTTCTTGCAGACTCACGGATACCATTCTCCCGCTCATGACCCAAACTTATATATTCGATCTACTGCAGAGGGAGTTAGCTATATCCTACTATACGTTGATGACTTACTTATCACAGGCTTAAATTCGGCTACCATAGCGGCAATCAAGGCTAAGCTTAAAGCTGCATATGAGATGAAAGACCTTGGTTTGTTATCCTATTTCTTGGGGATGGAGGTAGTTTCTTCTAGGGGTTGTATTTTTGTGTCACAACACAAGTAGAAACTTCAGTTCGTGGAATAATACACTCCGGATCAGACATGGCCAGTGGCTACGCCTCTAGATCCTACTGTCCACTTGTCGAAGGATACCCTAGGGCAGCCCTTTGATGAACATACCTATCATTCTATTGTAGGAAAACTTCTTTGGTTAATTCACACTAGGTCAGATTTAGCTTACTCAATTAGCATACTCGATCAGTATTTCACAACACCTAGGATGTCACATTGGATTGCATGTCTTCGTGTGTTACATTATTTGCGGTGTAATTATTCTTATGGCCTGACATATGGTTCTCATTTATGTTTGCAACGGTACACTGATTCTAATTGGGCAGGAGATCCTAACACCCGACGTTTCCATGGCGGCTACCTCTTTACCTTGGGTACGGCTCCCATTGATTGGTCTAGCCTTAAGTAAGAGACAATGGCGGCTTCCACAACCGAGGCTGAGTGCCGGGCTCTCTTCGATTGACACCACCAAGGCCATCTATTTGAGGAGTTTACTGACAGCGCTTTACTTTCCATGTGACTCTCACAAAGTTGTCTACTGTGACAACCAGAGTACCATTGCCCTTGCAGGCAATCCAATCATCACACCACGAACACGGCATGTAGAAGTCCACTTCCACTTTTCCAAAGAGCACGTTGAGCTAGACACTATTCGCCTAGAATTTGTGCCATCATCAAATAATTTTACAGATATCTTGACCAAAGCGATCAACCGGCGAGTTCTTCAGTACCTACTACCCAGGATCGGCTTGGATACACCCTACCCTACTTCTTCAGCTTAACAAGGAGAGGATGCTTCCCTCTTGCTTTCCCTGCCAGTTTGAGAGGGGGTGGTTTCTACTCTTAATAGTGACAGTAATGATGCTTACAGTTTTTTTAGGCATTACATTCATTTATTTTTTCATGGTCAACTCTGTTGAGATATCGAGCTCCACTCGTGATATGCCAGGGTGACCGTTGTGCATTTATGTCACCGACTTGTTAGCTGCAAATGCGGTTGGTACACCGCCCATGAATAATAGCTAGATGACAGCTATCCTTATCTACTCTAGTTCGTGGCTCAGTTAGTATGCCACCTTAGTTAGTTGAGTTTAGTTTGAGACCCATATATAGGGTTCTTCTATTTCTCTGTACTAGTGTTCTTTTTGGCTTACACAACTAAGAAGAGGAAAACTGTTTTCAGCCTCCACCTTTGTGTGTATTCCCCCATTGTGCAAGTGAGAAAGCTACATGTGAGACTCCTTCCTTCTCTCCCACAATCTTGACATGGTATCAGAGTCTGGTTCGTGGTAAGTAGCTCAAGAAAGCAAACCAAGTTCGCGGTGTTCTGGTAAGAGGACCAGTGTTGCTTTCATTTTTCGAGTTTGGGAGCAAGTCTTTGCAGGTAGCACAGCCGGAAAGTGCAAGAGTGCATTCTCTTAGAATTGAGACGTCCTTCGCTGTGTAGCAAGAGAACAGTATATGCTGCGGGAGAGGCCTTTAGCCCTTGGTTGCCCTGTTTTTTTTATTTGAGGCCATTTCGGGGCTTGTTTTGGAGGCGGGAGTTTTCCACACGCACTCAAGAAAAGGCCCTGTTTTTTGTTGTGCGACCACTGTTCTACAGGTCGGTGAAAAGTTACCGTAGAAATTGCATCGTATGCTTGTGCGCAGAGACATTGGGAGTTACAGAATCATCCTTGTTGCCTGTTGATGCAAAATCGTCACTAGGAAGTGACTGTGTGGTCAAATACCACTTTTGTCAATCTTACAGATTTGCCCTTGTGAGGCTGAAGCTGTGTTTTTGGCAGTGAGAATTTTTTGCAGTGTTCTGTAATGGCGTTTGATTCTCTTTCACAGATTGTCACTGAAAAGCTTGGCAAGAACAACTTCCAAGCATGGAAGTTTAGAATGACGAATTTCCTTATGAAAAAAGGATATTGGGAATTCGTTGCAGAAAATGAAGAAGAACCAATTCTTCCTGATGTTCCCAATCAACAGCAAATGCAGGCATTTAAAGGATGGCATGAGAGAGCCAGAAAAGTTATGTACTCGTTGTCTATCAGTATTTCAGACTCTATGATTGTGCATATTCAGGATGCAAGTACGCCAAAGGAGGCATGGGATACTTTGTCAAAAATATATAGTACAAATACGCAAGCCAGGAAAATGCAGCTTAAGCAAGAGTTGCACAATGTGCAAAGAGAAAGTATGAGCATCAATGACTACCACATGAAAATGAAGAAGATTGCAGATGCACTTGCTTCCATTGGGTCACCAGTGGAAGATGATGATTTAGTTTCTGTGACCTTGAATGGTCTAGAAAAGGATTATGCACAGTTCCGAACATCTATTTCCGTCCGTGAAAGATTTCCTGATTTTGAGGAGTTGATTGCTCTTCTAATTTCTGAGGAGCAGAGAAATGGTGGTGCATCTTCTTCAGGAGGAACTTCAAAAGAAACTGTCTTCTACTCAAATGCTAGAAGAGGTAGAGGCAGAGGTAGAGAAGGCCAATCTGGAGGCCGTGGTAGAAATCAGAATATGCAGCAAACTCAAGAAAACCAGTCCTATGGAGGAGGACGTGGTAACTCTAGAGGTAGGGGGAGCCAAAGAGATCGTCGTGGATGGCAAAGAGGCCAAAATGCAAACAGCAATGTTGAATGCTACTACTGTGGTAAAATGGGTCATATGGCTAAAGACTGCTATAAAAAGCAAAATGACATCATGAATGAAAAATTACAAGGGAATTATGCATCTTCTAGTAGACAGAGTGATGACAAAAATGAGCATTTGTTTATGATGCAGCACATGAACAATTCTGTGACAAGTGCAAAAGAAAGCAACAAAGTGTGGTATGTTGACTCAGGTGCGCTAAACCACATGACAGGTCATGCAGAATGAATGCAGGAAGCAAGGAAAATGAAAAAACCAGGATTTGTGGAGACTGGTGATGATACTGCACATCCTATTGTGCAGATTGGAAAAATTCCTTTGTCTATGCAGGATGGGAAAAAGATCCTGTCAGATGTATTTCATGTCCCGAATATCACCAAGAATCTGGTTTCTGTTGGTCAAATGGTTGAGCAGGGCTTGCAGGTTAGATTTAATCCTCATAGATGCTTTGTTGAGGATATGAAGAATAATGGTCCCTTGATAGAAAAAGGAAAGAAGAATGGCAGAATGTTTACGTTGGATGCAGACATGCTGAATTGAGTGCAGCAATGTTTGCACATGGGACCGGTGTAGTTGCAGATATTGATATCTGGCATAAACGCATTGGTCATGTTAATGTACAGCGACTTAAATCAATGGAAGCCCAAAATATTGTTGCAGGATTGCCTAAATTCAAGGTTGCAGAAATGCATAAGGTATGTGAAGCCTGTCAATTTGGAAAACAGGCAAGGAAACTATTTCCTAGACATGTTCAAGGGAGTAAGAAGCCATTGGAATTAATCCACTCTGATGTGTGGACTACTAAAGCTACATCTATTGGAGGCTGTCATTATTTTATCACTTTTATTGACGACTATAGCAGAAAAGTTTGGGTGTATTTTATGAAAAAGAAAAGTAAAGTTTTTGGGCATTTCAAAACTCTTAAAGCTATGGTTGAAAAAGAAACAAGCCTGCAAATAAAATACCTAAGGAGTTTGCAAGGTTCTTGTAGGAGCATGGCATAAAGCAACAATATTCATGTAGTCATATCCCACAGCAAAATGGAATTGCAGAAAGAAAAAACAAGTATATTGGAGAGGTATCTCGTGCCATGCTCAATGAAAAAGACCCGCTAGATTTTTACTGGGCTGAAGCAGTTGCCACAACAGTCTACATAATGAACAGGACTCCCACTGCAGCAATACATGGCATGACTCCAGAGGAGAGGTATACTGGTAGGAAACCAGATATTTCTCATTTGAAAATTTTTTGTTGCATTGCCTATGTTCATGTGCCAGATCAGTTGAGATCCAAGTTGAATCCAAAAGCTAAGAAGTGCATCTTTATTGGTTACTCTCTATAGCAGAAATAGTATAGATGCTATAACACTTTTACTCGTAAGTTTACAGTGAGCAGAGATGTTTTTGATGAGATGAGTAGCTGGTATAAACCAGTAAATGTGATTGATGATGTAGATGCACAAAATGGTAATGCTGCACAGAATTCACAGCAGCAGTCACAAAATATTAGTGGACCTGTAGTGTCCTCTAGCAGTGGTTCACATTCTTCGCCATGGACAGGCAGATTGAGATCAGGAGAATCTCCTCAAAGCAATGCAAATAGTGGTATGCAGGTATCACGAAAAGAAAAAGATAAGGTAGATCAACCCATATTTGATGTGAATGCAGGTCACTCTTATGTGGATGGTGAATCCAGTGGCTCAGAACAGAGCATTGAAGATGAGTTGGGTATTCCATCTATTGCTACACCAGGAGTAAGGAAGACCAGAGATGTTTTGAGAGCATTTGGAAGTGAGCCTACTTTGCGCAGGTCTACCAGAGCTAGGTATCCTGTGGATAGGCTGAAATATGATGGATTTACAGCCATTCACTATGCCTATATAGTCAAAGTGATACAAGAACCAGAACCCACTTCTTTTGAGCAAGCCATGGAAAAAGAAAAATGGGAGAAAGCCATGGATAAAGAAATGGATGCCTTGGAAGCAAATGCTACATGGGAATTGGTACCTTTGCCTAAAGATAAGAATGCAATTGGTTATAAGTGGGTTTATAAGGTGAAGCACAATGCAGATGGTTCTGTGAACAGATACAAGGCAAGATTAGTAGTCAAGGGATATGCACAAACATATGGCATTGATTATGAAGAAACATTCAGTCCGGTTACAAGGGTGGCAACTGTAAGAGCAGTCATTGCTATGGCTGCTTCAAAGGGATGGTCTTTACATCAGATGAATGTAAAGAATGCCTTCTTGCATGGTGATTTGCAAGAAGAGGTCTATATGGAGCAGCCACCAGGTTATGTGTATGCTGTTCATCCTGAGTTTGTTTGCAGGTTGAAGAAAGCCTTGTATGGCCTGAAGCAAGCACCTAGAGCATGGTCTGACAAGATAGGACAGTATCTTGTCACTATTGGCTTTCAGATTTCCAAGGCAGATTTCTCACTTTATGTGAGAAAAACAGAGAAATGTATTATATTGCTTATCATTTATGTTGATGATTTGATTATCACAGGTGATAGTGATGAAGATATCCTTCATGTGAAAATGCTATTGAAGCAGAAGTTTGAGATGAAGGATTTGGGAGAGCTGCGTTATTTCTTGGGCATTGAGGTGATTAGATCACCAAGTGGGATACGGCTCTTGCAGAGGCAGTATGGATTGGACATGCTGTTCAAATATGGAATGGCAGGCTATAAGCCTATTTCAGTTTCTTTGGAGAAGAATGTGAAACTGAGCGCAGATGCAGGTGAGCTTCTGGAAGACCCTACTATGTATAGACGCACAGTAGGAAGTTTGATTTATATGACTATTACCAGGCCAGATTTGAGCAATGCTGTTGGATTGGTAAGTCAGTTTATGCAGGCTCCAAGGAAACCGCATTTGGATGCGGCTAGACGCATACTCAAGTATGTGAAGTCCACATTGCAGTATGGACTATTTTATGAGACTGGGGTTCAGATACAGTTGCATGGATACACTGATGCTGATTAGGCTGGTAGTATTTCTGATAGACGATCTACCAGTGAATATGTGTTCTCTTTTGGGAGTGTTGCAGTTACTTGAAGCAGCAAGAAACAGCCTACAGTTGCCTTGTCGAGCACAGAGGCTAAGTACAAGGATGCAGCAATGGCTGCATGTGAAGTAGCTTGGTTGCATAAGCTACTTTATGATATGCATCAACCTACATATGGGCCAGTTGTCATTTATAATGAAACATGAGCAGTATACACTTGGCAAATAACCCAGTCTATCATGCTAGAACAAAACACATTGAGGTGCATTATCACTATGTGCGCGACAGGGTTTTACTAGGTCTTATTGATCTAGTTTATGTCAGCACAAAGGATCAGGTAGCTGAGTAGGTTTTATTCATGCTAACCTTGGGGAGGTCTAGCACCATTAGAGAACACTCCCTTAGTCAGCAATCTGTGCGTGGTCAAAGAAAATGCTTTTCTAAAAGGGATGTTGTTCGGGACATGCTGGACAGTAAGAACAGTTTAAAAGATCTGCAAACTGCAATTCTGCACATGAATCATTGAGTTTTGGTCACAGAAAATGCTTTCCTAAAGGGGATGTTGTTTTGGACATGCTGGACAGTAAGAACAGTGAATTCAGAAATCTGTAGACTCCAATTCTGCACATGAATCATTGAGTTATGGTTACAGAAAATGCTTTCCTAAAAGGGAAGTTGATCTAGTCATGCTGTACTATCCTTATGCAACTGGGATTTACTCAGAAAAGATGAAAACCAACAGTTCACAGGTTATGTATTTTGGAACATTTCATTTTTGTAACTTTCCATCTTTTAAGTGAAAAAGAAATACCGAAAGGAGCCCCGAACTTTGGGACCAATCTGGTAATGAGTGAGAGAGTGACGTCTCTATTTATGCGTATGTGTGTGAAAAGACCAAGTATTAATTGAAGGAACTACCGCTTTATGTGAGTCATAGACCAGTTTCACTGGGGCACTTTTTACTCTCCTATAAGAGGTTTTTTTCCTTAGATTTATTCTCTTTTATTTTATTCGTGTTTTACACCTTTCAAGTGTAAACACACTCTAGCAACCCTAAGGTTTAAGGGTTGTACTTTGTACTTGCATCTTATACTCTTTAGATTATTGCATTGGGTGTCGTGCTGTCACACTCACACTCTCTCTTCATTGTCAACTGTACTTTCAACTGAGCTTGAGCTTTGGTCTCTGTGCATTCTCTCACCTCTCACATTTGGTATCAAAGCAACCCTCTACTCAGCTCAATTCGTGGCCACCACCAACTCAACTGTCCTCAGCTCGAAGCCCTAGCTTCTCGGCATTCAGCTCCAATTCATAGCCAACTCATCTGTCCTCTCATTTGCTCCTTGTGATAGTGTCAGGAGGACATGAAAATTTGATGCTTTGCTTATGTTTAATTGACATTTGATTAAAGGATTAATGAAATGTGCAATTAAAAGATGCACATGTGAGATGCAAGCTACTTTTTCACAGTTGAAGGCCGAAGGACCCTGTGAAAAAGATGGGTGTCAAAGACAAAAGTTGTAACAAGTTACACTTGTTTGATTCTAGGTGAATTTTGGTGTCAGTTTGCCCCTAGGAACATTAATTGGCCATTAAGTGTCAGTGGTGACATTAGGGACTAAGCATTAATTAATGGATTAATGCTTGTCCAAGGGTCAATTAATGCATGGGACCACTTTGGGTTGAAAATGGCCCAGCCAATTAATTTTTGGATGGGCAAGGTCAATTTTCTAGGCATGGATTTAGGGCTGAATTAATTTTCAGAATTAATTAATTCTAAAAATTAATTAAATGGCTGGAAATTGCTGCAAATGGATTAAGAAAGCTGCCACTTGGCAAAACTTTCCCATGCAAGTGGGGGAAAGGTTAAATAGGACTGAAGGGAGAGGGAAATCTCGTTTTTTCATTTTGGAGCTGTTGGGAAGAGGTGTTGGACTGTTGCTGCCAGCTTTTGGGGCCATTTCCCAACCATTGGAGACCATTTTGGTGATGGAAATTGCATATTCTTGACCTTGGGAAGCTAACAATTGCTGTTGATGCACTTTCTCCTGAAGATCGCAGTCTCTGATGCTCCTATTGTTGTTGGTGCATCCATTTGGGGCTGGTACAACAGGGTAGCAGCTGATTTTGATCAGTTCTTCGCGACAAATCTCAGAATTTTCTCTCTCTACAGCATTCTCTCATCTCCTTCAGCCTATGCTCAGCCATTCTCAGCAATTCTCAGCCATTTGGAGGAGATTTCAGCCATTTTTAGTGGGCTGATCTATAATTTATGCAGTAAACCCTAATTCACAGCAGAAATTAGGGTTTAGCAGCCACATTAGGATCCGTGCCAGAGATTTAAGGCTCAAGGGACTGAAATCAACAGCTGATAATTGAAGATTATCAAGGGATTTCAGGAGCCAGCCCATCCCGAATTGATTTGGGGCAGCATTTGGCCAGCCAAGGGTCAAATTGGAGAAGAAGTCCTGGGTGAAATAAGGGGCAAATGACCCAAAAGGCTTGCTGGTTATTTATGACAGCAAGAGCAATTGGTTAGCAAGAGGAGATTGAAGAATCTCAAGTTGTACTCCTTCCAATTGAATGAAAGCTAAAGAAATACCGCAAGGGGCGCCAGTTTTGGGGCCAACAGGGAGTCTACTGTCCAAGAATGTTATGGTAAAGTGTGTATTTCATTTTATGTGCATTTATTTATTACTGTAATTAACTCTTAAATTAGGTTATCACCACTCATTCCAAGAAGGAAGGTTGGTTTCAGATAGTTCCCTGCGCAACAGTTCCAGCTGCGCCACCTATCCGCTACTATTCCCTACGCCCCATTGAGCAGCACCGCTAGAGCTAAAGCGCCCAACCTTCCTACGCTACCCGCCACCTATGAGCCACTTGCCTGGCCCTTGACCTCTCTGCCTACTATAGGCATCCGCCCCCTGGTGCACCTGGTCTGCTCAACTGCGCCGCCAGCCTGCTCCCTGCGCCAGACCATTTTGCAGGCGCCACCAACACTACATGCATCTTGCCAGTCCTTGACTAGCAGCTGCCCGCCCTCCAGCTATGCATTATCAAAGGTAAAAAGGAAAAAACTTTCAATTTTTCAATTTTTTAATTCAAACTTCATATTCGGGAAGGGGCTTGTGCCCGAGCAGCATCTCTCTGCTCTTGTAAGTGTTTGGTACACATTTCTCACATAGATTTTGTGCATTTTGAGTCAAAAATTTGGGGCTTTTGTTGTCAGCTCAAAGATTGGCAAATATACATCAGTGACAGACTGCAATAGACTAATTTTGTGCATTTTGGGACAATAAATTTTAGGGCTTTTGCGTTTTCAGTCCCGCTGAGCACTGTTTGCACCTTGGATAATGTGTACTTCAAACAGTTTTTGACAAAGTGTGCTTATCTTTGCTAATTACAGCAAAGTGTTTACTGTAATTTCTGGAAATTTTCAGATTTCAACATTGGTCTAGCTTGAAGTATTGCTCTTTTGCTCCTTTATCAGTGACAGTTACCATGGCCAATCACGAAGGTGATGCATTTACATGTGTCCAACGAGGATAGTTTGGATGGCAACAACCATTCTCTATGGTCTTTTATGATGAAGAATGTACTGATTGCAAAGAATCTTCGGGATTATGTCAACGGTGAAGAAGTTAGGCTTGGAGTTATGGCTCCAGCTACACCTCCCCCAGGAGGACATGGACAAAGGGCAACTCAGCCCGCTCAACTTGTTCAACCCACTCCAGCTCAGTCACGTCCCCAAAGATCAGCAACACAAACGACATGGGACACATGGGATGCTCTGGCTTTGTCATCACTAATTGCATTGGCAGTTCAGCGGTCCATCATCCCACATATTCAATCTACAACTTCTTCACGAGAAGCATGGTTGACCTTAGAGTAGATGTTTGCACGAAAGAATGAGACACGCATCTCTTTCTTGAAGAAAGAGCCTGAGACTATGAAGAGGGATAAGGGTGATTCTATGTAGGATCATCTAAATAAAATTCAAGACTTATGTGAGCAGCTTATGAATGTGGATGAGTATTACTTAGATGCACAGTTGATATCTACCACTTTGAATTCATCGCCGCCCTCATATTTGGCCTTTTATATGGCCTTGAACCTCACCATGAGGATTTCCCCACAACCCCTTACTTTCCTTCAATTGGTCAGTTTGCTCTTAGAAGAAGAGCATCATGGAGCCTTCTCCTTTGTTCACTAACAGCTAGAGTGCCATTGCATTGGCACAGAATCCAGTGTTTCATGCACACACGAAACACATCGAGATCCACTATCACTTTGTCAAAGAGAGGCTACATGCAAGTGATATCAGCTTTGTCCATTGTCCTACCATCAATAATGTGACAAACATCTTTACCAAAGCTCTTCCTCGTGACAAATTTGAAGCATTCCACAATGCTTTAAGTTTGATATCCTTTGGTGGATGACCCTTGTATATTGATCACTCTTCACTCCAAGGGGGCTGGTTGGGTTTGACTCATGCCTACGCTCACAGAGAAGTATCAGGGCTCCTTGGTAGAACATTGGGACACCTTTTACTCTCCTTACAAGAGGTTTTTTCCCCCACATTTATTCTCTTTTATTTTATATACTTCTGTTACACAATTTGGACACTTAAATGTTTTACACCTTTCGAGTGTGAACATACTCTAGCAACTGTAAGATTTAAGGATTGTACTTTGTATTTGCATCTTACACTCTTCAGATTATTGCATTGGGTGTCGTACTATCACACACACACTCTCTTCACTATCAACTATACTTTCAACTGAGCTTGAGCTTCGATCTATGTGCATTCTCTCACCTCTCACGACGACAAATTAGCATTTTTAAACAATTCCAAAACATGCTTAATAAATAAAAAACACAAACTTGATACACGGTTCGAAAGAGTTTCAGTGGTCCCACAAAATCCTAATTTTTTGGAGCACCCTTCAACATCTATAAATAGACGGGCTGCCCACCATTCAATCTTATCCTTTTGTATAGGTTTCTCGCTCTAACGTGGAGATTTCAGCCATCAACCACCTACCGTCGCTGTCCACCCATCACTGACTACAATCCACCCTGTAGTAGTCTCCATTTGCTGCATCATCATAGTGCCTGATCAACCTGCGTTTTCAGCATCTGGTGCCAGGCAATAGACTGTTGCCATCTCTCGCATCAAGCGACTGCTGCAACACCAGTGTTTTTGTTGTTTAGCAGGCCGTCTACATCAACAAACACCTTTCCTATTGTCGCCTAATAGTTCTCTGCCTCAGGTGATAAGTTTTCAGCCTTCCTTTGGTAGTACACTGCAACATTTACTAGGTTTCAGCCTCCAATTGCTATGTTTTGGTGACTAACCTACTGCCCTTCATTATTCAACACTCTCTCATCTCCAACTAGTGGTTACTGTACTTGGGATCCGTCTCCAATGGATGTCACTCTCCAACACTACATTGCTCTACCCTTGGGCATTCTGTACACTCTTACATTCATTTACAGCATTCATTCACTTCAAAGTTTCTTCTCACTATGTTTGTCTCTGTGTTTGAGTTTTAAGAGTTGAGTTTTTGCGTTTTGGATTTAGGGTTTCAATTTTGCTTTGTCTCTGTCTAAGTCTTTGTGTTTCAGTCTTGGTCGTACATGCTGTGTTTCCTCAGTGCAAACGCTAGCATATCTTCACAAAGAATACTCCATCCCAATCCCATGCTCTTTGAAAAACTTGTCAAAAACTTTAGAAAATAAGGTCACACGTACATACTAAAGTCATCAACTACAAGCATTAAATATTTGGCCTTCCCAATGGAGACCGTTTCCATAGGTCCGCACAAGTTGGTATGTATTGACTCAAGCGGAGTAATAGCCCTGCAAGAAGCCACCTGTGGATAAGGCTACCTATGGTGCTTGCCCCGTAAGTAGCTAGGGTTTATAAAATATAAATGGGAAGAAAATCTAAAAGTTACTCTACTAACTTCTTCCAAGAAGC
Organism: Lygodium microphyllum; assembly: GCF_053477565.2. Taxonomy (NCBI): domain Eukaryota; kingdom Viridiplantae; phylum Streptophyta; class Polypodiopsida; order Schizaeales; family Lygodiaceae; genus Lygodium; species Lygodium microphyllum. The sequence goes on along the minus strand of NC_141137.1, from coordinate 125,389,513 downwards.
CTGTTTAATGAAGTCAAAATTCAAGTACCCATAATGGGCATGCCAAAGTAGCCCAAGCTCATTGAAAGTCTGTCAGCAATGGCAGTGAGCTTGTAAAGCCCACCCTCTTATGTACTTGTTCAAAGAATAGAACCTGTAGTAGATTCCTCAACAATCACAATATCCTCAGTGAAAACCACAAGTGTACCTAGCTATGTCAAACCAGGAAGAGAAAGAAGGTTAAAACCTAAATCTCGCACATCAAGAACTTTGGCCAATGAAGCTTGTCCATTGAGCAAAAGGGGAATAGTCCCCACTCCACAAACCAAGACAGAAAAGCTGTATAACCAATGGTGATGAAAACCCTCTAGAATGGAATCCTAAAGCCAAGGCTATTGATAAGGTTGTGAAGAAACCCCACTCCACTATCAATGACCCATGGCTTCTCCATAGTGAAAGAAGCAAGGGTTGTATCCTCAACCTCATATATATACACAAAGACAGACTTAATGGTTTCATGTGTAGCCTTTGAATCCTTTGAACCTTCCTTTGACTTCAAATGGGGGTATATTTGCTAGCACTTCTTCCGATGAGTGCCCTTCCCTATGTGGGCACTTGGGCTTTGACTTCTTCTCATCCTTCTTCTGATCTTTCTTGTCATCTTGTTTCTTGTTGTTGCCTACCTTCTTGCTTCCTCTCCTACACCTATGATAAAAGCCTAGGTAGAGCTAGATCCACTAGCTCCTCTCTCATTGAGACGCTTGTCATGCTCTAAGACAAGCGAGGCAAGCTCCTTCCAAAGGAGTCTCTCATAGTCTCGATGTAAGAAGATTGGTGTAGAAAACATCATACTTAGAAGATGGCAGCCGGTAAGAAGAACCATCATCATATCCTTCGAAGATATCATACATCCTAGGGATGCAAGCTCATCTCTCACATCCTCCATTTTGTTGATATGATCCTTCGTAGAAGGAGAGTCATCAATCGAGAGCATCCAAAGCTTCTTCTCCAAGGTGATTTGGTGGGCAAAAGTCTTCTAATGATAAAAGAAAAGAAAGCTTTGTCCACACTTCCATCGTCTACAACCTGCATACATGAACAAGGACATAATCCTATAGGCTCATAAAAAGAAGAAACCAAGCTTGAGAATTGAACCAAGCTCAAAGGGCTACATGACTTCACAGGACAAGGAATAGGGGTAGTAATAAAAGCCCAAATATGGATTGTACCAAGGATACACTCTAGTTTGCAAGAACAAAGGGAGTAATTAGATCCATCCAACCAATCTTCTTTGGGTAGGAAAGGGAGAATGAGCACCTAAACAAAAGGTACCATCATAGGCATCCTAGGGCTTGAAGGATGGGCCCTATGGAAGATATGGAGAGAGGAGGGAGGTAGCGTTTGCTCCGATCTTCGAGCAAGGCTTGAAGGATATGCCCTATGAGAGACATGAAGAGAGGGGGCAAATGAAGTCTACTTTAATCTTCAAGACCTCTCTAATGATGGTGCCTATGCTATACAGGGCTCTGATCTCCAATCCTCACGATGATCACAATGCCTATCAGAGGAAGTTAAATAGACTCCTCATCTAAGTCATCAAACACATTGAACCAGTGGTACTCCATCTCTATAGACCTGCAAACTATGTTTTGCTGTAGAAGAGCCCAAACAGAGAGAAGAATCAACTACACCTGCAAAAAGAACAGTTGTAGATGTCTTGCCTTTATCGAAAGCACTTGAGCAGTACAATAAATCTATGTTTTCCGCAATATACAGCACATTGAAAATTTGTGTTTTCAGTAACATGGTGATCTTCTTTGTCTAGAACCTCTGTCTCCTCACTTAGGCAATGATACAATGTGAGAGTGCACAATGGAAGAGAAACACAAACACGAGAGAAAGGATAAGAAAAAAGACAGCAAGAAGAGAAAATAAATCTTCATTGAATCCGAAATAAATGCTGAATACAATGATGGATTAATCAGTACCTGCACACAGCCTAAAGCATCATTGAGGGCACCAAATCAGGCTCGTGATGATGATGGCAATACTAGAGAGGGAGACTGAGACAAATGCCAAAGTATGCAACCTACAAAAGACTAAGTTGATCTAATCAAAGCAGGAGGCAGATACAAATAGACAAAAATGATTAAAGCTGGCCCAATTAGAAAGGGGAAATTAGATTAATGTTGCCATTGTTGATGTTACAATAATTGAGTCATGGCGAATAAATAATGTAGTCGGCCAATCATAAATTAGCCAACCAACTTTCTTGGACACAAAAAATGCTATCACAAATTGGGGAATGTGCCACCTAGCCCAAATCGCAAATATCCAACTTGCTAGCTGCTAGAAAAGCTGGAAACTGTGTACTACACAATGTGGAAACACCTGACACTCAGTGAAAAAGAAATGCAAACTAACCAAATGCTCTAGAACACTCAGAGCTTCAATGTCTCCGCTATTCTCTGACAGAGCTCACAACTAGTTGATCACTGATTGACAAAATGGTAGGGTAACAGAATTGAGCATGCCTAAGCTCGATCTATGAGGACCGAGAGGAAAGGAGATAAGAAGTGAGGGCATCTATGTGCCGTAACTTGAAAAAACCAATCCTCCTTCTAGGTTCAAAATTCTATAAGGGAAAGATTGTGAACCGTATCATCACTAAGTGGGGGAACCTCATAACTGCAAAGTTCAAAACTCTAAGGGGAATATGCAGGATCAATGATTAAAATTAAGTCAAGTAGACAGACTAAAGACGTACGATGAAATCGTGCACGTGGCTGAAATTTACCAAAGGTAGGGAACTCCATTAGAAATAGATTTAGGTTTCGTGCAGTTTAGAAGGGAACACAAATGGAACTCACGGGAGAGGGAAAGGATGGACGGTGAAGAGCAGATCGTTCTGGAAGTACTGAGCAACTTTGGTGAGGACGGGCCAAGCGTCTGCGCTGTCGGAGCAGAGAGGGTCGATGAAGGCCTCCAAAAAGACGGATGGAGTCGAGGAGGAAGAAGTTTGGAAAATGAAGCCATCGGAGCGAGCAGGTATGGGGATGCTCCTCGCCGAATGGATACTGACGATCGTCAGGACCAAAACAGGAATAACACACGAGCCCTTCATGCTGACCAGCTTTGTGGCTGGCTCATAACTATACTGATGAGTGCAAGGTCAGCTTTGTGGCTGGCTCATAACTATAGTCTATACTGATGAGTGCAAGAATTTTCGGCAGCGCTCACTCCTGCCACGCGCTTAGGCTGGGTTCATACGAGCGGCAGCATAGATATATCAGAGGGGCTTACTTTTGATGTGACATCCTTCAAATGGTTGGCATTTTTTTTTAATGCGCTTTTTCATTTAGATAAGTAAAGAAATATTCAGAGGAGATGGGACGCTCCCTCCTGGCCCCCTTCACAGAGAAGGAACTAGAGGAGGCTTTCTATACACACGATGGGCAGAAATGCTCGGGGGAGGATGGCCTCTCTAAAGCCTTCTTCACTACCTACTGGGAAGTGGCGAAGAAGCCCCTACTAATGGCCTTCCATGAGATTTTCACTTCAGGACAAATGCCAAGGAGTGTCTTGACAGGCCTTATCAGTCTTCTCCCCAAAGGGGGAAACCGGTTGGAGCTTTCCCAGTGGAGACTGATTGCCTTATTGTCAATGGCCTATAAGGCACTGGCAAAGATGATTGGTAGGCGACTACGCCCCATGCTTCTAGATATCATCCATGACACAGAGACAGGCTTTGTCCAGGATAGAAGCATTCTAGACAATGTATTTACCTTCTTTGAGGCGACAGAGTGGGCTCAACACAGTGGGCAGAGATTGGTCGTACTACTCTTGGATTTCGAGAAAGCTTATGTCAAGGCGGACTTGGATTTCCTAGAGGGCACCATGGTGAGGTTGGGATTCCCCTAGGCTTGGATTCGTGGGGTTTTCGCCCTATACAGATCGGCCACCAGCAGGGTTCTCAAAGGCGGAAGGCAAGGGGAGGAGTTTCGGCTAGAGAGATGGGTTCGACAGGGCTACCCCCTGGCCCCATACCTATTTCTACTATTCGCAGAGGCGATGTCTCACTTCCTCAGGTCATGTGTAAGCGGATTATGCGGCCTCCGACTTCCAGCGAGAGAGGAGACTGAATTGTTAGACTCAGAGTACGCAGATGATACAGCCCTCTACATAGAGAACAATGAGTTGATGCTGGAGAGAGTGAGCTTGGCTCTTGATGTGTTCTGCTCTATAGCGATAGCAAAAATCAACTGGCAAAAGTCGGTTGGTTTCCTCACATACCTAGACTCTAGCACAGAGTGGGGCATCCACATGGGATTTAAATGGGTGAGTAGAGGGTAGACCGTCCGGTACCTAGGGTTCCAGGTGGGACTCGACATCACTCTTGCCTTGTAGTTTCTTCATGTCCTTGATTCCCAGAATGGAAGATCTTTTTGATCAATTACAAGGGGCAAAATTCTTCACAAAGATTGACTTAAGATCAAGTTATCACCAAGTAAGAATTAAGGCCCAGGATGTTCCTAAGACAACATTTCGTACTAGATACGGGTACTATGATTTTTTGGTGATGCCTTTTGGTCTCACTAATGCACCGGCTACTTTTATGAAGCTGATGAATAGTATGTTACGGCCCTATCTAGGACACTTTGTAGTAGTCTTCTTGGATGATATCTTTATCTTTAGTAAATCAAGAGAAGAACATTTGGAACACTTATGGTTAGTATTCCAATTGTTAAAAACCCATTCCCTTTATGCGAAGAAAACTAAATGTGAATTCTTCAAGTGCATCTCATAGGGAGCTTTCTGTTGGCAGGCAAGCAGCCAGGGCCGTTACTTGTATGAGGCCGGGATGCAAGATACAATATTCATTATCAAGGCAGGGTTGTTTGTAGTGGTCGGTTTGGAGGCTCTACCCATCCGCCAGGTACTAGAGCCCACAGCAGACCGCTCGGAGGTATGAGAGATCATAGAGAGTCTTACTGGATAGCATATCTAGAAGGCGCGGTGTCAGGAGGCTTTCGGCGAAGAGAGACTTTCAGCACATGTGACCTTAGCAGAGCTCTGGACCTCCATCATCCACTCCCTCCGCGGCCGATGGGATCAGGTGCAGGGCGAGTCCAGGGCTCGTCAGGAGCTCTGAGGCCACTTCATGCGCACTTGGGGTGACCAGGGTCTGTTCTTCGTGATGCAGGCATGCAGCCCCAGTTGGCGATATACCCCCCCTCCCCATGGCTTCTTGCCCCCATCCCCCCTAGACTGCCTTGAGAGGCTTGTATACGTGATGTATTGGTTAATTTGCATTAGCTTTAGCTAGTTTGTTGAGCATGAGCACTCTGTTGTAATTAGTTTTTATTGAGTAATATAATCAGCCACATTTTACTTGAAAAAAAAAAGTAAAGAAATGTTTACATCACTTTTTTAGGCGTTTCAGGCCATTGGTCATTGACCAACATACAAAATCAGGGCATTGAGCCTAGCTTTTTGCCAAAAAGCTTAAAGATCCAGTGCTCTAATTCTACAGTTCTAAGTATCATAACCAGTTCAACATGAAGGGACTCAAACCAATTGGTTGGGCTGTTAACTTGGGCACTTCTAAAAAGTATATTGTTTCTTCTACTCTCCAGATATGCTTCATGACTATTGTTGAAATAAGTAGTATCAATCTCCACGTGGCTTCATCCAAGTTGGCCTTGTCACCAAAGAAAATAGTGGCAAAGCCAAACTCGGCTTTGAGATTTGCACCCTTTAGCCACTTCCTCACTCCATGCCAAAGGGGTTTGATTACTGAGCAATCCCATAGTAAGTGTTTTTCACACTACAAGATATAGACCTTATAGCGACGTTTAAAGCGACGACAATACAAACAACAAAATTTGCCCCCGTCGTCGCAAAAAGCGTCGTTATTAACGACGCCATAGAATCGTCGCTATAACCGTCGCTATATGCGTCGCTATAACCGTCGCTATATGCGTCGCTATATGCGTCGCATTTGCGATGCATATAGCGACGGTTGCAGTTAATTTGCGACGCTGATAGCGACGGCAATAGCGACGCGTGCGACGCAAATAGCGACGGTAACAGAGAAAAAAAAATTGTGGCAGGGCAGCAAGCTGCCCTGCCACATATAGCACTGTGTGCTGTATGAGAACCATACAAAATAGTTTCTGCACTGCTTCATACAAAGCGTTTGCAAACAAAAAGAATGTATACTGAAATCATAAAACTGATGGATGAAATAAGTACATGATATCGCATAAAATGCGATTGGTACAATCATAAAACAATATCACTAATACATAGAAAATGTCTACATAGATCAGGCGACTAAAAACTAAAGGTATGTGAGCTCTAAGGATCCAAGGGCGAGCTACAAATCATCGTCCCTCGAAAGCTCTTCCCGCTGTAAAGGAGCATCAAACGGATTCTGCAGAAAAAGAAACAACATATCAATCCACCATACAATAATGCATTCAAATATCTCATGGTAACTACGGACAAGAAAGATGAGTGACTTACTGGGCCGCCGCGTCTATACAATCGGTCGATCAATGATGTGAGACCGTGCCTCTCCGCATATCGAGTCTCAAGGCCTTGCGGATAGCGATTTGTAATGGAGTGCTGCAAAGAAAACAAAATGCTAACTGTTAGAAACATGATTGTCAGTACAAAGAATATCTCAAAAAAACAAATAAGCAAAACAAAAGAGAATCTTACAAAGTCCTCCAAATATGTCCTGTGGCCGCCACTCCCAAGATGATGTACCGATCCGGCCTCGATTCGTGCCCTCGCCGCCTCCCGCTGCTGACTCCAACGTCCTGGCAAATTTGTAGCCTCCTCCCTCAGTCGGTGCCAGTCGTCTGCATCTAACCACTCGGGCTTTGGAGCCCCACTCTTGATTGCCTTGCGTGCGTCGGATCATCTATGTGACATGTATGCACGCATGCAATCCATCATCCAGCCCGTAGAGAATCTATCCACTGCGGCTGGCATCGGGAACTCCTCGTGCAAGGATGCTACTATGTACTCCTTGCTCCCCTCCGGTATGTTCCTCCAATGATCCAGGACGTTGTGCCGAAAAACTTGTTGGCACAACTCGCTCATGCGAGCCATCACCCTCCTCCCCTCATCATTCATGATAATGGCTCCTGACCTGCCATCCAGTAGGTATCCATAATCCCTAGGAGTGTGCCGTGTATGGGCCCTCTCCCATCTCCGTCCACGCTCCTGGGCATATCCAGGAGATCCCTGAACATCCGGTGTACCGACGGGGGTACCCTCTCCCGGAGTGCCACACAAAGGGGTGCCGCCAGAGGGTGTGCCACCAAAAGGAGTGCCACCAAAAGGAGTGCCACCAAAAGGCGTGACATCTGCCGACGGCTGCGCAAAAGCCGGAGTAACTGGAGTGGACGTCCCCACAGGTGTGACAAATCCTGGCGGTGACCAAGCTCCAGCTCAACGACGAGACGGAGACACCGCGTCCGTGTCTCCACAGCAGCACCCCCCTGATCCTCCTGCAGTCGCAGTCCCTCCCTCTGGCCCAAGTCGCGAGCGTCGAGATCGTCTACTCGAAGCTGAAGCATCTGATCGCGCCGAAGCTGATCTAGCAGAGCGTCCTGACGAAGAACGAGACAGCTCCTGATCTGCTATCTCTCTGAATCTCGCGAGCTGATCTGGAGACATACGTGCCATCATCTCCTGAAACTCCTCATCGCTCATCCCTCGACTCATCCTGAAAATGTCGATACCTGCACAGATAAAAAATAATGTTAGAATAATCAATTTAAACTATACAAAGCACATTAATAAAATCATTTTTGAAAAATCCCTCTTAAAATGCATATCTTATCTACCTTTATGGAAGATCTAAACAACGAATTGAGTAATACAATTCTCCAAGAATAAAGTATTCTATGGTCCCATGTTAATCTCATGACACAACTCTGCATACACTGGAAGGTCGATAGACATGTCACCACAAAACAACGAGTCTGTCTCGTTCTCAAAAAATTCTACGACTTCTGTATTTCCATCATTGTTAGCCGATGCAGGCTCCAAGCTTGCGGTGGCCTCCACCCCTTGTAATTTCAATCCCTCTATTTGCATATTTTCTTCATCTATGCCTGGAACATCGCTTTGATCGTATACTCTCTCACCTCGAGGAGTTGAAGGTATAACATACCACCATCGAGGTTGTCGGGGATTTGGATAGAAGATTACCTGTTCACAAACACTTACAAACCGTCTTCAAACCATTGTGACATAAACCATGTCGTATTACAATTAGCAAGCAAATGCCTAGTTGCACCTGTTCACAATGGGCCGGCAACACAAAGGTGTCGCGCAAATCCATCCATTTTTTTTCGGAATCTATTTCGAGAAATCCAGATGGACCTCGTCGAACTGTTGCGCCAGCTCCTCCAAGTACCACTTTGAACCACTGCACGTCGAATATTATCATGGAGAAGCTACGGTAATCCACCGTAATAATACTTTGCAAATTCCCAAAATACTCCATCTCATCCACAACCGTGTTCGGATCCGTTGCTCGTCGCCGGCTCTCTTCCTCAAACCTTGCCATGACATCACAGTCCATTGTGGAGCGCATTTTGTCAATACGCTCCACCCGAAAATGCCGTCCGCGCGACCACGCTGCACTATATATTTTGTACTGCACATTGAAACACTCAAATTAGATGTAGCAAGCAAATTTAGATACGACAAATTCTAAACCCTTCATTACCTTTGGACTACATCCCCTCGAGAACTCCCACTCCTCCATTGAGACCTCTGTCCCTTCGCTGGATGCTGCGGTCAAGGCTCCATGCAACCATCGTGTTGACATAAACCGCGGCATCTCCTCCATGCCTTCGGGATATCGAATCGGTCGGTGACGCGTACTGCGTCGGAATTCGGCTCGTGCTTCCTCTCGATCTTGCCTTGCAATCTGGTACTTGGCGAGCCACGTCTCCATGGAGGCATGGTGCAACATACAAAAGCGATTCACCTTCTCTTCCATTGAGGCATCCATTCTTTTTTCTACCCCATTTCCAACCACCACATCTCCAGTCAGCCTGTCATCGTCCTTCAGCGTCCATAGCATTTCATTGTCTGGTTCCACCGTTGGTAGCCATTGTGAGATATGCACTAACGCCTCTGACACCAACCAACCTTCCGCCATGCTACCTTCCGGACGAGCTCGTTGTCGCACAAAGCCTTTCAGGGTTTTCATGAAGCGCTCCAGGAAGAACATCCATCGCGTATGGACAGGTCCAGCAATCTCCACTTCATCCACAAGATGCACAAGAAGGTGAAGTTGTATCGTGAGCATGCTAGTGGGCAGGTATTTCTCAAAGAGACAGACCATCTCAACTGCTCCCCGCCTTGCGGATTCAATAGAGGACGTCTTAATCTCTTTCTGTGAGATCCATTGCACCAAAGTCGACAGCTTGTAAATGGCCCCGCGAATTTCTGGAGTTAGGCATCCCGCGATCGCGATCGGTAGGACAAACTGCCAAAAATGAGAAAGCATTAAGAATAATGGTCACTTTTCAAATTTCAAAATGTCCACGCTAATTAAAATCCATTCTGTTCACAAACCTGACATATCTTATGCCAATCATGGGATTTTAGCCCAGAAATCTGGTCATCTTTAGAAAATGCGGACCTGAGAGAACGCATCATACCCGTCGGAGTGAGGATAGACTTGATTACTTGCTTCACAATGCGCTCTTCTTTGGTAGACAAAACCCAGGGAGCGCGGGGAAGCTGCACTCCCCCTTCAGCACTCGACTGCGGCCAGAGCGCCTCCATCTTACCTACCTCCTTTAAATCCATTCGTGCCCCTATAGTGTCTCTCTTTCCTGTGATGTGGTCCCATAGCAAGCTGCCCACATTTTTGAAAATATGCATGGGATCCAACAAGTGGTTGACCTGTAAGTGGGTCCAATATGGCAACTCGTAGAAAACTGAGAACCGCCGCATTCCATTTGGATGTGAATCCGGGTTTACCATTTTCAGCTCGTACCAGCTTGCAGCATTCATACGTGCTGGAGGTCGTCCAAGAAAACCTTCCCTGAGTTCATGATCCTCCGGCAAGAAAGCGGTGTGTCCTTGGTATACCATCTTCTTCATGGTTCGTGACCTTCAGGAGTCTAACTGTGGCCCACACAATGGACATGCATGATAACCTGAGGTAACGAGACCTGCAAGGCGATCCACGACCTAGTGAATACTTGATTGAATGAAATAAAATATAGATATTACCGGCGAGAACAAAGGTCTGCTCACCTGAGCACTCTCCCAATCCCGGAAAGTCATGCATCGTCCACATGAGAATGGCTCGAATGTTGGCTGACCGCCGACCATCGCGCCTGCTCATATCTTGCACCGTGACCCCCTCCTCCCACAAAATCTTAAGCTCATCGACTAATGGACGAAGATACACGTCCATATTTTTTACTTTGTAGCGGCCCGGGACGAGCAAGCTAAGGATGAGATGTCCTTTCTTCGTAGAAAGCCATGGAGGAATGTTGTAGTTGACAAGCACTATAGGCCACACACTGTAAGAAGTCGAGCGCAGACCGAATGGGTTCACACCATCCATGGCGAGACCGAGCCGAAGATTCCTTGGCTCTCGCGCAAAGCCTGGGAAGGTAGAGTCAATGTGGCTCCATGCGCGCGAATCTGCTGATATTCGTTGAACTCCATCCGTGGACCTATTCTGCACATGCCACGTTGTCAAGCTTGCCATGGCAGACGTGCGAAACATGTGGTTTATGCGGGGGATGAGCGGAAAGTGTCTGAGGACTTTTTGAGGGATGGTTTGCCCTTGCAAGTCCTGTCGATACCTGTGAGCACCACACTTTGGGCATGTCTCCATATTCTCGTATTCATCTCGAAACAATATGCAGTCGTTGATACATGCATGGATGTTATTGTAGTCCATGCCAAGCTTCCGTAAAACATGTCACGCATCATCACGAGACTCAGGCATGGTGTTTGCAGGTGGCAATATATGATATTTCAATAACCTGAAAAAATCATAAAACACCTTGAAAAATCTATCCATGTTTGCAATAATACTGTTTAAAAAATAATAATGAAGTCTGTGTGCAAGGTACCTGAATAACTCAGTCACACTCGTATCGCTCCAACCGTATTTTGCTTGCACACTTAAGAGTGCAAGCAATGTCTTCAACCGAGATACTCGGCACCCATCATATAATGGTATGGATGCTTCCTCTCTGAGCGGGTCAGATGTCTCAACATCCATGGGAATCAATGCATCGATCATTGCCTCCATCTCAGGCTCCAAGATTGTAGGCAAGTCAGGAAGGTTGTCTGTCTCCTCTGGCATTGACGGTATAGATGGGCCTTGCGAGTGGTCGATTGGCTCCTGCAATCCATCCATCGCACGTCCACGAACTCTTCTAATTGGCCGCAAAGGGTGCACTCCCCCTTGGGTCGAGACATCACCCCCCTGGATACAAAATTTACCAACAAGACCCAATCTTATTGTGTATGGTTTTCAATTAGCTTGAGAGTACAATGCATGAAAAATGCTAACTTCAAATTACCGTTTGCTGAAAGTCTGCAATCGCCTGATCAATGATCTCAGATTGAAACTCGCCAAATCGTCGTACGTGTTCTATAGACAATCGGCGTTTTCGTCTAATTGCCAACTTGCATTGAGAGCAAGGACATGGGACACGCTGATTAAGATACGACTCGCGGTCTTGAACAATAGGACCTTCTTCGTTTGCCATCTTATCTACATTACAGCAAACAAGGCTTAAATGGATAGCTTTATGGAGATGTACGTCAAGTTGCAAGTTGACCATAAACCTTGCATTGTATATAGTAGTCGAGAGATTTTCCGATGTTATATCTCGGCCTTGTATCATGCTCAACGATTTGTTTGTCCCGGTAGATAATTTTTTGTTATATCTCGGCTTTGAGTATAAGTAATCCATTTTAAAATTAATGCGCGCCATCTATGAAATTTTATAACTATAGTAATAAAATTTATTTCAAACAATTCTACTCATAATCATAAGACCTGAGAGAAATTATCCTATACTCAATTTAAGAGTTTCGTTTTCTATAACAATAATTTTGGGTTCATTTTGATGAAGCACGTGGCCGTATGCAAAGCACATTGCATACCATTATCAATACGTATATTATCTTAAATTTTCTTCCCTTCCCTCTCCCTCTCTTTCTCTCCCTCTCCCTCTCTTTCTCTCCCTCTCCCTCTCTTCCTCTCTTTCTCTCACCCTCACCCTCTCCCTCTCCCTCTCGTTCTCTTTCTCTCCCTCTCTCATTCCTCCCTCCCCCTCCCTCTCCCTCTCCCTCCCTCATTTCCTTCCCCTTCCCCTCCCCCTCCCTCTCCCTCTTCCTCTCCCTCTCCCTCTCCCTCTCTTTCTCTTTTTTTCCCTCTCCCTCTCTATCTCTCTTTCTCTCTCATTTCCTAAACAAGCAAAAAATAAAGTGATTTAAACATCCTCCAAGCAAAAGGGAGAGAGAGAGAGATACAATGCACTCTCCCTCTCTTTCTCTTTCTATCCCTCTCTCATTTCCTTTCCCTTCCTCTCCCTCTCACTCTCTTTCTCTCTCATTTCCTCTCCTAAACAAGTAAAAAATAAAGTGATTCAAACATTAAACAAGCAAAAGGGAGAGGGAGGGAGAGAGAGAATGCACTCTCCCTCCTTCTCCCTCTCTTTCTCTTTCTCTCCCTCTCCTATTTCCTCCCCCTCCCTCTCCCTCTCCCTCTATTTCTCTTTCTCTTTCTTTCCCTCTCCCTCTTCCTCTCTCTTACTCTCTCGTTTCCTCTCCTAAACAAGCAAAGAAGAAAGTAATTTAAACATTAAACAAGCAAAAGGGAGAGAGAGAATGCACTCTCCCTCTCTTTCTCTCCCTCTCTCTCCCTCTCCCTCTCCTTCTCTTTCATTTCCTCTCCTAAACAAACAAAAGAGAACGATTTAAACCTTCAACAAGTAAAAGAAAGAGAGAGGGAGACTCACCAATGAGATATGGCGAGTGTGGGCGGCTTCTCTTTGCAACGAGGGCTCCTCCTCTCCTTGACGAACAACGACGGTGGCGGCGGCGGCGGCGGCAAGTCTCTTCCTCCTCTTCTCCCACAAAGCCTTGGCTCTCTCCCTCGCTCTCTCCCTCGCTCTCGCTCTCAAAAGGCGAAGAAAACAAAATGAAAACGGCGCTCTGGTTTCGACCGCGCTTTTTTTCCCTGCGGCGTCGCAATTGGCGTCGCTATATGCATCGCATATAGCGACGCCAATTGCGACGCATATAGCGACGCCTATAGCGACGCCGACATCCGCCGTCGCTAATCGGCGTCGCTATTGCCCCATTCCCTTGTAGTGTCATCCTCTTCATGTCTCTTGCACAACGGGCAAATTTGAGAGATGGGGATCTTTCTAGCCAGCCTTGCCCTTAGGGGAAGCTTCTTGATAAGAAGTCTCCATCTAAAGCAATTGAGTTTATGTAATGGTGTGTTCTTCCACACTCACTTAGCCCGTCGTTGCTAGGTGGCAAGAGTGGGCAAAGGGCTGCATTTCTTCCATTTATCCTTCAATGTGAGAGGGATGGCCATAGAGGGAGGGCTAAAGTCCTTCAAAGACTTGCATTTGATAAGCTGTTTGCCCGCTTGGCTAGTTAGTGCAAGAAAGGGCGGTGAGTTCCTGGACACCAGTAAAGTGGGCCAATCATTTATGAGCTATGCAATAACACTCTATAACCAAAGCAACTCCCTAGTTGTCAAGCCGAAGCTGGTTTTGATAGAGTCAAAAGGAGACCAATCATTGTGGGTAAGGTCCCAAAGCTGCGACTAGAATCTTAGGCCTTTAGTAGCTAATGCTTTTGCAAGAGATCTAATGCGAAGCACAGGTGATCCTGGAGGATCAAATGGAAAGGGATTAAGACAAATTGACGAGGATAGGGCCGCATCACCTTGCTTGCTAAATTTACAAGACCAGTCAGATTGTGAGATAACAACTTGCCAGCTTCTTACTAAACTTTGGGTTGTTGGTGATTGCGGGATGTGAATCATTTTCTGGTAATTACAGATCACATCGGTCCAGACTGCCCCAGTCCATGCTCGTTCAACTTCCTTGGAGGCCATGATCCATGTCTTCAATATTACTGACCATGACTGGTTGTCATTCAGCCTTGTGAGTACTCTTTCTGCTGGGCCCACCCTCTTTCTACCAACCCCTCCTCCTCAGAAGAGCCTTGGCACTAAGAAAAACCCTCTCTTTACCATCTTGTAGCACACTATGCCTCTGACTTTACTATTCACACAAAGGAGGCAGAAGATTGGTCATGTTTCGTAGTGTTGCCGCCTCCGTCTGAACCCAGCCTTATTTGCATCCAAATGTAACAGTGGTTGCCTATTCACTAAGTGGGGAAAAAAAAGGCACATCACACCTTGCACACTTTACTTATTTGACATGTAAAAGGTTTAGTAGGTCTACGTGTGACCTCACTCTTAGGCCAGCCAAATTCACCCTCTTTGGTTTCCTACCTTTTAAGACTCTCACCCACATGTAGTTGCAAGATTCACCACATTGTCGTTTTGCACTTTTGTGAGAAAAAGGAAGTAATTATACCATAGAGAACAAGATACTTGATATGCAACAAACAATACACACAATGATACATTTTTTTGGCTACTTGAATGTATGACACAATTTGTAAATATTGAATATAACTTCTATATGTGAGTTAAATAGCTCATATTTCTTAAAATTTCATATTCATAAAACTTTCAAACAAACAATACATTCTTTAGTGTCACTCTATTGGCCCCTCATTACTCATTAAGCTTTATGTAAAAATGCATCACTATGATGTTGGGCGTGCTTTAATAGCTTCACACTTTAGCACAAATTCTTCCCTTTGCTAGCAAAATATAAAAGAGGTGCACCTCTCATCACGCTCTACATACACACTTAGGCTCGATGTATAAGGATTTAGCAACTCGAGTTAAGATTTTGTTTTTTAATGTACACCTATAAGGGATCATGCACACACACTTGTTATCAATTATATATAGATGTCAATTTAGAAATGCATCTAACATCACTTGCATAAACAAATGTAAACCTAAGGCAATGAACTTACAATTAGGATGTTGATCACCAAGCTACTTGCTTACATCGATACAATTAATGATCAACAATTGACCTTATTGCTCAAAAATATATATATCACGGATATATTGCAATTATAAGACACTTTCAAGGTGCCTATTGTCCCTAGTCCTTGTATATGTACATGACAAATGAAACACAATTATAGACAAATATAATCTAAGTTTTGTGTGTGTGTGTGTGTGTGTGTGTGTGTGTGTGTGTGTGTGTGTGTGTGTGGCTTCTTCCACTAGCCGAAGAGGGACAAGGGAGGATTGGGCTAAACACACAATAGTTGGGATATTGGATAGACTTCTATTCTTTTATAAGTTACAGCTCACTTTAGCGAATCTCGCCTTGTCTTCTCAACACTCCACTGTAGCCATGCATCCTTCTATCTATCCCTAGACTAGCTTCAAGGTATAGTCAACTCCCATATATTATCTTCCTATGTTTGAGTTGTAGTCTAATGGCTTAAAGGCCCAAAGATAGTTCCACAATCCAAGCAATACAATTTGATGTCATCTCTCATTTACATCCACTACCAAGTTGTTACAAGACATGTCACGGACACGAACCATATAGCCAAAAGGAAGACCAAGGAAGCCCAAGTCAAAAAGTGAATGAAGAATCTCATTCTGCGAGGGAGGGAAAAGTGGAAGAGAAGGCAGGCTCATGACAAACGTGGGAGAGCACCGAAGATTCTAGCAAAGACCACTAAATATTCTAACAAGGTTCTCTCAAGGATGAAGGAGAGCCTCCAAGGGCTCTCACAAGGAAAATGTGGGATGCAATGTAATTCATTTTATGAGAGTGCTAGGTTCCTTCAGCTCTCTCAAGAACGAAGGAAGCTCTCTCAAGGATGGAGGAGAACCTTTGAGGGCTCTTGCAAGGAAAGTGTGAGGTGCAGTGTAATTCATTTTATAAAAGCACCAGGCTCCCTCTTGTGTAAGTTGTAAAGTCTAAACAAATATAGAAGAAGGAATAAGGCAACTAGAAGAGAATAGAGAAAGAGGACCTTGGCAAGATGGCTAGGCATGTAAAAAAGGGGATGGGTGCCTAAGGGATTTAGGGTTTTGTATATAAACTCAAAAAGTGAATGAGGAGCTCATTCTTTGGTGTGTGGCAAAAGTGGTCTCATCTTCTTCTCCTCTTCTCTCCTCTCTTGCTTGTGTATGCTTGAGAGAGGGAGTGAGTGTGTGAGGGTGAGGGATCTTGGAGTAGAAGCTCTCCATCATCTTCTCTCTTCTTCTTCTTCTTCTTCTTCTTCTCTTCTCTTCTCTTCTCTTATCTCGCACACGACTATGGAGGATGGAGCTCGAAGGAGGAGGCTTGAGATTGCTTGAGCTTGCATCTCGAATCGTGGAGCTACTGGCTTGCTCGAGGGAGGAGGCTACTTATTTGGGCATCAAGGTAAGCTCACTATACCTCCATAGAATTGATGATGCATCAACTAGGTGAGAGACAGTTATATGTGCTCGCTTGAAACACTTGAAGTGATAAGCACTCCGTGGATCTCAGCAATTGAGCGTGAGTTCCTACTATATTTTGGTTTTGTTGCTGAGACCAACGGATTCAAGCTTGAGCACTTCGTGCCTCAAATAGAACGTTGAAGTAGGGTTTCATCCCCGAATCGGTGCTTGAGATAGATAGGAGATTTGGGGCTTTTAATATTCAGAACAAGTAAGTATTTTGGATTTTTGATGAGTAGACAAGTAGGACAAATCATTTCAGTAGTTGGGTTTTGATTTTTGTTGCATTTGGAGTAGGATAGAAGTAAGAAATCAAATCAAAGCAACCTAGGGTTTCTGTTGTAAAACAGGCCAAAACATGACAAAATCAGGGAAAAAATGGGCTTGCAATCCATTAACAAGGCATGAGCATTAATGGGGCAACATTCAAGCATTAGGACAAGGGTTTAAGACCTAAGGAAGGGGAGTGGAGGGCTCATTTTTAGCTTCTGCAAGAGAGAGAGAGAGAGAGAGAGAGAGAGAGAGTGAGAGAGAGAGAGAGAGTGAGAGAGAGAGACTTGGAGCTTAGGGTGAATCGATCGACTTCCATAGGATTTTTTTGTGCATGTCAGGTACATAGAACCCTCCCAATGTATATATTCTTTCATTTTGGAGCTCTTTACACGTGGGTGTATGCCAAAATCGTGGCCACGATTTGAATTTTTGTTGTCATTGTTTACGTGTCGGCAGAATCGAACATAATCCACAGGGATCCGATTTCTAGAATTGGACACTCGGACGTTCGATTCCTTGAATCAAACATTCGGATTAACTTGACTTGTCCAATCAGACGTTGTATGTCTGATCCTAAAAATCAGACTTGATTGGACTCATTTAAATTGGATTTGGACACTCAACGATTGGCCACTCGGACATGCCAAAATCAAACTAGTCAAAATTAGACAACACTGAGGATTGGACACTGTCAAATCAACATCACAAATTGACAAATTCAGTGCATCCCATGCAAAGTAGAACACCTCCCTCAAACGGGGAAGGCTCCAAAAGCCTTATAAATGAAATCAGCCCTAGAAATCGTAGTCAGACGGCTAGACACAACCACTGACCGGCACGTCAGCTTTTAGTCCCTATTAGAGCCATGAGACTAACCCCTAGACCCCCATTTGACGTTAATTAAGTTGAGTAGTGTAGCACATACCCTAAAGACCAAAGAGAGCGGCTAGTGACCACCCTCACTCGGACGTCCGATTTTGAGGATTGGACACTAAGGATTGGACATTGTCAAATCGGACCAAAGTTGTGACAACACAAATTGACAAATCCAGCGCATCCTGGGCAAAGCAGAACACCTCCCTCAATCGGGGAAGGCTGCAAAAGCCTTACATATGAAATTGGCCCTAGAAATCATTGACGGATGACTAAACACAACCACTGACGGGCACGTCAGCTTTTAGTCCCTATTAGAGCCATGAGATTGACTGCCATTTGACCCTGATCGAGCTGAGTAGTGTAGCATAGACCCTAAAGAATAGAGAGAGCAGCCAGTGAATTAAGTGTAAAGCCTTATTTGACCGAGAACTTAGACTAGAGTGTGAAAGCTACACTTGTTGTCTTATGCTCACACCCACACTGTTTTCAACACTTGAAGTGCACTTGGAAAACTGAAAGCTTGATTTCGCGCGATGCACAGAAAAGAGCACCACGCACACATAACTAAGAGAACATAAATTGAGGATTGAATGTCAATAAAAAGGAACATGCTCAGACTTAATAAATAGAATGAACCCACCAATAGGAGACGACCCTCAAACCTGGACGGGGGATCAAGCAGCCCCAATTGGTAGGGCCAAGTGACAAACACAACACAGAAGGCCAAACGCTTCAAAGGAGCAACAGCATTGGGAGTGCAACGCTGCTCGCCTTCATCAACCTCATCGACAACTTGGTGGAGCAAGAAACTGCAAACATGGTAGAACTTGGTGTAAACCTCGAAAATGAAAAGCTTGACCTAGGAGATTTCCCGGTCAAAATCTAGCAGATGGTGGATACATACGATGCAACAACTAGGGTAGACCACCGTGGTAGGCCATCAAAAGACATCATAGCAAAACTTGAAGAGGAACGAAAGTTGGTGCAGAAAGTCTTGCAAGGCATAGGAGCATACAACCAGCAACATCATGCTAGGAGATTGCGCTAGGACATAGAAATGCGAGAAGTCCAATGCGTGCTAGCCCTACCAAATAGAAATTGAATAGGACCAAATGCAGAAAGGGAGAGAGTACTAGAGGCAAAACGCTGAGTGAGCTTCTCACGAAGTGACTAATAGACAACACATCGATAGGGCAAAGCATGGCGGCACTAGCAACATCGTTGCTTATAGGATTAGGAGTTACCTCAGGCTCCAAGAGCCAATCAAGAATCCCCGTAGTTGCAAAAAAACTAGACAAGTATCAGTCAAGCAATGACCCATATAGTTTTGAAGAGCAGCTCAAGCCGGTCTATGAGGCTAACCGCCTCACAAATCTCGCACTCGCAAGCTTTCAGACTTTGCCTATGAGATAAAGGATGGATGTGGTACACTAGTTTGGACAATGTTGAACACAATGACTTTAACACCCTCAAGAGTCTCTTCATTACGAGATTCTCTGAGGTGGGATACTCTGACAACCTCATAGTTAGTTTGATGAATGTTAAGCAGAAGGACAAGGAGGATATTCATAGTGACATTTTGGGCTCCCCGGGATGAGCATAATATCCCCAAAGTATGAGACTATGTCACCCATGTGTGGAGTTTTTTCAAGAGAATCCCAGTCATAGAGAGACCTAGGGTCTCCATTGTGTTCATAAGTGGAATTCAAAGTGAAGATCTTTACAAAGCCTTAGTGAGCAACTCAAACTTGCAAAGGGATATGCTAGCTAGGGCCTTCGAAGAAGCCATATGGGTGGATGATTTGATAAAAAAAAGAAGCTTGAGACTCACTAATCGAGGCATCACTGCCACCGGAACCTCAGAAAGAACTTCTACTGCTAGTGAAGGATCCAACCAAAGCACCCAAGACAAGGGAAAGAATGTTGATTAGAGCCAAGAGTTGGCAGACGTGAAGCTAGAGGTGGCTAAGCTACAAGAGATGATGAGGAGACCTACACAGTCACATGTCCAATGAGCATATTATGGAAGAAACCACCTTCTAGCTAATTGTTAGGACCCTAGGTCCCGACCTTGTGCAAATTGCGGTGGGTTCGGCCACAATGCCATCCACTGTAGACTATCGCAGAGACTCCCATACACACAGCCTTACAACCAGCCTTACCTAGGGAATAGGCCTCTGAATTTCTTTGGGAGAGGAGCCCCATTAGCCCTCCCATCACCTAACTATACAAAGCCAGCCATCCCTAGGATAGAAATCAATCCCATAGGCATATCCCAGCTGCCTGGACCTTATGTAACCCATCCATTGAGTGACACTCTAGTCCACTATGTGGAGGAGCATAATGATGTGAAGCCCTATCTGAAACCCTTACGTCTCATATGACAAAGAGGGCAAACCAATTCTCATGGACTATCGGCTAGTGTCAGTGATGGTGTTAGGAAGAGGTAGGGGCATGGGCTTAGGAGAGCAGACCCAAGAGCTGATTTCTTGTTGGATTTGTGGTCACCCAGGGCACATCTCTTTGTGTTGCCTCAAGAGGGAGCAAGCCAATTGAGATAAGGCTGATCTCATATGCGCTGAGTGTAGAATCACCCACCTCTTTGCTGATTGCCCTAGGTGGAGACCATCATCTAGTTCGACAATTGTACCATTGGTTCCATTGGGGCCGTTTGGCATCGAGACACTTGACGGGGAGGCCACGCCCATTCCGTTGCATGTTATGACCTGTGTGCAGATGAAGCATGCAGCATATCATTACATCTTGCACCAAGGGCACAATCCTTGCCACCGACCAAGAATTGCAAAGCTGAAACACCTGGCTGCTAACAACTCCTCCTTCTTGTGCCAATGGTATGCTCTTCGACTCCAATGGGAGCAAGAAGGCTACCAAATCATGACCAACACTGAAGCAAAGATGTGCAATCAAGACCTCAAAATACGACCCAACTTATGTAGCTCCAACCTCCTATAGAGTATTAACCACCATCTACAACCAGGCCCTTGAAGATCACATCATGACTCACCTCTACTTAGAGTGCATGTTGACCGAGGAGGAGCTCCACATTGCTATAGCTGAATGGGCTTCAGTGATTTCCTCACAAATGTCCTCACTTACCTCACCCATGTAAGCATCCAACCGATCAACATGGACCATCATGCTCAAACAGAGTACAACCCGAACCTCTACGCCTAGCTCATGTGGGAGCGAAACTTTGTGAGCATACGTTGAATGGTCTCCACCCTTCAACCTCTAATCCTATGGAGGATTCTTCTCATCTCTAAGGGGGAGGGTGTGGTGTGAATGGTATAAAACATAAAAGGTGTGGAACATTAAAAAAAAACCCTAAAACCTCAACCTCAATCAACGTTCACAAAAATGGAAAAGAATGCATAAAAATCAACTCATCAACTTATGATTGAGGAAAAATGTCAGTAATTTTTGCAAAATGCATGGACTATTAAGGGAATTTTTAAAAAAATTAAGCATTTAAGTTTCCATAAGCATTTTTTCCATTTCCTATATAGAAATTATCTGAAGAATACTAATGGTGGGCTATGGCTTCATGACAGGCATCTACAATGGCAGGATAGGAGAAAACCAGCAAGTTGTCATTCTTAGAGAAAGAGCATGTAACCTCTCAGTGGAGGCAAGGGCCTAGAACCAATTCAAATTCAGGCACATCCTGAATTTGGAAAACATAGTAATGAAGGAGCCAGCCATCAAGCAACTTGTTAAGTAGTGCAAATTGCATAAGTACATGGAGAAGGTGGGCCAAACTGTGGACTACGAGAAGTGCACGGAATTCCTCTGGACATTCAATAAGAACCGCGGCACTGTCACTGTGTGCCAAGAGGATGAAGCCCACCAGGTGAAAATTGAGTTGAGTCCTGAGTTGGTGCAGAGAGCACTGGGCCTGTCCAACAAAGTGGAAAGACGGCCAAAAAGGGATGTGTACAACATGTTAGGGATGGACAAAGTGATGGTCCACACCAACGATGGCATTGGCCTAGCTGACATCCTAGATCCCAAAGTTCAACTACATGTCAAAATGATGCACACCTTGTTCTCTAGCCAAAGGTACAATGCATTGATGGGCGAAATCAATGTGCCAATGCTGGAAAGCTTACTGCCAAGTCCCTTGATGAAGTGAACCTAAATGACTTCTTGAGGAAGACGAGCAAAACATCAGGAAAGGCACATGTGGAAGATCTGCGGGGGGAAGAATACCGGCCTCCAAAGCTAGGAAATGATCATCGTTAAAGGCCTCTACCATTGGCTTTGGAGAGATCTTTATGGCCATCATCAGAGAGGCCTTGGGGAAAGCACAAGAAGATGAGGAAGTCGGTGAGATGCCAGATAGGTCACCCTTGTGCCAAGAACAGGAGCAATCCAACAAAAGAATGGTGAGTGATGAGGAAGGAGAGTAGCAAGCACCATCTAGTTAGGGAGGGGCCAAGAGATCAAAGAAAAGGACTCCACAAAAGAAGGCCAAGGAAGAGAGCAGGAAGAAAGAGAAAGCGGATCTGCTAAGAGCACAAAGTGAGTCCAAAAGTGTCAAAGAAAGGATAAAGAAAAGGGAAAAGGAGGAGACAAAAAGATAAGAGAGGAATCTAGGAAGGCTGAAGAGGAAAGGAGGAGGAAAGTAGAGCGAGAGGCCAGGGAGCTAAGGAGAAAAGAAGAAGACAATGCTCTAGCCATCTGCCTCTCGGTGGAGCAGCTTTCGAGGGAAGAAGAACTGGTTGCCATGAGCCCTCACAAAGAGGAGTGCCCCGACACAAGCTCCCAAGCACCCAAGAACATACCACCCCCAATAGCTGAGGGCAAGGGCAAGGATCTAATCAAATCCATACCACCCATCCTAGTGCTTGCCACCCTAGTTTCTACACCTACCCAAGGCTCTTCTACCACGGTGGATGCCAGCAACCTTGTGGCATGGGTGCAGTTCCTAGTTAATAAAGAAACAACTTAAGGTGCAAGTGGAGGACTTCTAGTGACTGGAATAAAAAGACCAACAGTTGCGGATGTGGAGTCCAAATAGGACCCCCAAAAGGAGGAAAATAGAAACATCTACGACCACTATCCCCATCGCTCTATTGTTATCTGCACACTACAATGAATATGTTCAGGAGCTCCTGTCACAGTAGCTGGAGAGGGCAAAAGAAGAAAAGAAAATCACCATTGTAGAGCTTGAGGCCAAATAAGAGGCCATGGCAACCTCCCAGCTAGAGAAAACATGCCAAGTGGCAAGCTACTAAAAAGAAATAAGTGAGTTGAAAGCAGAACTCAAGGCTAAAGAAGGAGAAAATAATAGGTGGCGGAAGGGGCTTGAGGAAGAACATTAAGAGCTGATAGGCCTACAAAGGCAATACAAACTCCTCATAGTGCAGAATGAAGAGTTGACAGATCAAATGGACAAAATCCAACAAGCCATGGATCAACTTGTAGTAGAAGAAGTAGCGAAAGCCCTAGAAGGAGAGGAGCATAAAGAACAAATGGATGAAATAATAGGCAGGTTGATGATGGAAATAGAAGAGCAAGGGAGGTTAGAGAGAGAAATCAAATGCTTCAGGAAGGAGAAGGAGACAATAATTGAAAAGTGGGAAGTGCAAGAACCAATCATAGTGGCCCTAGCATGGAGACAGAATAAGAGCTTAGAGGAGATGCAAAAAAAGGCCAATGAATGGGTGATGAAGAGTGAGAAAAAAGTGAAAGACCTAGCGAGCCGCTTGGCTGTTGTAGAAGGAAATAGAATGTTAGCAGAGAGCAGGGCAGAGGCCGCTCAAACGATACTAGAAGCCCAACAATGTGTCTGCCTTAGCACTATAATGCATGTCACAAAGTCAAAGAAGGAGGAGCCGATTGACTCACTCAAGAGAAAGTTGGAGATCGCCCGCATAGTAATAAGGTATGGGCTATGTGCTCCACCACAAGAAGAGGGACCAGCCTAGGCCAAGAAGCGCAAAGGGATTACTTGTTAAGGGCAGGGCTAACAGTCGAAGAGGTGGACCTACCAAGGTTCAAGGAAGGAGAACCACAAGAGCCTAAGAGTGAAGCTGAAAGGCAGAGGCCACTTCTAGAAGCCAGGTTGGAGTTTGAAGAGGAACTAGGATTGCAACCTCCCTCTCCACAACCAGAAATGCAGCAAGAAGTGGACACCATTGCCAAGAGGAGAGCGGAACTCAAGAAGAAAAGGGTGAGGATGTTGGAGCAAACAAAAAGAAGATTAAAAGCTGGCTAACAATAGCCCCTAAAGCACCCATTCCACCACGAGTGGACTACTTCCCAGTGGATTGGAATGCGGAGCTCATAGTATGGGAGCAAAAAGAAAATGACCGCCAACCCTTCGACTTCATCTTCAAATTTCCCTCTACCCTATGTAGAGTGCTATCAACCAAACTGCTGGAGGAGGTGATTGGTGTGGGAGTAAGGCTCAATAGTAGGTGGAATCAGGAAAGGGAAAAGAACCCGACACAATGGGGAAAGGAGGTACCCGAATACTAGAAGACAAATTCATGGAGGTGCCCCAGATAGTTCAAGGCTATGAGTCCCTACTAAAATGGCAAAAGAGAATATGGGATGGCAACATGGATGACTCAATGTTGTTTTGCAACACACTACCCTTCAAGAGAAATGACCCCACACATATGCCATATCCAAGAAGTTTAGGGGTGGATTTCAACCCTAACATCCATGGCAGATATGATTTTCCAAATATATAATGTAAATGCCACTGAGTCGAAAAATGCCTTGACCTTCTCTGAAATTGACTTATGGGACTTAATTGCCCATTTTCTCAATGAGTTCACTTTTTGCCCAAATCTTGCTTTTATTACTACTTGTAATTATCTAAGATTACTTAGGGTACTACTTAGACAAGAGCCTATGCCATAGGATCGCCATCTCCCACCATTCTTTTTTTTATCTCAATGCCGACATAGATAGTTGTGCTAATGATGCATGCTGCCCTTCTGCCATCTTTTTGCATAGCCCTCTTAGAGGACATGAGTAACAACTGTTACATTAGCTACAACCATCCCTTCCTATCTACCACTCCTCTCAACGCTCGACTAGGTCTAAAAGGATACATCCAAGGTAGACCATTTTTATAAAATCCATTAAGCCTCCAACTCTTCCCTCTCATGACTCTGATGACGAGGACTAGATCTTTGTCTATTTATATATATATATTTTAAAAGGGAAGAAAAGAAAAGAAAGGAAAAGACAAATAAAAGGAAAAAAGGAAAGATTAAGACTATGAGATCACTAGAAGGAAATCACAGGGAAGGCAACCGAATGATCTTGTCACATGTCGGCCATAGTCACTATATCTAGGGATCCTCAAGTTGGGTGCGTTCAATGGCTTTGGTTGACTAGTTTCGTCCCTAACCCTCTAGACCACTTTTTGTTCCCCACATCACGCTTAGGGCAGATCAAGGGTAGGACATACCTAGGGAGGTCACCCTCACCTATGGTTAGACCTGTGTTCTTAAGCCACACTCATTGCACAACCCTTATGTACGAACTGAGTCCTCAAGTGTGGGACAACACCCATGCCCCAGTTCCACTAGCACGAGCACAATGCACCACACAATAAGGTAGAAACACCCACAGGAAGTGCACCTTCTTTTCTTTCAAGTAAAATACAAATGCTGCAAACCACCGACCTCATAAGCCCCATCAACATTGACTCACACGAACACCTTTCAAATCATCGAATCATCATTAGCTCAAACCCGCAAGTGCCATGGGACTGTCACTCGTCTAGGAGGGGGGTAATGTTACAAGACATGTCACAGTCATGAACCATATAGCCAAAAGGAAGACCAAGTCAAAAAGTGAATGAAGAAGCTCATTTTGCCTAGGCAGGAAAAGTGGAGAAGAAGGCAGGATAAGGACAAATATGGGAGAGCACTGAAGATTCTAGCAAAGACCATTGAATATTCTAACAAGGTTTCTCTCAAGAATGAAGGAGAGCCTCCAAGGGCTCTCGCAAGGAGAATGTGGGGTGCAATGTAATTCATTTTATGAGAGCACCAGGTTCCTTCAGCTCTCTCAAGGATAAAGGAAGCTCTCTCAAGGATGGAGGAGAACCTCCGAGGGCTCTCATAAGGAAAGTGTAAGATGCAGTGTAATTCATTTTATAAGAGCGCTAGGCTCCCTCTTGTGCAAGTTGTAAAGTCTAAACAGACATAGGAGAAGGAATAAGGCGACTACAAGAGAATAAAGAAAGAGAACCTTGGCAAGATGGCTAGGCATGTAAAAAAGGGGATGGGTGCCCAAGGGATTTAGGGTTTTGTATATAAACTCAAAAAGTGAATGAGGAGCTCATTCTTTAGTGTGTGGGAAAAGTGGACCCTTCTTCTTCTCTTCTTCTCTCCTTCTTGCTTGCTTGTGTATGCTTGAGAGAGGGAGCATGAGGGAGTGAGTGTATGAGGGTGAGGGATCTTGGAGAAGAATCTCTCCATCATCTCCTCTCTTCTTCTTCTTCTTCTTGTCTTCTCTTCTCGTGTCTCACACGTGGCTATGGAGGATGGAGCTTGAACGAGAAGGCTTGAGATTGCTTGAGTTTGCATCTCGAATCATGGAGCTACTAGCTTGCTTGAGGGAGAGGCTACTCATTCGAGCATCAAGGTAAGCTCACTACATCTCCGTAGGATTGAAGTTGTATTGGCTTAGTGAGAGATAGCCATTTGTGCTTGTTTGAAATGCTTGAAGCAATAAACGGTCCGTGGGTCTTGGCAGTTGAGCGTGAGCTCCCACTATACAAGTACACCCATGATAAAAGAATAAGATAGAGAATAAAAAGAAAAGAAAGAAGATGGAGAAGAGCTTCACCTCACCTAGTCCTTCGTTCTATCACAATCTCACAACCTCACACACAACCTCAAACTCAAACCTTAATGGAGTGAAGGAGAAGAAAAGTAAGAAAATGATATAGAGCTTTGCCATTCCAAGTTCCTTACTCAAACACAACTCTCTCTCTCTCTCTCTCTCTCTCTCTCTCTCTCTCTCTCTCTCTCTCAACAATGAATACAAGATGGTAGACTAGAAGAAGTGAATGGTTGCTCAATAGTTACATTGAAAGAGCTTCTGCAACATAGATGCATCAACAAGGATGATTACAATTGAGATGTCCAATCCTTATGTAGACCAAAATTAGGGTTGAGGTTAGACCCCCTCACAACTATAAATAAGAGTCCATCATCTCTTGGGCATCCTACCAACTTTGTGGGCTCTCGGATAGTCCTTCTTCCTTATTATATGCTTCTACCTTAACTTAATTGAACCTAGACTAGTTTCCAATAGTTGTGGATATATCAAATATAACTATGGGTAATAATACAATGTGTGCAAGTGTGAGCCCATCTATGAGAAAATACTATAATCATAATCATAATAATGTGCCCATGGAATAATACAAGTACATTAAAAAAAAACATTGAGCTTCAAAAATAATAATACTCCAAAATATAAATCAAATACTTATACTTTGACATTGCTTGGACTTCCTTTTGACTTTGGCTAATTTTACATTTCACATTATTGTTAACATTTACCCCATTCTAACTAAAGTCCCAATCCCAGGCACTCACATCCAAGGCAGATGTGGAATGTTGGGATGGTTGATAAAGTAGCTTCGAAGAAATGGTGGTTTGGATGGACCTCATGTGCATTCTCCTCCTAGGGAACATACTAATCTTCTATCTCATGCATAGGACATAGAATGTTGTTGATTTACAAGAAAGTCTAAAGTGTTATCCCAAACTTACGAATCCAAAATCACATATAGGTTATGATTCAAATATAAGATGAGTGCGCATACTAACATAGGCTAATACTTAGTTAAAAGACTACTCCAAGGGTTCTACCAAAAGTAGGGGGTGGCATAAGATTGGTCCACCAACTAACTCCATGCCTCACACGGTGGTAAGTATGGAGAGGGAAGTCAAAGCTATACACATTGGATCATTCTTGAATTTCCATAGAGCTCATCTCTACTA
This sequence comes from Lygodium microphyllum, assembly GCF_053477565.2. Taxonomy (NCBI): domain Eukaryota; kingdom Viridiplantae; phylum Streptophyta; class Polypodiopsida; order Schizaeales; family Lygodiaceae; genus Lygodium; species Lygodium microphyllum. Next base: position 125,361,751 of record NC_141137.1, on the reverse strand, counting down.
TGAATAAGTCATTAGCTAACTTCTGATTTCAGCTATCAAAGATCGATTAGTAAAACAGTATTTTGTAAATGGCCGTCATTCATCTATTCTTTGTTCTAGTTCTTGCACTTCCTTAATGGTTTTCTATGAAAACACTGTGTGGAATGTGGAAACTAAACAACATTTTGTGACTTCCTCCTAATGAGAAATGTGTTTCACAAGGTTATCTAGAAGTTTGTCGTATTGCTCATCAATGTGCTCATGCTATTTCCATGACATCTTCAATTCTTTGAAGAATTTAACCTCTATTCAATTTTTGTTTTGTAAGTAGTCTTAATCTTAGAATTTCCGATTGTGTTTTTTAGAGTGCTCTTAGAGGGAGGTCATCTACCATTTGATGTTTTCTCAATTGCTCCTCATGGGCCCTTTTTTTTGGATAGAGTAAGTGCACTAGGCTAGTGTTGTTGGATTTTTTATTTCTCCTTTGGTGACATAGGTTCTTTGGGTTTGGGAGACTTTGGATGTTTAGAGATGTATGAGCAACCACCTTGGCCTAATGCTTATTGATACTTGATGGATATATCACATCCATCTTTGGACTTTCTTTGCCAATATGAGAAGCATCACAAGGATGTGGCTACTTTGTGTCCTCCTTTTAACTCAATGATCTCTTAAACACCATGATTTTTTGTGGTGGAGTAGCAATAACATCTAGCTATTGCACTTCAATGATTGCAAGCTCAAGTGTCTTTTCTTAATAGATAAGAACAACTTTGTAGTCTCGAACGACTTTGTAGTCTCAAGCATTGGTTTCTTAATCTCTAGCTTGCTTGTTAGTATTACCCTTTAAGGCACATGCTTATACAATGGTACAATGACAATGTGGTGCAAGTCCTTAAAAATTTACCCACTATTAACTTTAGTTAAGTGGCCCACTTAGCCTTGAAATGTGTGGATATGTTGCTTTTAAAGAAAGTTTTGATTTTATAAAATTAAAGAAAATTTTTATCTCTCTCTCTCTCTCTCTCTCTCACACACACACACACACACACACACACACACACACACTCTCTCTCTCTCTCTCTCTCTCTCTCTCTCTCTCTCTCTCTCTCTCTCTTTCATGCAGTAAAAAGGACAATACTCTTGCACACAATAGTGCACCCTTGTTTTTGTCTCCTCAATCGACTTGATTTTGTTGAGATTCAAGCTGGTAGCCTTTGGCTAGTTTTTTTTTCTAGTTGAATAAGGTTAAGTCCCATTGACTTAACCATGGTTAGATCTAGGTCATTTTGATCTTTTGTGTGGATTGTACACAATTGACTTTTACACTATGTGTTGAATGAATGAATAGAGAAGGGAGCATGTCTACTACCCTTACTGCCTATGTCTTTTGTCCATCTCTCTCTCTCAATTGTAATATGGTATCAAAGTTGTTGAGTCTAGGTCAGTCCAAGAAGCTCCCATTACTGCCATCTGCTATCACGAAGAGATAAAGCTTTGAAGAAAAGCTGCTTCTCCATTCTTTGAGCCTCCATTTTTCCTGTCTCCATATCGCCATTCTCTACCAAGAAGAGATACAACAATAAATAAAGCTACGTCTGCATTTTTTGGCCTCCATTTCCTGCGTACATTTTGTGTTTAGCCTTCCTTTTTGCAGTGTTCATTTCTGATATGTAGAGCTCGGAGTTCTAAGTGTGGCAACAGACATCCTGAAGAGAGAAGCTTCCATGCAAGAGTAAGTGAGCATGCTATAGACTGGATTAGAGTAGGCGCCAAGAAGCTTACACAAGGCAAGGTGATCAATCATGGGTTGGATTATCAAGACCAATCACAGGACCAAAGAGAACAATGAGGATAATAAGGAAAGATGATAAGAGAGGAGCCTCCCAAATCTAATCTTCTTAGAGAATGAGTATGCGAGATACAAGCATCTGATGGTCACCATTTTTCCTGATTTTCCCAATCAAGAGCGACCTTGAACTACACTTACATTTTAAGGCTATACTGATCCAAGTGAATCGCAAAGAATTTGATGATTGTCCTTTCCTACACCAACATCCCATGAACTACTTCAAATCAGTAAGATTCTTGCTGGAAATATCATAGGGTATAGACAATGAATCAGCACTGATTCTGGAAGCCCCTCTTATTAACAAAGTCCATAGGGAATACACATCCCTCTGAATATTGAGATGTGCCTTGAATGCAACTAGAATGTCTAGATGGCATGGATTTAGACTCGCTTATTAAACTAGGGCATTCCTAGCCACCTCTTCTGCAAGTCCAGGCACAGCTTGTCCCAGATGGTCAGAAGGTGTTTCTTGGTCCACTGTCTAGAGTGTCTTTGTCTTTGGTTGTAATTGGACATCATTAGAACCAGCTTTACCAAGCTTTAAGAGTTGAGATGCATGAATGCTTGAGAGTGGACTTTGTGCATCTTCTATATTGCCATTCAGAATGCTTTCTGAAGATTGGATCTCCATTTCAGTAGCCTCTATGATAGCAGAAGCATCACACTGTTGCTACATAAACAGATGACAAGTTCACGGGTTATTCAATTGCACTTATAAAGAGGTGCTAGGGCACAGATAGAGAAATGCAGAGAAAGAAAGAATTGCAGTTTTTTCATGGCTCTTAGTGTGGCTACTACACACCCAAAATGTACATGTCATGTATGTTTGGCTGAACAGTGCTCAGTTTGACACTTCAAATACGGGAACTTGCACTCTGAATTTGAGTTTGGTGTTTTTTGCTTGGAAAAACTGTCACTTCAATAGTTTTTTGATCAGTAGGTGTATGCATGGTGAAATCAACAATTTGGAGTAAAGTACTCATGGTCATGTTGATAATTCTGTGACAGAATATCATTGTGTCTCAGTGAGTAGTTGAAGGATTTTTGAGGGTGTATTTCTTGCATGTATTGGATCTTATGCAGTCATATAAGCTAAATCTGTGTAGTTTTGGAATTGAATGTCTTTGTGGAGTTCAGAGGTGTTGATTATAGATGTTGGTAGTATGGCACTAAATGGTCATTGAAGTATATTGCCTATTGGCATTTTGAGAAGTTGATTGGTTTTGTAAAGCTAAAACTTTGGAATGGCAAACACAAGAGAGAAGGATACTATCACTCAGATAGTTGGTGAGAAGCTAGACTACAACAATTTTGTTCTATGGAAATTCAGGATGTCTAATTTCTTAATTGGAAGAGGCTATTGGGACCTAGTTACAGGTCTTGAAGATGAGTTCAAGCTACCAGAGGATAGACCTCCAACACAAGATTAGTTAAAGGCACACACGACTTGGTTGGAAAAGGCCAGCAAGGCCTTGCATTAGTTGTCATTATGTGTGTCAGACACAAAAGCTATGCAAACTGCAAATTGTACTTCTCCAAAAGCTACCTGGGACTTATTGATGAAGAATTATGGGCATGTCACTCATGCGAGAAAGATACAACTGAAGCAAAAATTCAGCCACATATCCAGGAATGGAAGGTCTATTGAAGACTATGTTAGTGAGATCAGATCCATTGTAGAACAACTAGGTTCAATTGGAGTTGAAGTTGAGGATGATGATTTGGTGGCTACTACCCTCCATGGACTTGGACAGGAATATAAGCAGTTTGGCACTTCCATTTCAGTGCATCAGGAGTAGCCTGACTTTGATGAACTTGTGGCACTTCTATTGCATGAAGAAGTGAAACTTGGACTCAATACAAGTTCCAGTGGGTCTAAAAACAATAGGGACAGTGTCTTTTACTCCAATCAAAGGGGTACAGGTGGAAGAGGAAGATCAAAATTTAGAGGAAGAGGTGCTGGAAATGCATATGCAGCCCATGGACAGCAAGTACTGGATGGCAAAATAGGCAGTCTCAAGCAAATAGAGGTGTCTCAAATGCTCATGGAAGAGGGGGTTATTCAGTTGCTAGAGGAAGAGACACTTGGCAGCAGCCTCAAATGAGTCATGGATAGCAATCAAATGCAAATAAGGACTATCATTATTATGGCAAATACGGGCATGTAGCTAAGATTGCTACAAGAAGCAGAATGATTAGAGAGCAAGAGGGAAGCAACATGGCAATTATGCTTCTTCTAGTGGTATGTAGGAGGATGACAGGTTGTTTGCTATGCAACATGTAAAGAAAGGGTTGCCTTCACAAGGCAAAGTAGATGATGTATGGTATATAGACTCAGGGGCATCTAACCACATGACTCCTCATGGAGAGTGGTTTGACACATTGGTAGAAGGTGCTCATGGATATGTTTGCACAGGGGATGATACGCAGCATGACATTATGCATACAGGTACTGTTCACTTGATGATGCACGGTGACATGAAAAAGAGTCTCTATGATGTGTTACATATACCCTCCATAACTAAAAACTTGCTTTTTGTGGGACAAATGACTGAATAGAATCTACAAGTTAGATTCAATAGAGATGGATGCTACATTGAAGAGTATGGTCAAGGATGCAAACTCATCGCTAAAGGGAAAAGAAATGGCATGATGTTTACATTAGATACAAAAATTCTAGCATTGAACGCTATTATGTAACATGACAATGTTGTAATAAGGGACATTGAGATATGGCATAAAAGGATTGGTCATGTAAATGTTCAAAAGTTGAAGAATATGCAGCATAAGCAAGTTGTACTTGGACTTCCTAAGTTCAAGCATGTGGAATTTGGACATGTATGTCAGTCTTGTCAATTTGGGAACCAATCAAGGCTTCTGTTTATGAGGCATGTAAGCACTACTACTAGACCATTACAACTTGTACATTCTGATATATGGGGACCTTCACAAAATTCATCTCTTAGGGGATCACGTTACTATGTGTCATTCATAGATGACTATAGTAGGTGATACTATAATGGTGGGTGAGCCCTAGGTGTGTCTACTACAAACTTAGTCCCATTGGTTTCTTTTGTTGCCTATGAGAGTAGCCATTGGATGAGAGAGGTGAGAGACTAGGTGAGACTTGGTCTACCTCAAATGGTTGGATTGGGTGAGAGCAGCCATTGGATAGAGAGGTGAGAAACTGGGTGAGAGTTGGTCTACCTCGGATGGTCGAACTCTTAAGACAATAGGAGGTTTGTACATGTCTCATCTATTGAGCATAGTTGAAGCCTGGCATTTTGGATCTATTGCTGGGACAATGGAATCAACCATTTGGAGCATTTCCCTCTCTATCGTGCATGGGAATTGGAAACAAGCTGTGAAGGGTAGGTGAGAGATCAAGGGAGGCTAGATTTTTTCTTGCATGATAGCTAAATTTGAAACATCCATGGTTAGATTAGGAAAGGAGAGAGAGAGTGATGTTGATATTTCTTGAGAGGTGTTGACAGAGAGAGAGTGTGCATGCATGTGTGTGTGCGCATGGGTGTTTGTGTCTGTACACACACACACACACACACACACACACACACACACACACACACACACACACACACACACACACACACACACACACACACACACACACACACACACACACACACACACACACACACACACACACACACACACACACACACACACACACACACACACACACACACACACACACATATATATATATATATATATAGAGAGAGAGAGAGAGAGAGAGAGAGAGAGGTGTTAATAGAGAGTGTGTGCATGCGTGCGTGTGTGTGCATGTGTGTTTGCACACACACACACACACACACACACACACACACACACACACACACACACACACACACACACACACACACACACACACAGAGCTTGCTTTGACTTGAGGGAGCAAGTGGAGGAGATCAATTTCTTATGCAGGAGAGAGGTGGGATCAAGAATCACAAAGCCACACAAAGGAGTGACCATTGAAATTAGTGGAGCTTTGGAGCTTATGAACAGCTTTTAGAATATAATGTGGTGAGTTTTTGTTGTCTAACTCTATAAAGGCTACCAAGAGAAAATAAATTGAAGTGCTAGTACTATTAGTGAAGTACTTTCCCACCTTGATGCTCACTATCTAAGTGCATTTGCTAGTGCACCTCATTCATAAGGTAGGAATAGTTGGCATGCTATACATCAAATGCATGTTCTTCCTTGAATGTTACTTGAAGACCTTAAAGGGCTTTGTGAAATGAAAGGTAAGATCCAAGACCTCCATGGTAGAAGGATGATTGATCCAAGAAAGCCTAGTTTATGCCACAAAATATATAAGAGATCAACACAAACAATGTGATCCCTAATGGCATCCACAACATGACCCTCGAATAGTTGGAGATGTTGCACAAGGTTAGGGGAAGGACAAGAGGATGGATGATTCTCTTGTAGATAAAATAAATAGACTTTATATGCTATATCATTCAATCAAATATGTATAGGGTTTTTGCCAATCATCGGAGCTCACTTCTATCTCTACTAATGCATGTATGCCTATGCATTGATGTTGGGATGTTTGGAAAATGTCTTGAGGCATTAATGGTTGGATTTGAGCTTGCATTGGATTGGTTCTAGCAGAGATTTCAGTGATGTAATATAGTGGATAGCAAGATTTTATGAGGAAAAACTAACTGCCTATTGCTCTTGGATGTCATTCGGGTGCTTCATATCAATGTATTGATGCTTAGCATTGGTCTACACACTTGAATATGCTATTGAAAGCTTTTGAGCTTCACCTTTGAGCTTGGTGACATTTATCTTGGATGTGGTTACATACCTTTGTTACTTTAAAGGCTTATGTAGTTATGAGCTTGAAGAATCTATTAGGCTTTATGCTCCCAGATTATGCTTCATGTATCTTGGATGCTCGAATGTCATGTGCTTGATGTTTTGAGTTTGCATTGCTAATTTGGTATTTGATTTTGTTCTAGGGGGAGTTACTTGCACTACTTGGATAATTTACATTTGAGCATAGCTTGCGGTTTGTGCAATTGATCTTACCTTAGTGAGACCATGGGACTTAGTTGAGTTATGGTCAAGCTTGTCATCAATATCACTAGCAAATGGCAAGACACTCTGGATTGCTTATTAAGTCAAGAGTTTCAAGCGAGTAACAATGGATACCTCTCACATAGTCATTCATGCTCTCACACAAGGATGTAGTGAACTTACCATTGAATCCGATCGTTGTAGTTCTCTTCCTCAAATCTTTTGATAGCTCGACGATTCAAGGTGCTAGCTCAAGCAAGCTCTATCTCCATGCTCCAAGTTGCGTCCTCCATAGCCACGCATGTAATAAAAGAGAAGAGAAGAAGGAGAAGAAGAAAAGAGGAGAAGAATAGCTTCTCCATGGTCCCTCACTCTCACACACTCACACTCTCTCTCTCTGACATTCGAGCTTATCCATTCACGTTTTGACTTTTATACATGCCCTTTTTCCCTTGGGTACCCAACCCATTTCCATGACTAGCTATTGGCCGGCCTTGGTCCTCTTTTTTGCTCTTTTCCTATTCTTTCCTATTCTCATGGCTCCTTTATATGCGCCTTTTCATTTACAACTTGCACAGGAGGGAGCTTGGCACTCTTTTACAAAGGGCTAAAATGTGCATTATCTCTTGTGCTCTTTGTTCTTGATTTTAAAAATTTTCCCACATTTTTTGGTCTTCTTTTTCCATCGATTTGTCTACTTATGATCCTTTTTAAACCTTCTTTGCGCCTTGTATCATTCTGAGAGTTAACAAAGCTCTATGGTGAAAGGTGAGAAGGATCGAGGAGAGCTATGGCAGGAGAGCAAGAGCAAGAGAGAGAGAGACTCACAATGTGGGAACTCCAACAGTCACAATGTGTGACCGGCCTTCCCTTTATTCATTTGTCACTAAAAGAATAAAGAATAAAGTGACGGTGATGGGTGCCCACCACTTGCAGTGTGTAGGCGTGGGTATTGTCAGTGTAGTAATATATGGTCGGCTAGGCGGATGCGCCTTTACCCCCAACAACCTCCCACTTAAAGGCGAATCTGCCCCAGTGAGGAGTAAAAAAAGAAAAGAAAAGACATTACAACATGTACACATGTACAATAGGATGAGGAAAGACGTCATCTCATCCCATGCCCATCAATCTCCTAAGGAAGGCAAAGCGCTCTGTAGAGAGGCTTTTGGTGAGCAGATCTGCAGGATCCTGGTTAGTCAAGATCTTGACAAGGTCAATAGACTTGTCCTCAACAACCCCACATATGAAGTGATACCTCATCTCAATGTGTTTCGTCTTCGCATGGAAGATCGGATTCTTGGCTAATTGAATAGCTCTCATAGAATCTGAATGCAGTGTAGAGATAGCATCAATACCAAGGTCATGAACCAAATGGCCTAACCATATGGCCTCCTTGCAAGCCTTAGTGGCTGCAACATACTCAGCCTCAGTGGTGGAAAGAGTCGTACACTTTTGCACCCTGAATATCCAAGAGACAGCACATCTAGCATCATAGGTGAACACATAGCTAGAAGTGGACTTCCTACTATCTGCATGTCATGAATAATCAGAGTCAGTGTACCCCACGACTCCTGTATCCTGACTACCATAGCATATGCACATATTTGCAGTGCTCTTTAGTATCCATAAGCCGTTTCAACCAATACATTTGACTTGTAGGACTTCGCTTGTCATAGAGGTTCTTGATCTTATCCCAAAGTTGCCATGCACTCTGTGCTTCCTCAACCACATTGTAATGCACCTGTTCAGTGAGAGACAAGATGAGGGTGGACTTGCATAACTCATCAAGGTTCATCCATTTGTCATTAGTCATAGTTTCAGGCTGCTGCCCACTCAACCTTAGTGGCTTTATCTACGATTTTTGCACCAACACCTGCCAAACTTGGCTCTTCCAATAGGCATAATTTGTACCATCAAGCTTAGTGATGTTAAAAATAACACTGTTAGTAGAAGAAGATACCATACTGCAAGCTGAAATAGTGCAGATAGCTCAAAATTGCTTGCTGTAAAACTACAAAAAATGACCAAAAACAAGGCAAAATAGTGAGAAATGAGTATTTAATGATGTTGTCCACCAAGTACCATCAAAAGTACATCAAACCGGGATGATTCAGCATGAAAAATACATGACAGTCCGGAGATATATGCTTGTTGTAATTTATGATAGCAGTGTACAATGAGAGTTGACAGTAGGCAAAACCCAATATTCAAAGTCAATCACCAATTGTCAACGCAAAACTAACATCAAGTGGGCATAAAGAAGTATGTAACATTCAAACTGACATGAGCCAACACCCAAGCATGTTAGACAAGGTCCATTAGTAAAGTCGGTTGACCCCCCAATCAACATGGCAAAATGTATATACCACTGCCAAGACTTGACACAAGTCAGTGTCTGCTCAGTGAATACAAAGCCAAATCAGCCCAAGTACATCTACATGGACCAAGGTATATCAACCATACATCATCCACGAGGAGATCTTGGTTTCAAAGATCCAAAAGCTCAATATGCATAACTCGCATTGCTCAATGTCTAATAAGCATACAAAGATGCTCCCACTGGCACAAAAGTTGTAAGTGTCAGGCAAATAAGCTCAAACAAAGCATGTAAGAGCACCAGATAGAGTATCCAAGATCATACATTAGTAAGACATCCAGAGCATATGAGAGGTCAAGTATCCCAATTTCATGAAGACAATCTCAATCAATCTCTGACAAGCCAAAGCAAGACCAAAATAAGATCTAGAATATCTAAAGTCAACCCCAAACGAAGCTCCAGTAGCATTCAACTCCAAACAATGTAACTAGCATATGTAGGTAACATAAGCATCAAGCATGTACCAACGGGTCATAAATAGACCATAGCTATAATCTTTGTCACAAAGCATGCTAATGTAGACCAATGTCAAGTAAATGCCAACCAATACGGAGCTCAAACAAGGCTCAAAATACATTCCAGAACCATCCAAAGCATTTGCCAACCTTCATTTACATCCCAATAGTCATATGAATACCTGGGAAGCACTCGTGACATCAATATGCAAAGCATAAAGTGACTAAATAAGCTTCAGCCTTGGAGTGTACAATAGTGGTTTATTGTGTAAAACTAAGTATTTAAAGCCATTAAATCAGCTCCAAATGATGGCCAATCAATAGGCATACATTCCCCTAACATTGGGGACAATTTTGGACCACCTAGCATCAAATGTCAATGCTAACCAAGATGTAGCATCAAATGTTAGTGTAATATTGTTTATAATAGCATGTGGACTATTATGATACAGCTCCCAAAATAGTGCTAAATCAGACCCAAATCAATACCAATGCCCAATGCTTCAATGTCAGGCTCCAAGCATGCTTCTAGGCATCAAATGAGACTATCCAAGTGCCCAATGGCTCGAGTAGCTAGAGAAGATCAATGTCAAATTGAGGAAGATACTCTTGCATGTCACGTAATGGCACAAAATGTTGAGATATCGAGCTTCACTCGTGATATGCCAGGGTGACCGTTGTGCATTTATGTCACCGACTTGTTAGCTGCTGCAGATGCGGTTGGTACACCGCCCATGAATAATAGCTAGATGACAGCTATCCTTATCTACTCTAGTTCGTGGCTCAGTTTTAGTATGCCACCTTAGTTAGTTGAGTTTGGTTTGAGACCCATATATAGGGTTCCTCTATTTCTTTGTACTAGAGTTCTTTTTGGCTTACACAACTAAGAAGAGGAAAACTGTTTTCAGCCTCCACCTTTGTGTATTTTCCCCCATTGTGTAAGTGAGAAAGCTACAAGTGAGACTCCTTCCTTCTCTCCCACAATCTTGACATGGTATCAGAGCCTGGTTCGTGGTAAGAAGCTCAAGAAAGAAAACCAAGTTCGTGGTGTTCTGGTAAGAGGACCAGTGTTGCTTTCATTTTTTGAGTTTGGGAACAAGTCTCTGCAGGTAGCACAGCCAGAAAGTGCAAGAGTGCATTGTCTCAGATTGAGAGACCCTTTGCGGTTGCCCTGTTTTTTTGATTTGAGGCCATTTCGGTGCCTGTTTTGGAGGCGGAAGTTTTCTGCACGCACTCAGGAAAAGGCCTTGTTTTTTGCTATGCGACCACTGTTCTACAGGTGGGTGAAAAGTTACTGTAGAAATTGCATCGTATGCCTGTGTGCAGAGACATTGGGAGTTACAGAATCATCCTTGTTGCCTGTTGATGCAAAATCGTCACTAGGATGTGACTGTGTGGTCAAATACCACTTTCGTCAGTTTTGCAGATTTGCCCTTGTGAGGCTGAAGCTGTGTTTTTTGCAGTGATAAAATTTTTTGCAGTGTTCTGTAATGGCGTGTGATTCTCTTTCACAGATTGTGGCTGAAAAGCTTGACAAGAACAACTTCCAAGCATGGAAGTTTAGAATGACGAATTTCCTTATGGGAAAAGGATATTGGGAATTCGTTGCAGGAAATGAAGAAGAACTAGTTCTTCCTGATGTTCCCAATCAACAGCAAATGCAGGCATTTAAAGGATGGCATGAGAGAGCCAGGAAAGTTATGTACTGGCTATCTATCAGCATTTCAGACTCTATGATTGTGCATATTCAGAATGCAAGTACGCTAAAGGAGGCATGGGATACTTTGTCAAAAATGTATAGCACAAAGACGCAAGCCAGGAAAATGCAGCTCAAGCGAGAGTTGCACAATGTGCAAAGAGAAAGTATGAGCATCAATGACTACCACATGAAGGTGAAGAAGATTGCAGATGCACTTGCTTCCATTGGGTCACCAATGGAAGATGATGATTTAGTTTCTGTGACCTTGAATGGTCTAGGAAAGGATTATACACAATTCCGAACATCGATTTCCGTCCGTGAAAGATTTCCTGATTTTGAGGAGTTGATTGCTCTTCTAATTTCTGAGGAGCAGAGAAATGGTGGTGCATCTTCTTCAGGAGGAACTTCAAAAGAAGATGTCTTCTACTCAAATGCTGGAAGAGGTAGAGGCAGAGGTAGAGGAGGCCAATCTAGAGGCCGTGGTAGAAATCAAAATATGCAGCAAACTCAAGAAAACCAGTCCTATGGAGGAGGACGTGGTAACTCTAGAGGCAGGGGGAGCCAAAGAGGTCGCGGTGGATGGTAAAGATGCCAAAATGCAAATACCAATGTTGAATGCTACTACTGTGGTAAAATGGGTCATATGGCTAAAGACTGCTATAAAAAGCAGAATGACATCATGAATGAAAAATTGCAACAAGGGAATTATGATCTTCTAGTAGACAGGGTGATGACAGAAATGAGCATTTGTTTATGGTGTAGCACATGACCAATTCTGTGACAAGTGCAGAAGAAAGCAACGATGTGTGGTATGTTGACTCAGGTGCATCAAACCACATGACAGGTCATGCAGAATGGATACAAGATACAAGGAAAATGGAAAAACCAGGATTTGTGGAGACTGGTGATGATACTGCACATCCTATTGTGCAGATTGGAAAAATTCCTTCGTCTATGCAGGATGGGAAAAAGAAATACCTGTCGGATGTATTTCATGTCCCGAATATCACCAAGGACCTGGTTTCTGTCGGTCAAATGGTTGAGCAAGGCTTGCAGGTCAGATTTAATTCTCATGGATGCTTTGTTGAGGATATGAAAAATAAAGGTCGCTTGATAGCAAAAGGAAAGAAGAAGGGCAGAATGTTTACGTTGGATGCAGACATGCCTGAATTGAGTGCAGCAATGTTTGCACATGGGACCGGTGTAGTTACAGATATTGATATCTGGCATAAACGCATTGGTCATGTTAATGTACAACGACTTAAATCAATGCAAGCCCAAAATATTGTTGCAGGATTGCCTAAATTCAAGGTTGCAGAAATGCATAAGGTATGTGAAGCCTGTCAATTTGGAAAACAGGCAAGGAAACCATTTCCTAGACATATTCAAGAGAGTAAGAAGCCATTGGAATTAATCCACTCTGATGTGTGGACTACTAAAGCTGCATCTATTGGAGGCTTTCATTATTTTGTCACTTTTATTGATGACTATAGCAAAAAAGTTTGGGTGTATTTTATGAAAAAGAAAAGTGAAGTTTTTGGGCATTTCAAAACTCTTAAAGCTATGGTTGAAAAAGAAATAGGCCTGCAAATAAAATGCCTAAGGTCAGATGGAGGGGGAGAGTACATCTCAAATGAGTTTGCAAGGCTCTTGCAGGAGCATGGCATAAAGCAGCAATATTTATGTAGTCATATCCCACAGCAAAATGGAATTGCAGAAAGAAAAAACAGGCATATTGGAGAGGTATCTCGTGCCATGCTCAATGAAAAAGACCTGCCAGATTTTTACTGGGTTGAGGCAATTGCTACAGCAGTCTACATAATGAATAGGACTCCCACTGCAACAATACATGGCATGACTCCAGAGGAGAGGTATACTGGTAGGAAACCAGATATTTCTCATTTGAAAATTTTTGGTTGCATTGCCTATGTTCATGTGCCAGATGAGTTCAGATCCAAGTTGGATCCAAAAGCTGAGAAGTGCATCTTTATTGGTTACTCTCTGCAGCAAAAAGGGTATAGATGCTATAACCCTTCTACTCGTAAGTTTACAGTGAGCAGAGATATTTTTTTTGATGAGATGAGTAGCTGGTATAAACCAGTAAATGTGATTGATAATGTAGATGCACAAAATGGTAATGCTGCACAGAATTCACAGCAGCAGTTACAAGATATTAGTGGACCTGGAGCGTCCTCTAGCAGTGGTTCATATTCTTGGCCATGGACAAGTTGATTGAGATCAGGAGAATCTTCTCAAAGCAATGCAGATAGTGGTATGCAGGTATCACGAAAAGGAAAAGAGAAGGTAGATCAGCCCATCTTTGATGTGAATGCAGGTCACTCTTATGTGGATGGTGAATCCAGTGGCTCAGAACAGAGCATTGATGATGAGTTGGGTATTCCTTCTATTGTTACACCTGGAGTAAGGAAGACCAGGGATGTTTTGAGAGCAGCTCGGAGTGAACCTACTTTGCGCAGGTCTATTAGAGCTAGGTATCCAGTGGATAGGCTGAAATATGATGGATTTACAACCATTCACTATGCCTATATGGTCAAAGTGATACAGGAACCAGAACCCACTTGTTTTGAGCAAGCCATGGGAAAAGAAAAATGGGAGATAGCCATGGATGAAGAAATGAATGCCTTGGAAGCAAATGCTACATGGGAATTGGTACCTTTGCCTAAAGATAAGAATGCAATTGGTTGTAAGTGGGTTTATAAGGTGAAACATAATATAGATGGTTCTGTGAATAGATACAAGGCAAGATTAGTAGTCAAGGGGTATGCACAAACATATGGCATTGATTATGAATAAACATTCAGTCCAGTTGCAAGGATGGCAACCATAAGAGCAGTCATTGCTATGGCTGCATCAAAGGGATGGTCTTTACATCAGATGGATGTAAAGAATGCCTTCTTGCATGGTGATTTGCAAGAAGAGGTCTATATGGAGGAGCCACCAGGTTATGCGCATGCTGTTCATCTTGAGTTTGTTTGCAGGTTGAAGAAAGCCTTGTATGGCTTGAAGCAAGCACCTAGAGCATGGTCTGACAAGATAGGACAGTATCTTGTCACTATTGGCTTTCAGATTTCCAAGGCAGATTTCTCACTTTATGTGAGAAAAATAGAGAAAGGTATTATGCTACTTGTCATTTATGTTGATGATTTGATTATGACAGGTGACAGTGATGAAGATATCCTTCATGTGAAAATGCTATTGAAGCAGAAGTTTGAGATGAAGGATTTGGGAGAGTTGCGTTATTTCTTGGGCATTGAGGTGATTAGATCACCAAGTGGGATACGGCTCTTGCAGAGGCAGTATGGATTGGACATGCTATCCATAACAGGCTGTAAGCCTATTTTAGTTCCTTTGGAGCAGAATGTGAAACTGAGCGCAGATGCAGGTGAGCTTCTGGAAGACCCTACTATGTACAGACGCATAGTAGGAAGTTTGATTTATATGACTATTACCAGGCCAAATTTGAGCCATGCTATTGGATTGGTGAGTCATTTTATGCAGGCTCCAAGGAAACCGCATTTGGATGCGGCTAGATGCATACTCAGGTATGTGAAGTCCACATTGCAGTATGGACTACTTTATGAGACTGGGGTTCAGATACAATTGCATGGATACACTGATGTTGATTGGGCTGGTAGTATTTCTGATAGACGATCTACCAGTTGATATGTGTTCTCTTTTGGGAGTGCTGCAGTCACTTGGAGTAGCAAGAAATAGCCTACAGTTGCCTTGTCGAGCACAGAGGCTAAGTACAGGGGTGTAGCAATGGCTGCATGTGAGGTAGCTTGGTTGCATAAGCTACTTTATGATATGCATTAGCCTACAGATGGGCCAGTTGTCATTTATTGTGACAACATGAGTAGTATACACTTGGCAAATAACCCAGTCTATCATGCTAGAACAAAGCACATTGAGGTGTATTATCACTATGTGCGGGAGAGGGTTTTACTAGGTCTTATTGATCTAGTTTATGTCAGCACAGAGGATCAGGTAGCTGACATATTTACGAAGGCATTGGGTGCAGAGAAGCTGTGCAAGTTCAGAGACCTGCTTGGTGTGCAGGAATTGGGATTGAGCTCGAGGGGGAGAGTTGAGATATCGAGCTCTACTCATGATATGCCAGGGTGACCGTTGTGCATTTATGTCACCGACTTGTTAGCTGCAGATGCGGTTGGTACACTGCCCATGAATAATAGCTGGATGACAGCTATCCTTATCTACTCTAGTTCGTGGCTCAGTTAGTATGCCACCTTAGTTAGTTGAGTTTAGTTTGAGACCCATATATAGGGTTCCTCTATTTCGTTGTACTAGAGTTCTTTTTGGCTTACACAACTAAGAAGAGGAAAACTGTTTTTAGCCTCCATCTTTGTGTGTATTCCCCATTGTGTAAGTGAGAAAGCTACAAGTGAGACTCCTTCCTTCTCTCCCACAATCTTGATACAAAATGATTTGGGGCCTGTGCAAGGGTTGGGCAAGGTTGGGGGGGTAGTCAAGGACCCCCAGGAGCTCCCTCTTGAAGGGCAAAGTGACCGGTAAAGTGTAGATGTCACAAGAATTAAGAGGACATGGCTGCCCTGCTTTAGAAAACCTATGGACTGAAGTGAAATAACAAAAGAGAGCTCCAATAACTTTGAAGGAATGCCTTGAGGGTGTCCAAATGGGCCAGGTAGTGCCTAGGAAGCCCGGGAGTGATCAGAGCTTAAAGGAGTCGGATATGGTTGCCAAGAGCAAGAACCAATGGTATAGGGATTTGAATGAATGCTGAATAAGTGATGGACCAAGCTTGAATGCTCAAGCAACCATGCTCTGATACCAGTTGAAAGGTGAGAAGGATCAAAGCTTGCATGGGAGAGCTATGGCGGGAGAGCAAGAGAAAGAGAGAGAGTGACTCACAATGTGGGAATTCCAACAGTCACAATGTGTGGCTGGCCTTCCCTTTATTCATCTATCACTAAAAGAATAAAGAATAAAGTAATGGTGATGGGCGCCTATCGCATGCAGTATGCAGATGCGGGTACTGTTAGTGTAGTAATACATGGGCAGCTAGGCGGAGGCGCCTTTACCCCCAACATATGGATGCTATTTGGATGTACTTGTGGCCCAGTGGGCCAATTTGATTCATGCTTTGAGTCGGCACCTATCTCTATCAGGTTGTCAATGATGTATTCATCCTGCCTAGATATGTATTGAGCTTCTCTACACTTGCTCAGTCAGTTGTGTATTTGGCAGTTCTCTTTCGCTCTCTTTGAGACCTACTCTATACATAACAACTATACCTATTCAATGTATCTCTCTCTGACACATTAAGTTTAGATACCGGTTGCATACTCAGTGATTTGATTGCTTGTGGCTTGTACATATGCCACTTCTTGCACGATATACTTGGCAATTGTTGCAGATTGGATTTTATATGTTGATTGCCCATACTTGGCTTGGGATTTTACTATTGTCATTATTTTCAGCTTGCTATAATTGCATGCCTTTATGATGACAGATGCCATCCTTACATGATTCCGTTCGATAGATAGTGTTTGCTTGCAGAGATAAATTAGAGGCTATGTAAGCCATCACTTTGACAATCATGCTGTCTCTAATAAGAGCTTAGTCCTCCATAAAATGACGTTTGCATTCTTCACCTTCGATTACACAAGCATACGGATAATGAACATGTCAACTCCTTCCTAGAAAGTCTGCTGACCACCTGTGTCACCTTGCAATCACCGTTGTTCTTTTCTCACGCGTCTTCAATATTGCATGTTTCTTCATCAAGCAGTCAATGTAACCATGGCCACGTTTATTCAGTCTTTAGTTCACCATTTGATACGTTTGGCTGTGCTGTTGATGGCATCAACAACTTCTTTCTTAGCCCTGGAGAAGGTGATGTTGTTAGCAATCATGGACAGAACTCATAGTCTCTCGGTAGTGCCTTCTTGTTCAATCATCACGTTGAGGACAAAGCAGAGAATCTTCATGAATCTCTTGTCAGCATTAACTTCACTCTGCTTTGGCCATAGAGAAGCAGATCGTCATCAGGAGCTCTATCTCGCCCTGCTCCTTCCCCCACGACGGCTCTGTCGTTGAGCAACAGAGAGAAGATAGGCACCAACCACCTTCTGTCATGTTTTTCTAATCAGCACCGCCCGATCAATCATTGTGATTACCACCTTTATATCCACGAAACAAAAATGCTAATTGCGTTTCACAAGCTTTCAGCTACTTTTCTAGCTTTAGTCGTAGTCATTTAGCTTTTTTATGCTAAAATATCAAATAGCTTTTTGTCATGATTGCCAAATATGGAAACCCATATTTTGATTCATGTTAAAGATTGATAAAGCTTCCTAAGCATGCTGCAGCAAGTTGTTCCACCTCTTTATATATGGAATCCTAGGAAGTACACTAATGCGAATAAGGCCGCCTGCGTAGGCCCAAATTTTCTATTAGTCCACACTTCCATTTGAACTCGATTCTAAGACATGTTTAAAGTGAAAAGCTAAATCTGATCAGCTTCCCTGAAAAAATTGACGACCACCTTGATTGTTGAGTATTTCGAATCAGCTTACACCTTTTATCATAGATCCTTTTAGACCAAGTTCATGGACTATGTCACAAACAAGGATTCGATAATTTTCAGCAGAAGACTCTTCCTTCTCTGTGCCATTACTAAAATGATTAGATGGTGACAAAAAAAGTGTCCGACAGGAGCTGTTTTATGTGTAGAGCGACATTTTTCTTCGTTTCAATCTAAAGCTTGTCATCTTATGCATCTTCTATCCCCGGGTTTTTGATAGACTCATTCCAAGATGTTGCTTTAGTTTAAGCAATTGCTCTTCATGTCTTGCCCTCATGACTTTGGATTAGATAGAGTTCATATGGTCCTAAGAATCTCCTACAAATCCAACATTCCCGCTTGTCTTGACATTAAACTGCATACACTAAAAACCCTTGTCATCATTTTAGAAGTTTCTGGATACACAAACAACGTAGACACACAAGCAAGCATTCATATAAGCTACCACACACACATACATACTTGCGGGTTATTTGCGCCTAAGTACTACTCAGTGAATACAAAAAAATTAGGATGGAACCAAGCAATCAATTTTCAAACTAATAGTTTAAACTGAACGACAAATGAAAAGACACACACAACATAAAACAAATTCCTAATGACACTGACTAATGAGTTCAAATTCCTGGCAAAAACTTTGCCCCTTAGATTTGTAATGGTGGACGTGCAGCATCACGATATCGTCTTGATGCCTTGAAAAGGAACAAGCCAACAAAGACAAGGCCAAACTTGGGTGTCATGAGTGCAGTGTCTCACATTATATGTAGATTGTCCAAGGATGAAAGCCTCCACCAACAATGCAATCATCTCATTAGTATCCTTAGGTCTTTTTGGAGTAGATTCACTAGATAATGAGGCAATCCCCATTATAGGGAAGGAGATCTATAGCTTCCTTGATGGATTTTTAGGGTATAACCGAGTGCAAGTTCAAGTCTTTTCTAAGATAGCCATACATTCTCGTAAAATTCCAATACAATTGATAAATAAGCACTTGCATACACGATTTCAAAAATCATTGACATAAGGTGTACTCTATTTCTCACCATCAAAACAACTCAACTAATAAGAATGGATACCATACTCAAATTTCTCCACAGCAACAAAGCTTTTCATTACTTATACAATAGTAATTACAAAATTTATTGATCACAGTTGATCTACCAAAACATAATTTCATGAATTTTTTTCTCATGAAAGTCATTAGGAAGTACTTCCTCACATCTTGGTGATTTCTTTTGAATATGATAGATAACATACTTAATAGGGTCTTGGGGGTATTC
The DNA here is from genome assembly GCF_053477565.2 of Lygodium microphyllum. Taxonomy (NCBI): domain Eukaryota; kingdom Viridiplantae; phylum Streptophyta; class Polypodiopsida; order Schizaeales; family Lygodiaceae; genus Lygodium; species Lygodium microphyllum. The sequence goes on along the minus strand of NC_141137.1, from coordinate 125,342,474 downwards.
CCAACATCCAGTTCCAAATCATTAAATGTAGGCTTAGTTAATGCTACAGCTACTTTTTCATATGAAACTATCAACAATACTTGCCAATACACCCACAATGTTTTAGGTATCAATTAGTTGCCAATTCACAACAATCATTCATAAAAAATGGCAAACATAATATATAACTTGACTAACTTTTTTTGTTTAGCCTAGGAGATCCTCCACAATTCATATCAGAGCAAGAAGTTTCGGCCTGCATAAATCCCTATATGTGACCTACTCCGTGGCTAAAATAAATGGTAATCCTAATAACTAACTTACCATAAGTGTAGTCATATATTAAACAACTCTATCTAGCATTATGAAAGCTACTTGACTTAGACAATCCATCCGCAACCATAGATGATTGATCATTGGGATTGAGATCTTACTCTTCTCGATGGGACTTAGACAATCCATCTGCAACCGTAGATGATTGGTCATTGGGATTGAGATCTCACTCTTCTGGATGGGACTTGTTTTAGTTATCCAATTATTAGATCATGCTACCATACTCTTGGAACATATAAAACCAATTTTCTTTTATTATATTGTGAAATAGGACTTGTTAATACAATCTTTAACACATAACAAAGACTTTTAAAAACAATAATCTATTTCATAAAATATATACATAACCATCACTTCATAGATTGGTACAAAATTTGTCTTTCCATAGAGAAGGCAACTCTTCAATCTAGGATAGGACCTTCTAACCCTCTTGTTGGGGGTAAAGGTACTTATGCCAATATGTTCATGTATTAGTTACACCAATAGTACTTGCACACTTGTACACTGTAGGCATTCTTTATTCTTTCAATGACATTTGAATAAGGCCGGTCACACATTGTGATAGTTGGAGTTCCCATATCTTGTGTCTCTTGCTCTTGCACTCTTGCTCCTTCCGCCATAGCTATTACTTTTGCTTGTGGGCTTCCACTTAGGGCTCACTCCCTTCAACTAGTATATTAGAGGAGTTGAGATTGAGGAGCTCTTCCTTCATTTTACTTTAGCTTGGACTTGGAAGCTTCACCTCCTCTTCAATGGCATCCATGCCTTGTTTCATTCAAGGTGAGCTTTCATCTTTCACTTCTTCCAGCTTGTGTGGGCTTCTTCCACGCCCTGAGTAGGCTTGTTTGAGCACCCCAAAGTGCTTTCCACCCCCATTTCCATAAGCAAGACCAACAAACATGATTAGCGAATCTGTGTGATTTGCGATTGTTTATAGGTCCCTATTCTTGATCAACTTGATCATCATCTTTAGTTCCCTGAGCTCTTGAGAACCCTTGGCATTAACTTGGCATTATACTCGACACTTTGGGCATGAGTTTGGGCATCATTTGAGGCTTTGGGGTCAACCATTGTCTCACAGTTTATGATAGTTTGATGTAATAACATCTAGAAGAGCATACTCTCAAAGTTTGGAGCTCCTGTTTATGTCTACTAATGCTCATGTGGTACCCTCATGCTTGAGGGATGTTATGACATTATATTGGATGCTTCTTGGCTGATTTGATCTCTCATTTGGCTCAATTTTTAGAGGTTTTGTCATTGCTATTATCACAAGGTAGCAAGCTTTTATTAGGGAAAAATACATAAATATTTCTCTTGAATGTCATTTGGGTTTTCATATAGATGCATTTTTCTTGGTTATCCATAGCAATGATGTAGTTTTCCACGAGAAAAGGATGCATAAGCAGCCTGAGTAGGTAGTTGAGGTATGTAGAGCGATCTTTCAAGAGGAGCCTCTTGCTCTTGTACAGCTAGCTAGATAGCTTGTAGCAGTTGATGCTCTCATGGTTGTGTAGGATATCAGCCTATTTTGACACACTCTACTAGAGCTAGAGTACGTCCACCCTCCATGGATTATGTTATGGTTATAGAATCAAGTGAGCATAGAGATGATTGTCCCTCATGGAACAAGGCTATTTAGTCAGATTTTGACTCTTTATAGAAAAATCATACGTGGAATATGGTTCCATTGCCTAGCGGTAAGAAGCCGTTGCCATACAAGTGGATATACAAGTTAAAAATTATTCTTGGATGCCCCAAGCTGGCTTTTAAGGCCATATTGGTAGCTAAGGGTTTTAAGCAGGAATATGGTGTCAACATCAATAAAGTCTTTTCTCCTATGGTCCAAATGATGATCTTACACTTGGTACTAGCATTGATTGCTCTTGACCTTTATCAGATGGAGGTAAAGATGAATTTTTACATGGGGACTTAGATGATGAGATTTATATGCAGTAGTCTAAGGGCTTTGAAGAAAAAGGCAGGGATACTTAGTGTGCAAGTTGAGAAAGAGCCTTTATGGCCTTAAAGAAGCACCTAGGGAATGGTACCAAAAGTTTAAGCTTTTATGCATTCATCGTCATATAGCCATAGTGCTATGGATCTATGTTTATATACAAAGAAGGCTCATGATGGCATCCTTATGATTTTAGTACTCTATGTGGATGATATGCTTATTGCTGGGAGAGCTCATGATGAGCTAGATACCTTGAAAACTCAGCTCAAGAACAGCTTTCTTACTGTTGCTCCTTCCACCATAGCTCTTGCTTTTGCTCATGTGCTTCCACTTCGAGCTCCCACCCTTTAATTGTTAGTAGAGCTGAGATCAAGGAGCTCTTCCCTTTAGTTTGCTTCAGCTCGAGACAAAGCTTCAGCTTGAAGGTTCCATGATAGTTAGTCCTATGGTATGAATCTTGCTCCCACTTCTTCCTCGATTTTTTTCCACCCATTGAGGCTTGCTCCAAGGGTCAAAGAGACCTTGTTTTCCATTGCCCAAAGCTTAGTAAGGAGCAAGAAGACTAGTAGCACTGATCAGTAAACCAATGTGATTTACACCTATTTTTAGGCCCCTGTTCTTGCTCAACTTGATCATTATCTCCAACTCCTAAGATCCTGACCACTCTTGGGCATTCTTTTGGCATTGTACTTGCTAATTTAGGCTTGATTTTAGGCTCTTGAGATGAGCAATTATCTCATAGCTTATGAGAGTTTGATGTAATACAAACATGGATAACCATTATCTCATTATTTGAGCTTCATTGATGCTCATACACCTATGCATTGATGTTGGGATGCTTGGTACATGACTTGAGATGCTTCTTGGATATATTTGAGCATTCTTTGCTCAGTTTGAAGTAGGGTTCTTTGCTGTATATACAGTGGACAACAAGTATTTCATTTGAGAGCCTTATACATTGAAGGCTTATATGCTTCTTGAGTATGACATATGATAATGTACGTACTTAGCATTGATGCATGGACTTGGGAATATCTATGGTGACATTTGAGACTCTTTTTTGAGCCACATTGGATGCTTTGAACCTTGGTTTTATGCTTCAATTTCTTTTGTCATTGCCATTACAGACTTGAAGAATATATTGGGTATGCTATATGGATCTTGGATGTATGGATGCCATCACCATGATGTTTTGAGCTTTGCTTGCTCATTTGGCATTCGACTTCTATTTTCAATAGGAGATATTCAACTTTATGCATTGAGGCACATTTGACACTTAGATATACTTCATAGCATTTGGTCTATGCAATTGGGCTTGAGCTTGTTACAGTGAGATAGTGGGACTCAGTGTAACATGTACATGCTCTCTTCATGCTATATGTATGTAGTTGATGCCACGTGGCCATCACAAATGTGGACATGTGTCCCCCTTCCCCAAGCCTTCTCTTAATTATAGTAAGAGATGCACTCTTGATGTTAGATGAACGTGCTTGAAAATAGTAGAGTGACTAATTTTTTGAGACGAATGCACCTACACTATTTATTTTTTCCATCTTCAATGTTAAATGACTTGGTTTCAAATGTGCAGGTTTTTTCATATTTTAATCATTGTGGGTTAATTTTTACTAAGTATGCCTACATTTAACAATGTGCAAATGTGACACATATTCACATTTCATTGATGAAATTTCTGATCCAACATTTCTCACCCATTAATTGACTTGTTTATTAGTGTGCATAGTCCTTATTGAAGTGAACTATGTAACACCTTTTTTATTGAAGTGGACTAAGTAATGGGACCATTACAAGGCATATTTGCTTACTACTATAATACATCTAGCCCATACTTAGTTTCACTTGACCCAAGCCTAAGCCTAATTCTAGCTTATGTATAGTCTAACTTAGTCTATATGTACACTTAGTGTCTCTTGACCATAATGAAAATAGATGAGGGGAGAGAGGCGAAGCACTCAAGAGCACGCGCGCGCGCGCGCGCACACACACACACACACACACACACACACACACACACACACACACACACACACACACGCACACACACACACACACACACACACACACACACACACACAAAAGTGATGGAGACTTTAGAACACAAGGAGATAAGGCTAAAATATTCTTATTCTTTCTTCTTTTTCACACAAAAAGAACTAAGTATACAACATGATAAAATACTAATATGAAAGTACCACAATGTATGTAAATGCGGTCACTAAATGTGAACCCACTAAAGAAAGAAAGGGTGGCACAATGAATGTGTTGTAACCAAGGATAGACTATATGGGCGTAGTCCAATTGTAGAATCATTGGTGTATCCTCATGTCGGTCACTTAATACACCACTGAATAATATCATACCATATCACCAAGGCACGTAGTGGATGCCAGTTCATGTAGAGCTTGACATCTCAATGTCACTCCTCCTTGAGCTTAGTATGAGCTCGTGAACTCCAAGCATAGTCTTGAAGCATTGAAGCTTCTCAGCTCCCAAGGCCATGATGAAAATGTTAGCATCTTGATCCTCTGTGCTGACATAAACCAAGTCAATATCACCTGCTAGACCCTGCTCTCGAATGAAATGATAATGAACCACAATATGTTTGATCTATGCATGATACACTAGATTCCTAGCCAATTGAATGTTACTAAGGTTATCACAGTAGATGATAATCTTCTTATCCACATGCATTCCCAAATCACCAAGTAGATTGAATAACCAAGCTACCTCACATGCTGCAATTGCAACACCTTTGTACTCTACCTCTGTACTAGATAAGGTAACTGTTGGTTGTTTCTTATGATCCCAAGTAACAACCAAGTAACAACAACATTCCCAAAGGAAAACATAAAACCACTAGTAGAACTCCCGTTTGAAATACTACTAGCCTAATTTGCATATGTGTAACTATGCAAGTTTAATGATATGCCTACACCATAGAATAAGGCATAGTCCAATGTGGACTCAACATAGCACAATGTGGGCTACATTGCATCCAAATGTGGCTTTCGTGGAATCTGCATAAATTGACTCTCCAACAATTGTGTAGTTTAGGTTCGGCCTAGTGATCGTTAAATAGATAAGACTTCTCACAATCTTTTGACACATAGTGACATCCTCAATCAAGTCACCCTCATGTGCACTAAACTTGCCATCAACATAAAAAGGTATAGAAATAGGCTTGTAATTAGCCATACTATAGTTTGTCAACATATCCAACGCATACAATCTTTGTGACAACCATATACCCTCTAGAGTTTGGCTTATCTCCATGCCAAGAAAATATCACAACTCTCCCAAATCCTTCATCTCGAATTTAGTTTTGAGAAGACCCTTCACATTGGCAGTCTCTATCTTAGTATCACCGCACAATGAATGCGCCATAACTAAGGATGGACTATGTGGGTGTAGTCCTAGCTATAGAGTCACTGGTGTATCCTCATGTCGGTCACTGAACACACCAATGAATAATATCATGCTATATCACCAAGGCATGTAGTGGATGCCAGCTCATGTAGAGCTCGACATTTCAACACATAAGTGTAGCCTACACTTAGTTTCACTTGCTCGTAGCCTAAGCCTTTGCCTAGTGTATCCTTATTCTAACTTAGTCTATCATAAGTATAACCTACACGTAGTTTTACTTTGCTCACACTCATCATAAGTGTATAAGCCTACACTTACTTTCACTTGATGCTAGCTTAAGCCTTTACTTAGTGTATTCTTAGGCTAACTTAATGTAAGCCTAACATGAATGTTTATATTTTTTCATAAACTAAAAATAAATTAGCACTTTATTGTAAACATATTTATACTTTTTACATTCAATCCTAAACTTTCAAATAATATCATTAATTATACTTTTCATATTTCTAAAAGGAACTTTAAAATTAACTGCTAATCCTTAAAATTCATTAACATTGAATTTTGTTTACTAAACATTATTTGTATATTAAATAATCTTTAAGAAATTTTATTTATATGCTAAATCATATTGAGCCACATGCCTTAACAACAAAAAAGTAAGTTAGTGTACTTGACATAGCCTTGATGAGGATGTTGGCACCACAAACCAATTGTTTTAGACCCTATGCACATAAGTTTATGTTTAAGTTTAAGCCTTATATATATAGATAGATAGATATATATATATAACTACAAGATATAGACCTTATACCGACGTTTAAAGCGACGAAAATACAAACAACAAAATTTGCCCCTGTCGTCGCAAAAAGTGTCGTTATTGGCGACGCCATAGAAACGTCGCTATTGGCGTTGCTATATGCGTCACTATATGCGACGCATATAGCGATGCAACCAGTGAATTTGCGACGCGCATAGCGAGGCCAATAGCGACGCGAGAGTAAATTTGCGACGCAAATAGCGACGGTAACAGGGAATTTTTTTTTGTGGCAGGGTAGCAAGCTGCCCTGCCACATATAGCACTGTGTGCTGTATGAGAGCCATACAAAATAGTTTCTGCACTACTGCATACAAAGCGCTTGCAAACAAAAAGAATGTATACTGAAATCATAAAACTGATACATGAAATAAATACATGATCGCATAAAATGCGATTGGTACAATCATGAAAGGATATCACTAATACATAGAAAATGTCTACATAGATTAGGCGACTAAAAACTAAAGGTGTGTGAGCTCCAAGGATCCAAGGGCGAGCTAGAAATCCTCGTCCCCCGAAAGCTCGTCTCGCCGCAAAGGAGCATCGAACGGATTCTACAGAAAAAGAAACAACATATCAATCCACCATACAATAATGCATTCAAATATCTCATGGTAACTACGGACAAGAAAGATGAGTGACTTACAGGGCTGCCGCGTCTATACAATCGGTTGATCAATGCATTGAGACCGTGCCTCTCTGCATATTGAGTCTCAAGGCCTTGCGGATCGCGATTTGTAATGGAGTGCTGCAAAGAAAACAAAATGCTAACTGTTAGAAACATGATTGTCAGTACAAAGAATATTTCAAAAAAACAAATAAGCAAAACAAAAGAGAAACTTACAAAGTCCTTCAAATATGTCCTGTGGCCACCACTCCTAAGATGATGGACCACTCCGGCCTCGAGTCGTGCCCTCGCCGCCTGCTGACTCCAACGTCTTGGCGAATCTGTAGCCTCCTCCCTCAGTCGGTGCCAGTCATCTGCATCTAACCACTCGGGCTTTGCAGCCCCACTCTTGATTGCCTTGGGTGCGTCGGATCGTCTATGTGACATGTATGCACGCATGCAATCCATCATCCAGCCCGTAGAGAATCTATCTATTGCGGCTGGCACCAGAAACTCCTCGTGCAAGGATGCTACTATGTAGTCCTTGCTCTCCTCCGGTATGTTCTTCCAATGATCCAGGACGTTGTGCCGAAAAACTTGTTGGCACAACTCTCTCATGCGAGCCATCACCCTCCTCCCCTCATCATTCATGATGATGGCTCCTGACCTACTATCAACCAGGTATCCATAACCCCTAGGAGTCTGCCTAAGATGGGTCCTCTCCCATCTCCGTCCACGCTCCTGGGCATATCCAAGAGACCCCTATGTATCCGATGTACCGATGGGGGTAACCTCTCTCAGAGTGGCACTTAAAGGGGTGCCACCCACTGATGACTGCGCAAAAGTCGGAGTAATTGGAGTAGACATCCACACAGGTGTGACAAATCCTGGAGGTGATGCAGCTCCAGCTGAACGACGAGACGGAGACACCACATCCGTGTCACCACAACAGCACCCCCTGATCCCGATGCAGTCCCTCCCTCTGGCCCAAGTCGTGAGCATCGAGATCGTCTGCTCGAAGCTGAAGCATCTGATCGCGCTGAAGCAGATCTAGCAGAGCGGCCTGACGAAGAACGAGACAGCTCCTGGTTTGCCATCTCTCTGAATCTCGCGAGCTGGTATGGAGACATGCGTGCCATCATGTCCTGAAACTCCTCATCGCTCATCCCTCGACTCATCCTGAAAATGTCACCTGCACAGATAAAAAATGGTGTTAGAATAATCAATTTAAACTATACAAAGCACAATAATATAAATCATTTTTGAAAAATCCCTCTTAAAATGCATATCTTATGTACCTTTATGGAAGATCTAAACAACGAATTGAGTAATACAATTCTCCAAGAATGAAGTATTCTATGGTTCCATGTTAATCTCCTGACATAACTCTGCATACATTGGAAGGTCGATAGACATGTCACCACAAAAGAACGAGTCTGCCTCGTTCTCAAAAAATTCTTGGACTACTGTATTTCCATCATTGTTAGCCGATGCGGGCTCCAAGCTTGCGGTGGCCTCCACCCCTTGTAATATCGACCCCTTTATTTGCATATTTTCTTCATCTATGCCCGGAACATCGCTTTGATCATATACTCTCGCACTTCGAGGAGTTGAAGGTATAACATACCACCATCGAGGCTGTCGGGGGTTTGGATAGAAGATTACCTGTTCACAAACACGTACAAAGCGAGTTCAAACCATTGTGACATAAACCATGTCGTATTACAATTAGCAAGCAAATGAGTCTATGCACCTGTTCACAATGGGCCGGCAACACAAAGGTGTCGCGCAAATCCGTCCATTTTTTTTCGGAATCTATTTCGAGAAATCCAGATGGACCTCGTCGAACTGTTGCTCCAGCTCCTCTAAGTACCACTTTGAACCACTGCACATCGAATAGTATCATGGAGAAGCTACGGTAATCCACCGTAATAATACTTTGCAAGTTCCCAAAATACTCCATCTCATCCACAACCGTGTTCGGATCCGTTGCTCGTCGTCGGCTCTCTTGCTCAAACCTTGCCATGACACCACAGTCCATTGTGGAGCGCATTTTGTCAATACGCTCCACGCGAAAATGCTGTCTGCGCAACCACGCTGCACTATATATTTTGTACTGTACATTGAAACACTCAAATTAGATGTCGCATATAAAATTTAGATATGACACATTCTAAACCCCTCATCACCTTTGGAATACATCCCCTCGAGAACTCCCACTTCTCCATTGAGACCTCTGTCCCTTCGCTGGATGCTACGGTCAAGGCTCCATGCAACCATCGTGTTGACATAAACCGCGGCATCTCCTCCATGCCTTCAGGATATCAAATCGGTCGATGACGCGTACTGCGTCGGAATTCAGCTCGCGCTTCCTCTCGATCTTGCCTTGCAATCTGGTACTTGGCGAGCTACGTCTCCATGGAGGCATGGTGCAACATACAAAAGCGATTCACCTTCTCTTCCATTGAGGCATCCATTCTTTTTTCTACCCCATTTCCAACCACCACATCTCCAGTCAGTCCATCATCGTCCTTCAGCATCCATAGCATTTCATTGTCTGGTTCCACCGTTGGTAGCCATTGTGAGATATGCACTAATGCCTCTGACACCAACCAACCTTCCGCCATGCTACCTTCTGGACGAGCTCGTTGTCGCACAAAGTCTTTCAGGGTTTTCATGAAGCGCTCTAGGAAGAACATCCATCGCGTATGGACAGGTCCAACAATCTCCACTTCGTCCACAAGATGCACAAGAAGGTGAACTTGTATCGTGAGCATGCTAGTGGGCAGGTATTTCTCAAAGAGACAGACCGTCTCCACTGCTCCCCGCCTTGCGGATTCAATAGAGGACGTCTTAATCTCTTTCTGTGAGATCCATTGCACCAAAGTCGACAACTTGTAAATGGCCCCGCGAATTTCCAGAGTAAGGCATCCTGCGATCGCGATCGGTAGGACAAACTGCCACAAATGAGAAAGCATTATGAATAATGGCCACTTTTCAAATTGCAAAATGCCCACGCTAATTACAATCCATTCTGTTCACAAACCTGACATATCTTATGCCAATCATGGGATTTTAGCCCCGACAATTGGTCATCTTTAGAAAATGCGGACCTGAGAGAACGCATCATACCCGTCGGAGTGCGGATAGACTTGATTACTTGCTTCACAATGCGCTCTTCTTTGGTGGACAAAACCCAAGGAGCGCGAGGAAGCTGCACTCCCCCTTCAGCACTCGACTGCGGCCAAAGCGCCTCCATCTTACCTACCTCCTTCAAATCCATTCGTGACCCTATAGTGTCTCTCTTTCTTGTGATGTGGTCCCATAGCAAGCTGCCCACATTCTTGAAAATATGCATGGGATCCAACAAGTGGTTGACCTGTAAGTGGGTCCAATATGGCAACTCGTAGAAAACTGAGAACCGTCGCATTCCATTTGGATGTGATTCCGGGTTTACCATTTTCAGCTCATATCAGCTTGCAGCGTTCATACGTGTTGGAGGTCGTCCAAGAAAACCTTCCCTGAGTTCATGATCCTCCGGCAAGAAAGCGGCGTGTCCTTGATATACCATCTTCTTCATGGTTCGTGACCTTCGGGAGTCTAACTGTGGCCCACACAATGGATATGCATGATAACCTGAGGTAACCAGACCTGTAAGGCGAGCCACGACCTAGTGAATACTTGATTGAATGAAATAAAATATAGATATTACCAGCGAGAACGGAGGTCTGCTCACCTGAGCACTCTCCCAATCGCGGAAAGTCATGCATCGTCCACATGAGAATGGCTCGAATGTTGGCTGACCGCCACCGACCATCGCGCCTGCTCATATCTTGCACAGTGACCCCCTCCTCCCACAAAATCTTAAGCTCATCGACTAATGGACGAAGATACACGTCCATATTTTTTACTTTGTAGCGGCCCGGGACGAGTAAGCTAAGGATGAGATATCCTTTCTTCGTAGAAAGCCATGGAGGGATGTTGTAGTTGACAAGCACTATAGGCCACACATTGTAAGAAGTCGAGCGCAGACCGAATGGGTTCACACCATCCATGGCGAGACCGAGCCGAAGATTCCTTGGCTCTCGCGCAAAGCCTGGGAAGGTAGCGTCAATGTGGCTCCATGTGCCCGAATCCGCTGATATTCGTTGAACTCCATCCGTGGACCTATTCTGCACATGCCACATTGTCAAGCTTGCCATGCCAGACGTGCGAAACATGTGGTTTATGCGGGGGATGAGCGGAAAGTGTCTGAGAACTTTTTGAGGGATGGTTTGCACTTGCAAGTCCTATCGATACCTGTGAGCACCACACTTTGGACATGTCTCCATAGTCTCGTATTCATCTCGAAACAGTATGCAGTCGTTGATACATGCATGGATGTTATTGTAGTCCATGCCAAGCTTCCGTAAAACATGTCGTGCATCATCACGAGACTCAGGCATGGTATTTGCAGGTGGTAATATATGATATTTCAATAACCTGAAAAAAATCATAAAACACCTTGAAAAAGCACAAATGTTTGCAATAATACTATTTTTAAAAAAAATCAATGAAGCCTATGTGCAAGGTACCTGAATAACTCAGTCACACTCGTATTGCTCCAACCGTATTTTGCTTGCACACTTAAGAGTGCAAGCAATGTCTTCAACCGAGATACTCGGCACCCATCATATAATGGTATGGATGCTTCCTCTCTAAGCGGGTCAGATGTCTCAACATCCATGGGAATCAATGCATCGATCATTGCCTCCATCTCAGGCTCCAAGATTGTAGGTAGGTCGGGAAGGTTGTCTGTCTCCTCTACCATTGACGGTATAGATGGGCCTTGCGAGTGGTGGATTGGCTCCTGCAATCCATCCATCGCACGTCCACAAACTCTTCTAATTGGCCGCAAAGGGTGCACTCCCCCTTGGGTCGAGACATCACCCCCCTGGATAGAAAATTTGCCAACAAGACCCAATCTTATTATGTATGGTTTTCAATTAGCTTGCGAGTACAATGAATGATTAATATTAACTTCAAATTACCGTTTCTGAAAATCCGCAATCGCCTGATCAATGATCTCAGATTGAAACTCGCCAAATCGTCGTACGTGTTCTATAGACAATCGGCGTTTTCGTCTAATTGCCAACTTGCATTGAGAGCAAGGACATGGGACACGCTGATTAAGATACGTCTCGCGGTCTTGAACAATAAGACCTTCGTTTTCCATCTTATCTACATTACAGCAAACGAGGCTTAAATGGATAGCTTTATGGAGATGTACGTCAAGTTGCAAGTTGACCATAAATCTTGCATTGTACATAGTAGTTGAGAGATTTTTTGATGTTATATCTCGGCCTTGTATCATGCTCAAGGATTTGTTTGTCCCGGTAGATAATTATTCGTTATTGTAAAAAACTGCACTAGAGGGCTTTGAGTATAAGTAATCCATTTATGAGCATCATTGAGGATCTCTTAGTCTAATAATAAATCAGTCTCAACAAAAAGCATCTTAGAAATGTGGGTTTTTTGTCCTAGGATTGCGTATTAAAATTAATGCCATCTATGAAATTTATCAACTATAGTAATAAAATTTATTTCAATCAATTCTACTCATAGTCATAAGACCTGAGAGAAAATATCCTATACTCAATTTAAGGGATTCTTCTTCTATAACAATACTTTTGGGTTCATTTTGATAAAGTACCGTAATGACGATTAGCTACGGTATCATTTTCTTTTAGTCCTTCCGTTGACTAGTTGGCATGATTTCTAATTTGTTATGCCTATAAAGTTAATACAAAAACAACGAATTATGCATATCACAATTAGATCCCCTACTTGGACATTATGAAGGACATGACCAATTTTAAGCCATCTTAAAGAGTCACCAATGTACGTGGCCCATGGCAAAGCACATTGCATACCATTATCGATAAGTCTATTATCTTAAATTTCTTTCCCCTCCCTCTCCCTCTCTTTCTCTCCCTCTCTCTCCCTCTCCCTCTCTTTCTCTCTTTCTCTCTCATTTCCTCTCCTAAACAAGCAAAAAAGAAAGTGATTCAAACATTAAACAAGCAAGAGGGAGAGTGAGAGAGAGAATGCACTCTCCCTCTCCCTCTCTCTCTCTTTCTCTTTCTCTCCCTCTCTCATTTCCTTCCCCTCCCTCTCCCTCTCCCTCTCCCTCTCTTTCTCTCCCTCTCTATCTCTCTTTCTCTCTCATTTCCTAAACAAGCAAAAAATAAAGTGATTTAAACATTAAACAAGCAAAAGGGAGAGGGAGAGAGACAATGCACTCTCCCTCTCTTTCTCTTTCTCTCCCTCTCTCATTTCCTTCCCCTCCCTCTCCCTCTCCCTCTCTTTCTCTCCCTCTCTTTCTCTCTCATTTCCTCTCCTAAACAAGCAAAAAATAAAGTGATTTAAACATTAAACAAGCAAAAGGGAGAGGGAGAGAGAGAATGCACTCTCCCTCCCTCTCCCTCTCTTTCTCTTTCTCTCCCTGGCGAGCGTGGGGCGGCTCCTCTTTGCGATGAAGGCTCCTCCTCTCCTTCGCGAACAACGGCGGTGGCGGCGGCAAGTCTTCTTCCTCTCCTTCTCTCACGACGGCCGCTCTCTCCCTCGCTCTCGCTCTCAAAACTCACAATGGAGCAAACGCGAAATGAAAACCGCGCTCGGTTTCGGCCGCTTTTTTTCCCTGCGGCGCGTCGCTATTTGCGTCGCAAATGCGACGCATATAGCGATGCAAATAGCGACGCCAATAGCGACGCCGCTATTCGCCGTCGCTACTAGCTCAAATCCTTATATATATATATATATATATAAAGCAAATAAACCAAACAATGTAGGCAAAGCATAACTCTCTCTGTGTCTCTCCCCCACATAGAATTTACACTAAAATTGAGCTAAAAGTGAATCAAAATAACCTATGTTGTTATTTTTTCTCTCTCTTGAGCACCGGCACACACACACACACACATACACACACACACACACACACACACACACACACACATCCTTGCTTACATTTATCACAACAAAGTTCAAAATCTAGCTTTTGTGAGCATATGGAGGCATATACGCAAAAAAGAAACAAAACATACCTTAAAGCCATGGCTTTTTTAAAACATGAGTATGGAGGAGAGAGAGTGTGTGTGGAAGACAAGAAAGGAAAGGAACCAAAAAAGCATGAAACTTGAGGAAAGAAAGGTGCTCTTATCTCAATGATTTTGCCACATTAGTGTTCGCTCTTAGTACATTATTTGCACCAAAATATGCTGAGACAAGCAAAGTTTTGTTCATAGCTCATCTTTTATAGCATCGATATGATTCTTGATTTGTGTGTTGATATATACATCACTACATACTATTGGATATAATGACAACATGATTGCTAGTATATGTGGCGATATATGCATCATTACATACTGATGTATATACAAGCAGAAATTGAGATACATATTGACAAACATTTCTTTGTTATTTCAAGTGAAAATAGCAATCGTATGCTTTTTTACCATGTCATGTCGAAATCATTTGCTAGTAAAGCCTTCATCTATTTTAGTGAAATTTTTCAGAAACATGTCATGTCAAAATCTTTTGAGAGTAACGCCTTCATCTATTGCAGTGAAATTTGATGCTTAACATTTTTGAGAAATAGAACTTGGATGCATTATAGTTGCACCTTTCCTTGATACAATATGCAACTTAGCACACTAAATTCTAGATATATAGTTTAACATGTGTGTACCTTGGTGCATAAAAACTAGTGAACATGTCTCTTAACACCTTTTATGAAAGAAGCAAAGCCACTCTCTAGTGACTTGGTATAGTGAGTGCAACTATCCACCTCTTTTGTTGGGGATTTTTGATAGATCATTGGGATGACTACTACAAGGATACTTAAAGAAGCAAATATCATTGGAAAAGGAGCAAAGGTACCGATAAGGCATCCCTTCATCATCATTGCCATCTCTACGCACCAATTCATGGTCTTTGAGTCTACAATATATGTATGATAATATGATATTTTGGATTGAACTATGGAGTGAGGGTGCATATTGTAGTAAGTTGTGAAGACTAAGGGTAACAAGTTGATAACGTGACACCTACCAAGCCCCCCTTCAATTTAGCAAAGAAGTTAAGATTTGCTAGTTGTTTCTTTACCACATGATCCTTCTCCATGAAACAGAGCAATAAATAAGATTTTACAAGCAAATAGGTTGATCGTCAATGTATTTTACAAATAAATTATGTGTTTTAAAAAACACCAAAAGAAGCATGGACTACTTGCACTAGCTCTATAGTATTGGTTGTTGAGCTATTATCTAAGCATAAGAGTTGAAACTTGGTTAGAGAGATATGCAAAAACATAGTGTTGTAGATGTACAAATTCTAAGGGGTTTGGGGGGCATTATATTATCATGTTGTGCGTGTCAAGTGCCAAGAAAGCACAGGAAAGTTTAGCATTATCGGAGTTTGACACACGCGTGGTATGTTTGCTTGTTTTCCACATTTCCACTTGCATCTCATTTCACTCTTGTACTAGTGTGTTGTGCAATGTAAATGGGTGCATAGTATTGGGGGCAAGTGATGCAATCATGCATGAGTGCACAGCTTATGCTCCATTGATATGTTTGCAGCCACATATAATATGCATCATTTCGATTGCTAGAGTTTGTTTGGTGAAGTGGAGCATGCCATGTATAGACAATACTTTTGCGAGGGAGGTGCGGTGTCATTGGCACCCCGAAGTGCGTTGAGAGAGAGAGAGAGAGAGAGAGAGAGAGACTAGAAGCCCGAGGGGTTGTGCGCACAGGTTTACAGGTGTGCGCAAATAGGCGAGAGCGTGCATGCATCGGGTGCCGGAACGGGGCGTGTGCGTCGGCCACTTGGCTTCTGCTTCCCTGCCAGGTTAATTTGCTGCATGGAACCCCCTCTACCCCCCAACCATTCAAAGGATCCTCCCGTTCTCCCTCTCTTTCTACAATAAGCATTAATCCAGGCATCTCGCATCTTCATTAATTATTACATCCTTCCTGTCGATCGACCACCTAGTGCAGGTACGCCTCCCCGGTGGCTTGTGGTTTTCTTTTATTGTTTTTAAACATTCGAATGGATTGAATTTGATGGTTTCCAGCCTCCTGCAAATCTTTTGATGACCACCTGCACCAGAAAATCATAATTGTCATCCAAGCTTTCTGTCGATGACAGGAGTCATTCCAATACATGCAAGAGAAATCACCTCGTCATCACTGTGATCGACAACACAATTTGCACAAGGAAGTCATCACTAATCCAGAACACAGTTTGCACAAGAAAGTCATCACTGTGATCCAAGCTTTCCGTCGATTATAGGAATCATTCCATGAAATGCAAGATAGGTATCAATCACCTCAGAGTAATTTGTATTTGCTGTCAGGATTCGCATGCAATAATTCTAGTGAAGCGTTCGGTTCAGACGGAATTTTAATCATAAGATTCAAGGCTTTCTCAAAATGGTGTGCAAACCAAATTGATTTTCAGTACACGGTTCTCATTTTAGAGTGGATTCTTTATTGTTTCTGAAAACGGTTACTGAATCTTTGTCAGGCAGATTTCACGCTTATTATTTTGCCACTGATTCTACTCTATACTTCCGGGCCTGAGCCTTATTTCTCTGTTAAAATGCTTAAGTCGTATATCCATTGATTCTGTTTAGGCAGGTTTCAATGCAACTAGTTCTAGAAAAGATCTTGAATTCCATGGATTCTGTTTAGGCAGCTTTGAGTGCAAAGAAAGGGCATGCAAATCTCGATTATGATTTTGGAGGATTAAGTTCGTTGGTATGAATTTGCATGTGGATTTTAGGGCCTCGAGTCTTCATTCTTCGTGAAAATGGTTACTAAACCATATTGATTTTGGATTAATTGCTAAGTTTATGCCCCGGATTCAGGTTTTGCAAGAAGTTTTAGGAACCATGAACACGGTGTTCCACACTTGTGGTGCACAGTATACGTCCTGACACAGCCTAATTCAACGATCAGTTTCATTCGAGGTCTAGAGGTACAATCGTTGTTTCAACAATGGAATGAGAAACAAAGCGATATTGTGTTTCCAGTATCTCATCCATAGTCAGGATCTCAGTATCATGGTAGATATCAACCTAGGTCCAATCTTCCAATCCATTGGATTTGACTCGGAAACTAGTCCCGATGGAGGTAAACTCGACAGCTTCTTAGATTACATATTCAGCTACAAAAGCATTCATCTGTGCCAGCAGCTGCTTATTTGGTAGAATCCACATACTGATTGGCTATCCAGGAGAGCTACGATCACAGGATTGATACACCTGGCGCTGGTGGTTCTGTAAAGGAAACTTATGATATGGTTACAAGATTAATGCCATTACAATACAAGTTGTACCGTGGTTCTGTAAAGGAAACTTATGATATGGTTACAAGATTAATGCCATTACAATACAAGTTGTACCGTTGAAGCAACTTGAAAACAGCTGCAGATGCATGTGTTGTTCGAAATCCAGTGTGGGGACAAAAATATGGGTTCATAGTCTGGACTTCAGTTAGGGTCTGAATATTATCACTTTGAAATTTTGATTGAAGACTCTCAGAATTCCTACTTCCTCCATTATTGTTACATTCGACTTTGTATTCAGAACACATTCAGAATAAAAGTTCGAGGAGAGAATCTCTAAAATGTTATTCTGAGTTAAAATATTGTGCTACCTCCGTATAGCGACTATGTAATAAAGTTACGTAATCCTACTGGAAACCTGAGATGGTTGCCTGAACTTTCGGCCAACTAAACGGGCTTCTTGACCCGTTAGAGCGGGTCAAATAGCTCGTTTTGTATTGTTATTATCGACTTAGATGAATTAATGCAGCTTTTGATCATCAGATTCTGAAGTACTAAAATTGTCTTGGTTTTACTAGGATCATTGAATCTTGAAACAATTAGGATTGATTGGTTCTGACGGCCTTCTGGTTTACTAAATTCAATCTAAAAGGGTAGTTTTATCAGGCTGTCAACCTTTAAAAGATGTTACTAGGATGTTAGTCTTATTGATAGCTTCCGAAGGCTTCAGCGTCTGATGCTTTGTATTTTTTCTCTTACATGTCAATTGCTCAAAGATCTGATGGATTTCCATTCACAATTGAAAGATTGGCTGCTTCGATAATTCAGGCAATCTGATGCTGTTAAATGAGCTTATTTATATCATGTTGCAGGTAAAATGGCTACAGAAAAAACCCATGGACCTGAGCACAAGCTCCCCGAGGGAGGCCCCTCGGTGATGCGCAAGTTCCTTGGCCTGGTCACAATTATGGGGATTGGGGCAACGTTGCTGACACTCGGTGGTCTTGCTGTAGCAGCAGTAATCACCATCGTGGTGGTGTCCACACCTTTTATACTGTTCTTCAGCCCAATCCTGGTGCCCTTAGGCATAGTGATATTCTTAGGGACTGCAGGTCTCTTGGGCACAGGGGCAGCAGCCTTGGCCACAATATCGGTGATATCATGGCTCTACAATTATAGGAAAGGCAGGCGCCCACCTGGAGCCGAGCAGGCAGAGGCCATCCAGAGGTTTTTTGCAGAATCGGCTGCAGCCGCCAGAGAAAGGGCGGCAGAGACAGCACAGGCTACAAGGGAGAAGGTAGGGGAGGGCGTACAGGCAGCCAAGAAGGCTCCCGAGGCGGCCCCTAGTGTCCCGAGCCCTGGTCCGCAGCAGCCCAAAGCCCAGGAAGGCCAGGGAAGAGGGAGAGCCCCGGAAGGACAAGGGCAACAACCAAGGACCTGACTCTTCAAGAACTGATCGGGGCCTGAACATGAGCAGAACAGTTTTAAAGGGTGATGAAAGTTCAAACTTTTCACTACAAAATCTCATTTTTCTACGGTATGAAAGCGAGTCTGCATTACATCCATTTTTGTGTGATAAGCCAAACTGCTCTCAAATCCATCCTGAAACTCAATGCTGTGCATCATAATCCCGCTTTGTCTTGCCCCTTCACTGGATTTTAGTACATAAGCGATTTTTGAAGTTCATTAGAACATATGCATCATGAAGCCTAGCAAATCCCGATCTGTGGTAAGTTCATGAAACACCGTCCCATAAGCTTGGAAGCATATCAGTGCTTCACTTGACCATACTTTTGAAGTAGTTTAAGAATATTTTCAGAGACATCTCAATAATGATTCAATCGTGTTTCATTGTAACTTTATTTGTGCTCTAGTTCAGCTAGATCATACATTGATTACTAAATAATATGTATGATCTAGCTGTACAGTTACTCCTCTTAATTTGTATCTTGTACATCATTTACACGTATTGAACATGTTCATACTTATAAATTAGGCACCTAGATGCATCGATCACTAAAGATTATGCAGCTAGGTTAAAGAATGTGTTCACACATTTAAATTAGGTGTTAGGTGGTCCATTCCTGTTTCATTTTGAGTTCATCTACAACGTAGATCAATACATTGATGACGAAAGGATATGTACACAAACTCGTCTTTAAATTAAGTTTACCAATTCGATCTCCTTTGCAACGATTATACTTGTAATACTTTACTTTTGATAAGGCTTTTTTTTAGGAAGTGTTAAAATATATTAAAATGGAATGTAAATTTTACAGTTGCAGGTGAAGAGGAGCTTCAACACAGGGAAGCTGCCTTATGCAAATAATCTTAGATTACATGTATTGAATTCAGAGCTTCAACACAGGGAAGCTGCCTTATGCAAATAATCTTAGATTACATGTATTGAATTCAGATCTTCTTGAAATCCACAATTTTCTCGAGTTCCAACAACATGGCAACAACATCTTCTAGCCTCTAAGATAAGCTTCCTCATGGAGTCTTTGCAACTTCTCAGCATCCTAATCCACTTGCAACAAGAAAGCATCCTGATCCACTTGCAACAAGAAATCTGTCTTAAATCCATGAATAGGATTGATAGAGACATTTTCAAACACTTTTTTATTCCTACTATATTCCAAAGAAAGAGGCTTCTTATAAAAAAAGTCTTGCCGATCTATATATTCCAAAGAAAGAGGCTTCTTATCCAATTCCAAACTATTGGAGATATGCCATATATTTCACTCAAGATTCTCTTTTCAAGTGAATTGGCATTAACAACACTTGCAAGAAGTTAATTGTTATGATGACAATTATAATAAATATGTGATATTGATTCCACATTTGTATTACATCTTGGGTAGAGTCCAGTTCCAATCCCTGCCTTTAAAGCCCTTTTATAAGTCCAGAGACCTTTAAGGATTATGAGCCACATTAGACAAGACATCTTAGACTGAAGAACTTTCATCCAAATATTATCTGTAATTCCATTGTTTATTTACTTCAATTAATGTGCCACCTTTCATTGAGCTTAGCACATAAATCTTTATTGCATACTTGAAGATTTGGAAGGGGCAGAAGAGGTTTGTCTTTGATTAGACATACTTCTCTGGGGTTGAAAGGCTGTTTTAGATTGATGACTGTTGAGAGGTGTGGATCCCATAGTTGCATTTTGTTGGTTACCATGTTGACTTCATTTGGAAGTAAGCCAAATTTAGTCATGAGCTATACATTACTTAGCCAAATTTTCGTGTTAGGATCCCATATATCACCCCAAGTTCTAATCCTCGTTCGGTATATTTTGTAGGCTTTATTTAGATCACTCTCTGAAATAGATTGGTGAAAAAAGCTAAACCATACAGAGTCAACTGCAGCCCAAGGTAAGGTTAAGTTGGAATGTGAAGATAGGACTATCAGTTTTTTATATTTAAACCAAACTTGCAAGATCCCCTTCATCAGTGATGAGCACGCTGTTGTCTTAATTTCTACTAGGCCTAGGATAATAGTGAGTAAATCTAAAATTTTCAATCTTGGACAGCCAACAACTTGAAATTGACCGATAGAGGAGTGTAACAGGGTAGTCCAATCCTCTTCCTTCCTATCAATATTCATGGCAACCCATTTTGCTGCAAGTTTACTGGCCAATGTCTTCAGGTTTGAAAGCCCTAGTCCCCCAAGATTTTTGGGTTTTGTATGCATAGCCCATGAGACTTTGGGGATCTTAAATTTGTCCCCATCCCCACTCCACAATAAATTTCTAGCTAGTTGCTCCAATTGTTTCAATCCTGTTTTGGTTGGCTGCTAGCATGCTAAAAAATAGATTTTGGAGGGGATAATGATACGTTTGAGCATTAGGCAGTTGCCAGCCATATTAAGTGGAAGCCCTTTCCATTTTTCAAAGTGTTTTCTAATTTTCTATAGTATACCCAATCCCATCTCTGCTTCATAGAGATATGAAAGCCCATAGGAATTGCAAGAAGTCTAAAAACCTTGCCCCTTTCTATTTCTTTGCACCTAGCTTCAATTAGCCATCTAGGGGTGAGGAAATCAAAGATTTGATACCTGTTTTGACTGGGTTGATAATAGATCCAGAGGCTTTACAGAAAGTTTGAAGACAATTCCAAAAAGCTACTAGTGAGATAGGGTCATTATTAATGGTCCCATTAGTATCATCAACAAATTGATTTAAAAGTATTGTCTTTATTATTGGGTAGTTTGATCCCCTTGATGTTCCCCTTTTCAATGTGATCCTGAACCAACCATCCCAATGCATAAGTTGCAATAGCAAATAACAGTGGGGCCAAGGGACAAACCCTATCTAATTGATTTTCTAAGAAGTATTGAATCAGCCATTTCTCCATTAACTACAATTCTAGTGGATGCATTGCCAAATAAAGTGCTTACAAACTTTATAAATCTCCTCCCCAGTCCCATATCATGTAGAGATTGAAGGATGAAGTCCCACTCCAACCTATCATAGGCATTGTCAAAATCTATTTTGAAAAAAACAAAGTCTTGATTCTTTTTTTGAACATATTCAATCCCTTCCCAAAGAGCAATGATAGAATCTAGGATATACCTTCCCTTAATAAACCCCTTCTCTTGCTTCCTTATCCAAGAATTTAGATGGAGAAGCCTTAGCAAACACTTTATAGGCTAAGGTCAAGCAGGTGATTGGTCTCCAATTGGAGAGTAGATCTTTCTCGTCTCTTGTGTATAAGCTTTACCACCCCTTCATTGATTATGTGAGGTAGGGCTCCATATCTCAAGGATTCCTTTCATACTTTTTAGTAGGGGGTAATCAAGAATTCTTTAAAATCTTTTAAAAACTCATTAGTGAGATAGTTTATCCATGGGCTATTTCCTTTAGCTAGAACATCTATGGTGTCTTCCAGTTCTACTATAGTAAGGTCACCATCAAGTAGGGAGGCTATGGAAGATGGGACCACCTTCTTCCTAATCAAGGCAAATTTGGCTTTTGCATTGGTATCCTCTAGATTACTAGTTCTAGGAGAGCTAACGATATTAGAGAAGAATTCTTTAGCAATTACTAGATTTTAAGTATTGTCTTTAGCTTTGGTACCATTGACCTTAGTTAAGAGAGGGACAATATCATCCTCCTTTTTTAAATTTAGAATGTTGAACATTTCTGTGGTTGGTTTATAAGCTTTCCCAGGCCGCCATTGTCTAGTGAAAAGTTGAATGCTCGGTGCTTCTTTATCTTCTAAAAGTCTCAATTCTTCCTTGACCTTGAGAAGGTATGTTTGTAAGTGTACTTGCCCTAATTCAATTTGGACATCGAGAGACTTACTAAGGGAATAATTTCTTGCTCTTTCAGCCCTAGTCTCCATTACCCTCCTAGCCTTAATCTATCTAAGAAATTCTTGAGTATCTTGGAGAACCCTCGTCCATGCTTGAGCTGGGGAGATGAAGGATTGGAATGAGCGTTCCCATATATCCTTGATAGAGTCCCTAACCTCTTTTAGTTTAAATAACCGTGGATTAGTGTGGAACCATCTAGATTTTACAATTTGGGAGTCATTAGTCAGATTCAACTAAATGGGAAAATGATCTAACATAACAAGGTTTTTAAGCATTTTAAACTTAGCATTAAGGAATGTAGCCAGAAGACCTACTGAAATATAAAATCTATCTAACCTAGCTTTCCTAAGGTTAGAATTTACTTGATTATTAGACCAAGCAAAACTCAGATTGTCACTTATGTCCACCAGTCCATGAAAGGCCTTAGTTGCCATCCACTTTTCCTTTTCAGTACCTAAGATGCAATGTCTCTTTTCCAAGAACCTATCCTTCAAGGACTCCACCATGTTAAAATCCCCAGTGTATGATGGGGCATTTATAACCTGCAAGGAATCCCAAACTTTTCCTCTTTCTAAAGAAGTGTTAGGGGCATACATAGAGACAACAACAAACTCATCAAAATTTTTAAAGTGGATAGCTATCCAGTTATTATCATTGTCAATAGAGATATTGCTTAGCTGATCTTTAACCCTACTAGAAATGCCTATACGTGCACCTCCCTTTCTATGATTATGCTTAATGGTGAACCATACAAAATATTTGGATATAAGATTCAGATTCTTAGTCAAAGGATCTTCAGTAGCTTTGACTTCTTGTAGGCAAATAACCTCAGGAAGAATGAGTTCTTGGTTAAGCCATTTCCTGATAGTGATTGCCCTTTTCGGGTTAGTGAGACCTTTCGAGTTATAAGACATAATAGTAAACTTATTCATTATTGATTAGTTTTTTAAAGTCTTACCTTTCTTTTGAGAGTCCTTACCCTGTCCAAAGGGGTTACTAGCACTTTGACCTACCTTGGAAAATCTTCTTTTTATTTGTTGTGTGTTGTTTCCACCCTTTTTTGGGCTTTCTGAGGGGGATGGAGTGTTAGGGATGTAATCCCCACCAAGTAGTTCCTCCTCCTTAGCTTGGGTAAAGTTCACATCTTCATTTAGTACATTTAGATCAAAGTTTGATTTTTCTACTAGAGTATCCCCCTCATTCTGTTGTTCTTGTTGAGTTTCTTCAACGATAACCTCATCATTATCCAAATCTGCATTATTTTTCCATTTAAAGCCCCATTATTTTCATGATCGAAATTCATTAATAATGCAACATATCTATTGTTATTTTTACCTTTGTGATTAACATTAGTTTTTTGGCTTGTCTGATCCTTATTTTTGTTGTTCCCCTTCCTATTAATCTGTTGAAAACCATATTGGTTTTTATCAATTTTAGGGGGGTATCATCTTGCTTATTATCGGCAGTTTCATGTGTGTTCCATTTAGGACAATTCCTGATAAAACGACCTATTTTAATGCACTTAAAATAGGCATTAGGCAGATTCTTATAGATAACCGGTTAGTTCTTAATAAATAACCCATCTGTCTCTGAGATTATCAATGACTCTATCAATTTCTTACTTACATCTACTTCAATGAGCAATTGATGATGCCATCTCAGGTTTATGTCCTTATATGGCCTTTGACCAAGTAATCTTCCTATGGGGGTAGCCAAAATTTTTAGAAATGGATAGAGATTCAAAGGAAAATTTGGGAATTCTATCGAGACAAGAACACATGTCGGTTTTGGTCTTGTCGGGTCAAATTTCGGGGTTCATTTTAGTAAAGACAGAGGCGAGTTACGCAACATCCATTGGCCATAGCTCAGCAGAGTTAAGGCTACTTGTTCAGATTCAAATAAAAAAAAGAAATAGTTATTTGGTAGGTATTGCATGCTAATATGTTTGCACCCAATTGATTCCCAATTATTTCTAACCAAGTCTCTTAGAAAGTCAATCGACGGGCGAGCACCATGACAAAGACCTATTAGTGCTCTTGACTAATAGGTGCAATTAAATTTCTTCAATTCCATAGTACAGACTGAGAGAGGAACCTTGTTACCTAGGAGGCTTGAAGATGGGTTATCTTGACGACTTGCTCCCTGAGTACCCTTTGGGGGAAGTCCAGAGTTTTCATGTCCTCCATTGATGCCTTCACCAACCGCTGGTTTATCGAATTAAGCAAGGAGGGTTGATGTAGAAAATTATTTTTCTTGTCAGTAGCACCTCTAAGTTCATGAGGGCACTCTAGTGAATTAATCCTGCCCCCTTTGTTAGCTCCCAGAAGTTCCCCAATTTCTCATTGGGGTGCTGGACCGCTATCCAAGGCCCAACCTTCACCACCATGGTTGTTGGCTTCTCCACGGTTCTAAAGGTTATGCACTCCATTATTCAGATATTGCATTGAGAGATCATTAAAGAGGGAGTTTCCCACGATTTGACCCTATGACCCGCAGGGTGCCAACCATACCTGTCTTGTGTAGGAAGGTGGTCGGATGAATTTGGTGTATGAAGGTTGATGAGACAGATTTAACCTATGGCATAGTAGTATGTAGATTCCCTGCGAACACTCCAAATGTAAACGAGACTGTCAGCATGCCTAAAGGAGCCTACATGTGAGAGGCCTGCGGTGTAGGCTTCCCCCAAGGGGAGAAAGGCGCATAGGCTTCTAGTGAGAGATCTGGTTTGCAGATATACACAAAGAACACGAGAGAGAGAGAGAGAGAGAGAGAGAGAGAGAGAGAGAGAGAGAGAGAGAGAGAGAGAGAGAGAGAGAGAGAGAGAGAGAGAGAGAGAGAGAGAGAGAGAGAGAGAGAGAGAGAGAGAGAGAGAGAGAGAGAGAGAGAGAGAGAGAGAGAGAGAGAGAGAGAGAGAGAGAGAGAGATCATGACTGATAAGGCTTTTAGATGTCTTTGCTTTTCTCAAAAGATGTACAGACTTGTTAACTGGTAAACAAACAAGGTGGAAAATCTGGAAAAGCTAAAGTAGAAGATAAGGTCCAAGGCAAAGCGAAACGGAAGACAAAGGCACACAAGGAAAAGCGCAAGTCAATACTTTTGTAAAAGAGTGCAAGCGCATCATGATTTAATTTAAGGAGCGCCGGGCTCTCACCCGTGTAATTGGTAAAGGTAGATGGGCGGTAGGAAGGAAGCTAGGAAGATAGAAGGACAATGGAAAAAAGGGCCTAGGCCATGGCCAGCCATGTAAAAAAGGGGATAAGGGGATGACTGCCCAAAAGGGATTTAGGGTTTTGTATATAAAGTTGAAAAGTGAATGAGAAGCTCATTCTTGTGTGTGGCCAAAAGTGGCTCTCCTCTTCTTCTTCTTCTTCTTCTTCTTCTTGCTTGCTTGAGCTTGTGCTTGAGAGAGGGAGTGTGAGAGTGTGAGGGAGTGTGTGAGGGTGAGGGATAGAGGAGGAGAAGCTCTCCATCTTCTCCTCTCTTCTTCTCTTCTCTTCTCTTCTCTTGTCTTTCTCGCGGGCGATGGAGCTTGGAGCGTGGAGCTTGAGGATGGAGCTTGCTTGAAGCTTGCACTTGGATCGTGGAGCTATCAGAATGCGCGGGAGAAGAGGTAACTCGATCGACATGGAGGTAAGCTCATTACATTCGTAGATATGGATGGCGCGTCAGCTATGTGAGAGGTAGCCATTAGTGCTCGGCTTGGAACCTTGAAACAATAAGTGGTCCGTGGGTCTTGGCGGTTGAGCAAAAGCTCCCACATTTTGGTTCCGTTGCTGGGACCAACAGATTCAAGCTTTGAACACTTGCGCGCTTCGAATTGAGGATTCAAGTAGGGTTTTCCCCAAACCTGTGCTTGAGGTAGATAGGTAGGAAGCGAAGGAGTTTGAAGAGGTATTCGATCTCCTTAGCAAGTAGGTTTTTGTTGTTTTGGACTTGGGAAAGCATGATGGAGTAGTGTAGGTATTTTCCTTATAGTTTTTTCTTGCATTTGGAAAGGATAGGAGAAAAGCGTTGGAGCAAACAGTAGGGTTTTCTGTTGTTGTATAATAGGCTGAAATAGAGGAAAGAAGGGCAAGAAATGAAATTTTGGGTTAAATGTTAGTAAGGGAAGTAAGATTAAGGTGAGTGCAGGCTTGGACAAGGTGATAAGGGGCCAAGAGTGGCAAGAAAGGCCACATTGTGCATTGCAGGGTTTTAGGAGAGCAGGAGAGAGGAAGAAAGCTTCCTTGAGTGGATCTGCTTCGATTTGGCCATTGGGAGTTATCTGCCCAGCCCAAGTAATTCTATACCTTCCCCTACATGAGTAGATTGGATCTGGAGTTGCTCGACTAGTGGGAAGGCCGCCAACACTCGGCGCGGCGAATTTTGTGAAGTCCGGCGAAAAAACACGACACACTCGGCGTGTCAGAGAGTGACGGCGATTTTGGGCCGAGTTCCAGAATCAGCCCTTGGACTGCTCGAAAATTTGGCCCTCGGCCCTGCTGACTCAGTCCTGGCGACTCGGCCTTGCCGACTTGGCCCACTACCACTCGGACCACTTGACTCGGCCCACTCGACTCGGCCCTCGGCCACTCGGCCCTCGGACAACTAGACTCGGACTGGCCGAATTTGACATTCGGACTAGTTACATTCGGCCCTTCCTACTCGGCCCTCGGATGGCCCAAATCGGGTACTCATCCCCTGCAATTCGGACATGTTGGGCCGAATTTAGATTTTTTCAAATTTTAACTTGAAGATAGTGAAACTAATCGAGAGACCATATAGAGCCGAAACCATATCATAGATCGATCATTGGGCTGAAACTTAGAGCAAGTAGTTCAAAATTTGGCTATAAACGATTTTTCAAATCACGTATGGTATTTACCGTAACAGCCCTGCGGGCCGGGGGGGACTACCCCCTCGGACCCCTGCAGAGGGGGCTCTGCCCTCTCCGCACCTCCCTCAAGTAGGTTAGAGAGAAAACACGCATCATGACAGGTCCTCCAAATTGGACCCTAGTGTAGTAATGGCTCTACATGAGCATGGATTCTCACTTGCAAAAGAGCAACCAAAAGCCCATACCTGAACAGAGAGAAACAGAGACCTTAGAACCTCAATGGGCCAATCTAGCCAACAAGGGCAAAAAGGCCACACTGCAAAAACACATAGGTATTGCATTCGGACTGCATCTAGTCAAAGCGGAAAGCAACAACATCAAGCTACAACAGCGAGAATGACTAGATATGACAGTCCTGACGATAGATGCTCCTTGAATAGCACTGCACTAACGATCCGAGACATCAGTGAAGAATCCACATCTGGTCGTGCAGTTGGGGACTCAAGGGCATTTGTCAGGCGTAAATTTATGAGCCAAGACCCGGAAGATGAAGACATAGTACCACCTGCTTATCTTAGGGTCAAACTCACCGCGAAAAGAGAGCACACTATCGATGCTTTGATTGATGAAGGAGTAGATTTTAATATCTTGACCTATGAACCATGGACCCTACTAGGCCAACCAGAGCTTACATTGACTAATGAACTCTTAGCTCTTATGCGGGATACCCACAAGCACTCATAGGGAAGTGCAAAATCCTTGCGACAATCGAAACTGAAAGCTTGCCTATCCTATTTCATGTTCCTCCAAATAGTGCTAATTACGGGAAGGAAACCCTCTTATGAAGACCCTTCAAAAGGGCGACCAAGTGTGAGGCCGACTATGTAGCACAGAGGATACATCTGACACTACCAGGAGTGAGGATAGTCACAACCTTTAGCAAGGGTAACCTCATCGAACCTTGTGCTGACATAACACTCAAGCCTACTAACGAGAGCAAGGACTTGTTGGAAGAGTTGATACAAGCATAGGTTAAACAATGAGAACCAGTGAGTGAGGCCATGCCTGAAACAAGAAGGTCAAGAGACAATGCCAAGGATGGGCTTTGGGCTTACAAATATTGTAGAAGACCCCAAAAGAAGCCCAAGCCTTATAGACGAAGGCATCGATAGAGGGTCAGCACAATGCCACGATGGATATCCAAAGCATTGCTACGTGCTCAAGGGTATTACGTAGCTAAATCTCCTTTGTCGATTGAAGGCCAGATCTTATCAAGAGCAAAGAAGCATAGGAGGAGATCTAAACGAAAAACCAAGTCTCAAGTCAACAACAATGGAGTGATCGAGCCCCTCATGGTCGAAATCAAGAAACCAAATGGGACCAATTGGAGGATAGATCCTCAACCTAGCATGGTTGACAAGCAGATATCAGATATAATCGTTGAGGATACGCAAAAGCCACTAGTGCCCAAGGAGCCTTTGATTCCCAAGAGGATAGCAGGCATCATAGGCACAACATTGCTCATGGCAAGGTTAAATGCTCAATAAAGCAAATGGTAAAATCATCTAACAGCCATGAGCAAATCTTCCAGCCAGTGTCGGAGCCACTTAAGAGTCCCAAGTCTCCCACACCCTCTTTCCCTAAACGGACACAGGAAGCACAACAGCAGTCATCAAGTGCAGCTGCTCAATCCCAATCTCTATCTCGATCTAAGCTTCCAAATGTCCAAGAGGTGGGACATGACACCATCCGTAGCTCTCGGCCCAAGGATATGCCTGTGCACCCTAATGTGACTAGATCAACTCATGCTCGATCTACACAAGTGAATGCTCAAAGGGCAACAAAAGACACGGCCACTTTCGATCGCCCTAGGGACTTGACATCGCAATCCACCAAGATTAGCCAGCCCACTGGACTAGCCGCTACCACTTCCAATCAAGGATCACAACAATCACAGCCCTTAGCCGTGACAATGTCCCTTGTGGAATGTGTCCTTAGTAGTTTACTTGTGGAGGAGGTGTCGCAACCAACTTCCTTGACAATTTCAGCACTTCCAAAGTGCCTAAAGCCTAGGCTGGAGGAGTTCAACAGAAGGGAATTGGCTGAAGAGCTAGACTCTCCAAAAAGGGAGGCAGTTGTACCCTCACAACCTAGCAAGGCTATTCAGCAGGCCACGGCTATGTCCCATGAGGAGACACTAGAGAAAGAGAATGCTGAGGCCCAACTAAGCACATCAACGGTTGACCTAGTCAAGGGTCCTGAGTCATTGAGAGATGCACTTTCATTGACCAAGAAAAAGAAGAGGAAGCAGCAAAAACAACAGCAGTTATAAGTGGTTGTGGACCCCAAGAACATTGAGACCAAGAGCGCTGGAGAGTTGAGGAATAAAGCATCGAGTCCATCCACCAATGAACCCATTGATGTCTCTCCTAATAGCGGTGAAACCTCAGACACATCCATGTGTTCTGAAAAATCAAAGCAGCCGTTACCATCAACGGTTGCTTGTAACACTCAATCCATCGACAACAGAACTTGCATTGACCAATCAAGAGTGGATACAACACTGTCACAACAGGGCGACAAATTTATACCAGTCACATCTAAGGAGAACCATGATGCAATAACAAAGCCTCAGGGGAAATATGGAAACCCCGAGAGTATAAGCAATCCTAGTGTTGACCAATCTTGCTCATCTAAGGCCTGAGCCCCCAGGTATGCTAAAGCGTAGGGAAACTCCTAGAACCTTGCATGAGATAGCAACCGAGCAAGCCCTCGTTGAACATAGAAGTGTGGCAGAATGCTTAACTGAGTTGGATGCTAAGCTCAAAGTGTTCGCATGTGTCTATGTCCTTGCGGACATGGGTGCATTCCCTAAGGAGCAGATTGAAGAATACTTGCCATTTCCCCTATCCTGGGAAGAGAAAGAACATCTTGATGAGCACTATGACAAGCTCCTGCATGAACGCATGCGACTCACCTCTGACAAGGAAGCCGACAAACTATGGTTAACTATAACATTCAATGATGTGCTCTACCAACCAAATTTCTTAGGGATAGAGCAACTAAAGCGACAATCGGAGGGTCAAAGCCAATTTGAGAAACGTTGGTTTGAAAACCATGTTGCAATGGCCGAACTAGGAGCCCAAATCATGACGGTCTCAGAAGAGCGATTGGCCAAATGGTGGTCTCAAAGAGACCCAACTATGTGGCGCCAACTTCCTTTCGAGTGCTAACTGCCATTCGGGGTACAGACTTAGTTGGAACTAGCCAAGAGAACTCTTTGGTTGATAAGGTTCTCATTGAGGAGGAGCTACATGTTGCAAGTAGACTCGGACAAGGTACCATGATACTTGATGTTGCAAAATACCTGATGTTATTAAGAAGGCTGCCATGAGTACTGGATGGGTGTGCCACACTCCAGTACAATCCTGAGTTCTACAACTGGTTTTTATCCTTGTGAAGTGAGATGGATTCGTAAACATGTAAATAAATAAACAATGAAATTTGTGACCTTGTATAGATAATATCAACATACACAAGCAATGATAGTCAAGCGCAGGGAGAAGAGTTGGGTTTGACAGACTAAGCTCCTCAGGTCCTCCTCTCACCACACATTTAGGAGTCATGTGACCATTCTCGCCTCCAATTGGAGGGCATGCAACCCTCATTATCGCCATAGAAAGCCTTGACCAACATCTCTGATGGTGTAGATGGGGCACCGTCCCTTTCTACACACCTTTCCCATTTTTCTGTCTATCCTTCCAGGGATGAGCCCTACTCCACTCCATGACAACCACTCTATGCAACTTAGCATAAGCCAAGATCTGCTAATGGTTGGAGGCAAAACAAACATCAACAGGAGGCTGTCCCTCTACAACAAACGCTGCATGCCTTACCTCACCCCTTCTCATCATATATGCTTGATAACCCACTGTATAATCCCTTCCATGCAAATAGTTTTATCTTGCCTCAAGGCCTAATCCCTGGTTTGCATTTTGCAGGTTCCCCTACGATAGCAATCATGGACCACATAGTGCAGCTGGCATGCAAGGAAGCTCTCCATCGTCAGAAAGAGCATAAGGCACTAGCGCCCCCACCAGAATGCTACGTGCCTACTCTAAAGAGGTACGCAAAGAAACGAGGCCCAAAGCAACACCACCCTGAACGTAGGCAAAAAAATCCCCAGGCTAGGGGAATAGAAGCTCAAGGGAGCACACAGGGCGTGGCAACACTGGTCGTGCCGGCCCCCAACAGAGGCTCGGGCACCAAGTGCTCGAAAGAGGAGAGGGCAACTCGAGACAAGTAGGAATTTGATGTATTGTTCAAAAGAATTCTAGAAACAGTTGCAGCCAGGGACTACACCATTTAGGTCCCGTCCGACATCTTCCCTACCCAACCTCACAGGAGCCCCCCCACCAATAGAGCCTCAGTCGCCCGACCACCCAGACTCGCCCCACTTCGTACAAATAAAGTAGCCCCACGTTGTGTAAAAGGCTTATCAAATGCTACCGGGCCATGACTTTTTGTCTCTAAAGGGTTATGTGTACTGACATGTTCCCCAATTGTACAAAATTTTCATATCTGCATTTACTATATTTCAAGTCTTTAACAAAATAAAAAGATAATCAAGCGCAGGTGATAAATATCTAAGTCAACACCATGGAATTTAGATAAGTGATGTCTCCTTGTGTTGCACTGGCAAGAAGAAGAAGAATAAGAAGAAGAGGAGAGCCACTTTTGGTCACACACAAGAATGAGCTTCTCATTCACTTTTCAACTTTATATACAAAACCCTAAATCCCTTTTGGACGGTCATCCCCTTATCCCCTTTTTTACATGGCCGGCCATGTCCTAGGCCCTTTTTCCCATTGTCCTTCTATCTTCCTAGCTTCCTTCCTACTGCCCATCTACCTTTATAAATTGCACGGTGAGAGCCCGACGCTCCTTAAATTAAATCATGATACGCTTGTGCTCTTTTACAAAAGTATTGACTTGCGCTTTTCCTTGTGCGCCTTTGTCTTCTGTTTCACTTTTCCTTGGCCCTTGTCTTCTGCTTTTAGCTTTTCCAGATTTTCCACCTTGTTCGTCTATCGGTTAACATTATCCCCCTCCTAGACGAGTGCCAGTCCCATGGCACTCACCGTCATAGGTAGCAGGCTTTAGCATGTACTGAAGATGTGGGTGACATCGGTGGTTGCCGTGGAGGAGTGTTGGTGGTGGTGTGGAGGAAGGTTGTTGAGGGCACGTTAGTGGCCTAGGTGGCTGGTGGTAGGGTTGTTCTTTGTTGGGGATTGCACTGATGGCCAGCACAAGTGTTGGTTTGTTGGGGATTCTGCACATGACGATTTTTGGCGGGCTTGCAGGATGATAAAGGATAAGAATTCAGAGTTGGGTGTCGATGAAGAGCGCATGACACTTTCGTTGGAGTCTTCAATACTACCTGCAATTGAAAACCTCTCATAGGTGGTCTCTCCCTAGGGGTAGTGCTAGTCTTCTCTATCGTGCACAAGACATAGTTCAATTAGTTTGGGAGACAGGTCGAACTCTAAGCAAGCTGAGAGTATTGTCATGCACTTGAGGACCCAAACTGTGTATATATTTCGGTACAGATATTATATGAGTGCTCGTGCATACTTAGATATTACGTAGGTAAAAGATCGCGGGCTGGTTTCTCGTAACAATGTGTGGATGAAGCAAGGTTGTCCATGTTGAGAAGAAGTACATGTGAAGGTGTATGAGACATCCTTTGCATCGTGACTGCATGACGTAGCATAATTGAACACAGGGACACTGCATTTTCGGTAGCTGGGAGCTATTGGACTTGCTTGATGAGGACGGTGTACTTTTCATGGCCATTCGTGCGGTGCTTACCACAATTGATTACAATGGTATTAAGGTAGAGTGCAAGAGGGAATCGTGCGAATGGGTCAAGGTGGCAGGTCTAACTATAGGCGAGACAAGCTCCCTAGGTATGTCCTGCCCTTAATGTGCCCTGAACAATTGTGGGTGATGCTAAAGGGCTAGGAGGCTAGGGACGGAGCCAGTCGACCAAGGTCACTGGACGTGCTTAATTTGAGGACCCCTAGGTGCTGTGCTATGATCGTGGGTGCTTCTGATTTTTTCATTCTTTTCTTTTCTTTTTTTCTTTTTCTTGTTCTTTTTACTTTCTTTCTTTCTTTCTTTCTTTTTGGACTTGCTTGAGTACAACCATTGCAATATGTTGAGGCTATTAGCCTTTCAATGGGTTAGGAAATGTCAAGCTTCGAAGGCTCAGGAAATAGATATTATAGCAATGATTGTGTCTTAGCCTCGTTGTTGGATAAGCAGTTGTTGAGATGGGGAGATACACTTGAGATTTTGCAACTCTCTTTGGAACGTGCGATGTTGGTACAATTGAGGTAAGAGCTATTGTGAGTGCCCAGTGTAGAGTGTAACCCAGAAAGAGAAAGTGGTTATGATCATGCTTTGGGCGATGCGATGTGGGTGATCGGCCAGGGTGTGTGTGAAAGTGAGGGACAGAGGAGGAGAAGCTCTCCATCTTCTCCTCTCTTCTTCTCTTGTCTTGCTAGCGGCGATGGAGCTTGGAGCGTGGAGCTTACACTTGGATCGTGGAGCTACCGGAATGCGCGGGAGAGGAGGTAACTCGATCGGCATGGAGGTAAGCTCACTACACCTGTAGATATGGATGGCGCGTTGGCTATGTGGTGAGAGGTAGCCATTAGTGCTCGGCTTGGAACACTTGAAACAATAAGCGGTCCGTGGGTCTTGGCAGTTGAGCGAAAGCTCCCACAAGACTCTTGGCATTTAGGTCTTTACTTTTCTCAAAGAGTATACAAAGTCGAGCTCTTTTTAATCTCAAAATGTGGAGCTAATTTAGTCTCCTGCAGATTAAAGGAGGTGGATAGTTTCTTTAAGAATTTAGCATTTTTAGTGCTTAAAATACAACATAGTATAAGAAATTTGTACATTCTAATTAAGGCTTCAGATATGGCACGTAGTTGTATGGTGTATTACTGCTAGCAGCCATGTGGGCACCTTCTCCTAAAAGA
This sequence comes from Lygodium microphyllum, assembly GCF_053477565.2. Taxonomy (NCBI): domain Eukaryota; kingdom Viridiplantae; phylum Streptophyta; class Polypodiopsida; order Schizaeales; family Lygodiaceae; genus Lygodium; species Lygodium microphyllum. Next base: position 125,307,875 of record NC_141137.1, on the reverse strand, counting down.
CTTTTGTCATGTTAATTTTACCATTGAGCCGAAAATTCTTAGACCATCTTCTAATCTTATTACAAAGTGCTTTTCTTTGTGGGCATCTCTAAAAGAGTACTCTCATTTCCTCTCTACACAATATGCAAGTAGGAGGATTTTGAGTACTTTGGTTAATTTCCTCGTAGTTGGGAAACTCTTTGTAGTCACACACCGTAGGAAAAAGTTTATAAGATTGAGTCGAGGACACAAGTTTAATACTATCTTATTTTTCTATTTCATGTTGTGATTATGGTTAGGAAATATATTATTTTTCACCTTCCTTGATTCTTAAGAAGTGTCTAATCCCCCTTTCCTTGAGACCTATGCCTTTCCCAACTCTATAGCCTTTCTTTGTTGGATTTGACTTAATTCATGTTGAGAAGTTATGGAGAGAGTGTTCATTTTGATAACATTAGAGAGAGTGTTTATTTTGATAACACTAGAGGTATCGTATGTAGAATTGCTTGTTTTGTCATAATGGGAGACCTCTAATCAATCCATCTTGGAACCTAGTGTTAGTTTTCCTTTTTTGTGTGTTTTGTGTTGGTTGGAAACCTCTAATCTGAGCCATCTTTGAGGTTATTGTCAATCTCCTTTAACAAAGGATCAATTATTGGTTGTCACAAATAAGAGGGTAATGAGGGGGCAACCTTGCTTGATCTTTTACACCCATAAGGGAAAATCTATGTTTATGGGTGTAAAACTATTGAGATAAAGCCATTATTAACAAATATGTAACATGATTCCTTCACAATATCAAAATCTCAATCTCAATCCTAATTTGATAATTAGTACGAAGAAGAAGAATAGAGCACCTTGATCTACTTTCCTCTCTAGCTATGTTCAAATAGCCCCAAAAACACTGAAATGCCCTTGTAGTTTTTTCCCAAAAAAATGTTGTTCCAATAAAAAATGTTCAAAATCTGTGTGCTCTGAAATTCAACATGCATGCATGACTTGCCAAAATCTCCAAAATGGCAACTATTCAATTTTTGGAGTCATCTCCACAACTTTCATTTTCTGATTATATCACCAATACTTGTTCCCACATCCAAAATGACCTAAAAACCATTTCTAAACAATATTTACACACATTACAAAAGCATTCCATGTGCGGTGATATAGATCAACATTTGTTCCCATATCCAATATGACCTAAAGCCCATTTCTAAACAATATTTATAGACATGTTACAAAACTGTTCCACATGTTGTATATCACAAAATACCTTTGTTGAAGCATTAGGAAAAAGAGTGATGTTCATTCTTATGAGGTTATTGTCCAATCCTAAATCCCATGGGCTACATTCAAGTAATGATCAAATTCAAGTGATCCTCTAACATAGGCTTCCTATTTCAACATGATGAAATTCAATTAATATTGACATAAGCCTCCTATGGAGATCCATGTTTGTGAGGATAAAGTCCTTTTCTAGAATTAGGGACAAGTCCACTAGGAAAGCTATGTTGAGATTTGAATCTTGGAACCTTCCACCCATGGTTGGAACCCACGTTGTCCTTGGTGAAGGGCTTAAGATAGTATGAACTTGGATCAATGAGCCAACCTCTTGGGTTATCTTACATGAAAGTTGCAAGCTAAGCATTGTCAAAGGCCTTCACTATTACAACTCTCTCTAAAGGCTTAGTCATGCCGCACTAGTGTAACTAACCCCTCATTTACTACAGTAGGGAGTTCTATTTTTATGCAACAATAGTTTGGTGTACTAGTGATGTCCCTCTCACATGTATCACACAAATCCTTAAATAAATTTGGCAAGAGATTATCAAGCCTTCGCGTTTTCTCTGGGTTCATTTTAGAGAGAGACTTGTCTTGAGAGAGGGCAATCAAACTATAGGGCCACCTTTATAGGGATGATTTGAAGATAGTCTTGCATGAATTTTACTAATTCTCCTTGAATAGTCCATTGAGATGAGATATTCTCATCCAACTATAGTAGATAGGGGTGCTTCGAAAGGCATGATGTAATCCTTAGTGAGAGTGGGCCCATATTCCATTACAATTCTAACAATTCTCTCTCTACCTTCTACATTTCAAAGCCTTAAAGAATCGGGGGAAGAGAGGATGAGGGCACTACCGTAGACTCCACAGCTCTTTTAATTGTACCCCTTAATACCTCGAGTTATAGCCTTGATTACAAGGAATCATGTGAATAAATAAATGAAGATTTTTGATGCATTTGAAAAAAAAAGTTAAGATGTTGATATACACATTGGTACGTTTGTTATGGTACACATATCTAAAAAGTCAATGCATATTTTAACATATATATGGATGCAACTTAAATATTCTGTAGTGCACATCTAGACTCATATACCGACGATTTTACCAACATAGTTTGAATTATTTTAGTCTAGGTTTTACTGTTTTTTTGTGTCATTTCAACGCCATCGACCTTTCAAGTAAGCACTCTCCAAACCTTATTGCTCTTTTTTTTTTCTAGCTTCCATGATGCGTTTTCTAAAGCTTTGAATATGAATATGGAATGTAGGTTTGAATTAGTAAAGGTATATATGTTTTCTTATAGTTTTTGTTTATTGCAAGAGAGCAAAGGGATAGGAGCAAGAGGGAGAGATCCAAACACACACGCACACACGCACACACACACAGAGAGAGAGAGAGAGAGAGAGAGAGAGAGAGAGAGAGAGAGAGAGAGAGAGAGAGAGAGAGAGAGAGAGAGAGAGAGAGAGAGAGAGAGAGAGAGAGAGAGAGAGAGAGAGAGAGAGAGAGAGAGAGAGAGAGAGAGAGAGAGAGAGAGAGAGAGAGAGAGAGAGAGAGAGAGAGAGAGAATGTGTGTGTTAATCCTAGTGCAAGAAAAACAAAAATGAAAAGAAGGAAGCATAAGAAAAGTTTAAATACAGGGCAAAGTGAAAAAAGGCAGCCTGATAATAGAAATAAGAGGAAACAGGACCAAAAGCGCAAAGACACCTTAAAAACTCAAGGCAAGTGTAAAAATGGAAGAGGTGCATATTAATATGCAAAGGTGCCATGAAATCTTTGTAAAAGAGTGCTAGGCTCCCTCCTGTGCAATTTTTAAAGAGTAGATGGGCATGGGTGGAGCCACAATGTAAATATAAGGGAATATGAAAAGAGGACCTAGGCTAAAGTGGCTGGTCATGTAAAAAAGGGGTGGGTGCCCAAAAGGGATTAGGGCATGTATAAAAGCCAAAAGTGAAGAGAGAAGCTCATTCTTGTGTATGGTGAAAAATAGCTCTCCTCTTCTCTTCTTGTTCTTGTTCTTGTTTGCTTGAGCTTGTGCTTGAGAGAGGGAGTGTGAGGGAGTGAGTGTGTGAGGGTGAGGGATCATTGTGTAGAATCTCTCCATCTTCTCCTCTCTTCTTCTTCTTCTTTTCTTGTCTTGTGCGCCTAACAATGGACCATGGAGCTTGGAGCTTGAGGATTGAGCTCGCTTGAAACTTGCACTTGGATCGTGGAGCTATCGGAATGCTTAAGGTATAAGGGACTCGATCAAGCACAGAGGTAAGCTCACTACACTCGTAGGCTTGAGAGCACGTACGGCTATGTAAGAGGTAGCTATTGGCATTCGGCTTGAAACACTTGAGCAATAAGTGGTCAGTGTGTCTTGGTGGTCAAGCAAAAGCTCCCATAGAGAGAGAGAGAGAGAGAGAGAGAGAGAGAGAGAGAGAGAGAGAGAGAGAGAGAGAGAGAGAGAGAGAGAGAGAGAGAGAGAGAGAGAGAGAGAGAGAGAGAGAGAGAGAGAGAGAGAGAGAGAGAGAGAGAGAGAGAAGAAGAAGAAGAAGAAGAAGAAGAAGAAGAAGAAATAAATATTAACTATTTTGATATATGAAATTGTTTGACGTAGGCATATAATGTGATTGGTGAGGTAGTTAGAAGAGTGCTTTGTCACAATAGTTAGTCATTGACGAGCATGTACAAGTATATGGATAAATTTTTAAAAAATTATTAGTTTAATGTGAAGTGAAAATTATTTATTAATTTAATAAATTAAAGAAATAATTTTTTATTTGATATAAAATGAATAGAGAGAACTAGTTTTAGATCATTGGTTTAATATAAAATTAATGTTGGTAGTTTATAGATAGCATTTTTTGAATAAAATATACTTTATATAAATAGTATAAGATGAGTAGAGAGATATGTTGTAATACTAAGAATAGTACTATTTGGCCATTTTTGGTTTCTTCTTACATTGTCCTTCAAGATGGCATTGTGCTAAATAATGTTATGGTATATAATTTCTTATAGCATGTGCTTGGTTTTAATCTTATAAACAATGCCTAATGTGCACTCATACAAGTCAAAATATTAGTTCATGCTAGACATGATAGTAGATATGGATAGAAAAAATTCAACCCCTTAAATCGCTGCTGGTTTTTTTCTTATACATCCATCGGTAAAATTTTTGCACATCTTGATATATGCCTCAACAATGTCTTATGTATTTTGTGATGTATATTTTGATGCATCTTTCATTTCACATATTGACCTAAATACTGACATACTTATTGAAGCTTTTACTGATTCAAATTCCAATGTAGGGGCTTGATATTGTTAAACAAATTTGCATAAATTTACATTTTAAATCTTGCTGATATAGCCTTCATATGTTGTAATGCCTTTTCCTATTTTCAATATGCTCATCCACTTCTCACAACAAGTTGTTAAGAATTAGACCAAATAGCAATAGGTTGACAACACGGAAAATAGAGATTTTCAACTTGTCTCCTACATTGAGACTTGTGTCTGCTGTGGTATAATAGTGATGCAGTGATCGTTGCAAGGTAATTTTGGAATGCTCAACTAGAAGAAACCATAGATCCTGAGCTTTTTCCCATACCTCTTAACACCTTACATTAGACTTTCAAGGAGATGGTTTGCATAGAGTGGAGCCAATGGTCACCATTTAAAAGAATGCAAGAATATGAGACTCGTTAGATAAGGTAAGTTCTCAGAGCAACCTCCACCTTATGCCAACATACATCTACCAACATTCCTAATTGATGTAAATCTTTTATAGGCATATTCATAGCTCCCTTGCTACTTTCTATATCATGCATAAAGAACAACACCATAATATCTCATTAGTGGTAAATCTTGTGTAGTTAGTGTTCCAATGTAAGAGAGTCCCATTTTTGTCTCTCCTTTGAAATTATGGTGTTTGATCCATGTGATCTTTTGGATCTATCCAATGTCATGTTCCAATCCCCCATTGATAAGGAACATCTGAGTAATTTTCTCATTTATTTTGATCCACAAGTCTACCCTAGTTGATGAGACATAGGGGGCACACATAGACCAGAGGTCTATTTCTTACTCGTCAACTTTGGTTTTGATTGTGAAGAACACATCTCCACCCCCTACCCACTCAACAGATGGTTTTAGGTTGTCCTTGTTGAGAAGTATAGTGCCACCTTTTGCATGTTGATAGCATTGATGGTTTGCTCTTTACTCCGTTTCACCTCCTAAAGAGTAAGTGCATATAGTTCACATCTCATAAAGCCTATGGAGAAGCTCCTATTTTTAATCCAAATAAAACCCTTGAACATTCCATGAGGGTACTTCTCCTTGACCAATTAGTTGCTTTCCTCTGTATTAAATTCCCTCTAGTTCTCCATCATGGACCCATTTGTGAATTTGGCGGAAGAAAGGATGCATCGCTATCATAAAGAGAAGAGGGTATAAATAGACAAGAGGAGAGAGAGATGAAGCAATCAAGAGCACACACACACAATGGAGACTTGAGCACATAGAGAAGTAGGGCTGAAATCTTCTTTTTGGCTTGTGCACTCCACCCCCAGGGGAGTCATAGCATTTCTTCAAATGGGGGTCAAAGAGTTTTAGCCAAGGGGTGAATTAAAAAAAAGTAACTTTGGATTTGATGAATCTCTTAAAAATTGGGTGAGAAATACCCTCAAAATACCATTATGTGTGTTGCAAAGATGGATTCCTATTTTCCACATCCATCTAGAAGGGCTTGTTTGATAGAAGAAGACTTTCTTAAAAGGGGTTCTACTTGCCTACTGGTTATGAATGATAGAATTTGCTTAGTCATCTACTTATTCATTATTGTTTAATCATTGTTTGCTATGTATGCATTGTGTTGTGAAGGATTAGATTCACTTTCCAATTCAAAAAGTAAGAGGTGTCTCCTTCATTCTTATCAATTCAAACTTGCATATAAGATGCTTCTTATTTGACCTTGCAAGCTAGTTCTTCTTCATTTCCTTTCATGTTTTGTGTGCTCTTTGTTTCTTGGGATTCCTCTACTATCTTGGAATTCTGATTTTACAACAACAGTAATATGATTGTGGTATGCTACTATTGTTGCTTTGTGTGAATCATAATATTGTTTTGTTCTTCTCATATTTTGAATTGCTCAGAATTGGATTTCCATAAATGCACATGGTTTTTGTAATGATTTGATTGCATCAAATTCCATTGAGCCTTTATATATGCTAGATATGCCTTCCTAAAAGAGTCATGTGTTCAATTAGGAGGTGTATTTGTAAGGCTCCATTTGCTATTTATTGTTGAAACTATGTTGTTCAACTACTCAAGTTTACTAATTACGGTACAAATGATATACCATTCAATGTCTTCTCAAGTACTATTTGGTTCTCAAATGACACAAGTACTCTAACACAAAGGGATAAGATTATAATGGTGCTAAAATATTATGCTTGCATGGCATTGAAATTTTTGGGAGACTAGGACACTTAGTGTTATATTAATAATGCATAGACGCAATCAGATTAAGCATTCTCTAGTTCCTTTGAGATCCCAATATAGCAGCAATAGCTATTGTTAAAAATGAAATAATTTTGTGGCTAGATCTTCTCTCTAGTTGTTTTGTGTGTTTGGGGACTCTACGAAGTAGTGACCATAACTTGATGATTAGAAGTCAAGGATCTCATTTTTTCACGAAGTGTAGTCATATTACTAAAGTACTTAGTGATTGCAAGTGGGATTATGTGTGCTTGGGTGTTTTAAAGGCTATGGGAGTTCTTGGGAATCTTTTTAATAGATGTATAGAAGAGGGGATCTCTAGTGATCATGAGAATAGAGCTGTTGGCAGCATGCATGCTAAGATGCTATTGAGATCTACTAACACATAGATATCTTGAAGCATGATATATCAAGAGGATCAGAGTCCCCAATGATTATTTGAAAGATCATTAGGCTCCATAAATTGTAGGAAGAGTTTGAAGGGAGATGGATCCACTTTTCTAGTTCAAACTTGAACTATGTGCAAGCAGGTTCTCATTTATTTGCTTTTGTTTCTATGTGCTTTCTATTTCTTGGGATTAGATTGCCAATGGTGTAAACATCAACCTGTTTATGACACAAGATGAGTGTTTGTGGTCACTGGTGTGCTCAAAGACAAGGAAGAAGGGTAATTGAGTGACACACAATGATACTCGACAACTGATTAAAAAGGTGAACTCCAGTAGAGTGGAAAAATATAAATCTTGGGAGATTGGCGCTTCAAGACACAATGCAAGTAGACAAAAGAAATGCTCCATCCCACCTTCTTCATTAAACTCAACAGGCATACTTGTCAACATTCGTAAGCGGTGATGGCAGAAGACTTTGATCTCCCACACAAAGGTTCCGTCTTCTTGCTCAATCACTTTGTATCCTTTGTTCCACTAGATAAGTTTCCCCTGATGGTATCTCTGCTCCAGATATGGGTGCTCCAAATAAGGAATTAACCGCCCCATCAACCAGCTTTAAGCTCTTTTGCAGGTCTCAAATCAGCCCCAGCATGGACCTGCAATGCATTTTTTCATGTTAGCATACTTAGAAATAATAAGGTTTAATCTTATTAAGATTAACCTTATTTTTAAATTCTACTCCCTGCAGATTAGCTAGTAGAGCCGTAGACCTATTTTTTCTTATCCTGACAATCTTGTAGAGGCCATCCCATCTAGGTTCCAGCTTCCATGGAAACAGCTCCCTACGTGCATCGTAGTACAGAACTAATTGCCCTTTTTTAAAGGTATACTTCTTCGCTTTAAGGTCGTGCAACTTCTTCATCCGATGTTTAGCTACCTCCTGGTGTAATAAGCTCTGCAATTTCAGTTCATCCAGGTGGGCTATGATCATGAATCGTTCAAAGACTGCATCCTCGTCTCCTAAAGAGTGATTAATTGCAAACCCTATGGTTGGCAACTCGATTTCGAGGGGTAACACACATTCTTCCCCATAAACTAATTTAAATGGAGTATGGCCGGTAGCTCGCTTGAACATTGTATTGTACGCCCATACAGCCACATACAACTTCCTGTCCCAGTCTCGTTTCTTCTCAGAGACTATTTTAGATAAGATACCCACAAGTTGCTTATTACTACTTTCGACTTGCCCGTTGGCTTGCGGATTATAGGGGTCATTTTGTTATGCTTGATTTGCCAAGCTTCAGTCAGGCTTTTAATCACTTTATTCAAAAAGTGGGTTCCACGGTCCGACACTAGTTTCTTCGGTGGACCGAAGCGGTAGATAATCTGCTCTAAAAGGAAACTTGCAGTCTCTTTTGCATTGTCCTGCCTCATCGCTCGCGCTTCTGACCATTTTGTAAAATAATCAGTTGTTGCTACTATAATGTACCTCTTCTGAGTAGTAGACGACGGGGTGATAGGACCCACAAAGTCAATGCCCCACTCTCAAATGGAAGGATAGCCATGATAGGCGTAAGTGGGCGTTTCCTATTCTCTCTGCTATCATGTCTTTAACAGGTATCGCATCTCTTAACATACTCAAAGGAATCTTGGAAGATGGATGGCCACCAATATCCAGCTCTTAAAGCTTTCTGTGCCGCCCGTCAACCGTCCAACGAAGTGCCCTCCACACGCAGAGTCATGGCACTCTTCCAAGATGAAAGGAACCTTGTCAGGCATCACACATCGGCAATAGATATCATCAACACCCTAACGATATAGTGTTCCTACGATCAAGGAAAACTTCAAAGCTTGTTTTCTGATTTTCCTCTTTTTTGATTTTGATAAACCAACTCCAGTCTCTCCCGTTGATAGATAATGCGTGATAGCAGCATACCAAGATGGGATAGAAACTGTATCGATTTAAACATTTTTTCAATATCGCTTCCTTCAACCAAAGTCTCTTTCGGCTCCCCAAAATCCACAAGGCATTCCACAATCCCCTACAACCTCGGTGGCTTACTCTTAATCTCATAATCGAAATCCTGCAAAGTAATTAACCACTTTGCCAGATGATCAAGGCGATTGCAGCTTGCTCATAAGCAATTTAAGCCCTTCTGCCTTCGTATAGAAAACTACCTTCTCATAGAGGATGTAGTGCTTGAATTTTTTAGTCGCAAAGACCATCGCAAGGCACAACTTCTCCATGTAGGTGTAGTTAATTTCTAATATGCCCAATTTTCGACTTTTCCTCCCAGATTTGGGCTAAACAATATAGCTGATACTATGCATGGTGGCTGCTGAAAATATGTAAAATACCTCGCCTCTTTTAGGTGCTTTTAAAACTGGTGCTTTTACTAGCTCCTGTTTCACATCCTCGAAAGCTACCTTACAAGGGTCGCTCCATACAAATAGGCAGCCAAAGGATAATAAGTTCGTTAATGGCAACGTCCTTTCTGCCAAGGCATTTATAAACCTCCGATAGTATCCTACCGATGACACAAAGCTATGTACCTCTTTCGGAGTGCGTGGTGGACTCATAGCGACTATAACCTTGATCTTTTCAAGGTCAGTTGCGATCCCTACTGAATTGACCACATGGCCTAGCAATAGCCCATAAGGCACTCCAAAGACACACTTCTATGGGTTAAGGGCGATATAAAATTGTCTGTAGCACTCAAAGCACTTTCTTAAGATAATCAACATCCTTTCCCTTACAGTGGCTGCCCCCAGGTCATCGATAAATACTTTCAACTCATTTGGGAAGATGTCACCAAAGGTATTGTCTATTGTTCGTCAAAGCACTTTCTTAAGATAATCAACATCCTTTCCCTTACAGTGGCTGTCCCCAGGCCATCGATAAATACTTTCAAATCATCTGGGAAGATGTCACCAAAGGTCTTATCTACTATTCGTTGCCATGATCCAGGTGTATTGCACAAACCAAAGGCCATCACATGGTACACAAAAGTATCAAAGACAGTGATGAAAGTTGTTTTCAACTTGTCCTCTTCTGCAATTGCCATCTGGTTATAACTCGCAAAGCAATCCATAAATGAATATATTTCCCTATCTGCTAATTGATCCAAAATCTTGTCAATAAATGGCAACGGGTAGTAATCCTTAACTGTCTGCTTATTCAGCTCTCTAAAATCTACACATAGTCGGATCTGGTTGTTTTTCTTCTTCCTGATGACAATTGGTGAACACCATTCTGTGTGCTGTACAGGGAAGATTAAACCAGCTTTCCATAACTTCTGTAACTCCTCAAACAGCCCATCCCTCAATTCAAAAGGCATATGCCTTACTTTTTGATGCACAGGACGACTGCCTTCTTTTACAGGAATAGTATGGACAGCCACGCTGGGAGGAATGCCTCTCAGCTCATCGTCATAACTCTAGGCAAAAATGTCGCGGAATTCTTGGATTAGGGACACATAATCCTCCCTTTCTGCTGAACTGAGCATGGAACCTAATTTAATTGGCTGCGAATCATTCGGCGTGCCAAGGTCCAACTCAATCACATCCGTGTCTCGTATCCTATCTTGAGGCTCTATCGGCTCATTTAGAGTTATCTGATAAATATTCTCTGTAGTGGACCCCTCTTTAGATTCATCGCTGGATGATGTCTCACTACCAGATGGATCATCTGTTGTCTCTAATTCAGTGGAGGATAAAGGAGCTCTCTCACTCTGAGGAGACTCAGGGTAAGGATCGAGTATTACTTGATTAGCACTTCTACCTAGAACCACTCGACCGGCGGGTATATCGACTTGACAGTCTGTTCGTAAGATCCAAGGCCTACCTAGCAAGACTCGATAGCTAGGACGTCCTGCAAATCTTATTACCCTAAAGTCCAAGAAGAATTCTACACTTGCAACTGTAACATGGACTTTAGTAACACAACCTTCTGGTTGCCTTAGACTATCATCAGCCATTCTAAGAAGGGTGGAGCCATCTTTTTGGATGCCTAGACCCAACCTCTCCATCAACTCTGAACTCATGATATTGATGGAGGACCCAATGTCTACAATAGCATGCTCCACTAATATTCCATCCATGTATGCTGGAACCCTAGGGCAATTCTTTTCAGTATGATTAAATCAATCTTCCCCTATTCGTGCTATGCCCAAATGTTCTACAATATACCCAATATGCAGGATCTTCTTGAATTCCTTGCATACTCCTGGAGATAATTTAATCAACTGTAAGAGGTTTACATTTGGTTTGACTTCGCAAAGAGAACTTGCTAAATCAAAATCATGATAGGTAGCCAAAGCTCTATTTTCTCGCCAAACCATTCTGTCTTTTGGTCTCGGGACCAGCTTTGGTGCTTCTTTTTTAGCTCTTGCCTTCTTTCTTGGCACTTCCTCATCCTTCTTAGGATCCACTTTTCTGTCAACACTCTTAGAGGTCCACCTTCCACACCAGGATTCAGGACTTGCGTCCCCTTATTCCCTTGCTTAGGGTTTTCCTCGGCCGGTTTTGCATTATCTCTATCACCCTCTTTAGCCTTTTGGCCTCTTGTCATGGCTCGTAGGTTAGAGGTTTCAGCACCATTGATGCATACAGCCTCGATAAGGCTGATTCCATTGCCTTGTGGCAACTCCTCTATATTGGTCTTTCCCCTTTGCAGTATTTGTCTTGGTCCATCATTTTGTTGGAGGTTATTACCTTGCGCTCTATGATTAACTGGTCCATGCTTCATAGGTCAAGATATTAAAATATGCCCCTTCATCGATGAGAGCATCGACAATATGCTCTCTTTTTGCCGCGAGTTTGACCCTAAGATAAGCAGACGATACTATGTCTTCATCTTCCAGGTCTTGGCTTATAAATTTAAGCCTTTTGACAAATGCCCTTGAGTACCCAACTGCACGACCAGATGTGGATTCTCCACTGATGTCTTGGATCGCCTATGCAGTGCTATTCAAGGTGCACTAAGGTCAAGACTGTCATATCTAGTCATCCTTGCATTTGTAGCTTGATGTTGTTGATTTCTGCTTTGACTAGATGCAGTCCGAATGCAACACATACATGTTTTTACGGTGTGGCCTTTTTGCCTTGTTGGCTAGATTGGCCAATTGAGGTTCTAGGGTCTTTGTCTTTGTTTGGGTATGGGCTTTTGGTTGCTCCTTTGCAAGTGAGAATCCATGCTTGTGTAGAGCCATTACTACACTAGGATCTAACTTTGGAGGGCTTGTTACGGTGCGTGTTTTCTCTCCAACCTACTTGGGGGAGGTGCGAAGGGGACAGAGCCTCCTCTGCGGGGGTCTGACTACCCCCCGGCCTGTAGGGCCGTTACGGTAACCACCATGTGCGATTTGAAGGACCATTCGTAGCCAGGTTTTGAACTACTTGCTCTAGATTTGAGTTTAGTAATAGATCTATGATGTGGTTTTGGCTCTGCGTGGTCTCTAGTTGGTTTTAGAATCTACAGGTTAGAATTTTGAACAAATCCAAATTCAGCCCATCCGAATGGCCGAGGGCCGAATGTAATTGGTTCGAATGTTAAATTTGGCTAGTACGAGTGCATTTGTCCGAGGGTAAGTGCCCGAGTGGTCCGAAGGCCGAGTGGCCAAGTGGGCCGAGGGTCGAATGATAACTTGTCCGAATGGGGTTGGCCAAGTGGGCCGAGGGTCGAATGGCCGAGTCAGGTGGGCTGAGTATCAAGTGATCCTCCGAATGCTTCACTTGGACGGGCCGAGTGAAAGGCATCCGAGTGTAGTTGGCCAAGGGCCGATTACTAAAGGGCCGAATGGATTGAGTGGTCCGAGGGCAGATTTTGCGACTCGGCCTAGAATTGCCGTCACTCAGATGGGGGCCGAGCGCAACATGTTTTTTTTGTCGGACTTTTAAGAATTTGTCGCGTCGAGCGATCGAGGCCTTCCTACCTGTTGAGCACCTCCAGATCCAAGCTACTCATGTAGGGGAAGGTGTGGAATCACCTGTGCTAGGCAAATAACTCCTAGATGACAAGATCGAAGTAGGTCCACGCAATGAAGCTCTCTCCCTCTCTCCAGCTCTCTTGAAACCCTACAATGCAAAATGTGGACTTTCTTGCCACTCCTAGCCCCTTATCACCCTGCCCACGCCTGAACTCACCTTATTCTTGCTTCCCTTACTAATATTTAACCCAAAATTTCATTTTTTACCCTTCTTTTCTCTATTTCAGCCTATTATACAGCAATAGAAAACCCTATTGTGTGCTCCAATGTTTTGCTCCTATCCTTCCTAAATGCAATAAAAAATCATAAGGGAAATACCTACACTACTCCATCATGCTTTCCTAAGTCCAAAAACCAAAAACCTACTTGCTATGGAGATTGAATACCTCTTCAAACTCCCTCGCTTCCTACCCACCTACCTCAAGCACCGATTTGGGGAAAACCCTACTTCAATGTTTGATTCAAAACATGCAAGCACTTAAGGCTTGAATCCATTGGTTTCGGCAACAAAACCAAAATGTGGGAGCTCTCACTCAACCGCCAAGACCCACGGACCGCTTATTGCTTCACGCATTCCAAGCCGAGCACTAATGGCTATCTCTCACATAGTTGACGCGCCATCCATCTCTATGGATGTAATGAGCTTACCTCCATGCCTGATCGAGTTACCTCCTCTCCCACGCACTCCGGTAGCTCCATGATCCAAGTGCAAGCTTCAAGCAAGCTCCATCCTCAAGCTCCATGCTCCAAGCTCCATTGCTGCGAGCAAGAGAAGAGAAGAGAAGAAGAGAGGAGAAGATGGAGAGTTTCTCCTCCTCGGTCCCTCACCCTCACACACTCACTCCCTCACACTCTCACACTCCCTCTCTCAAGCACAAGCTCAAGCAAGCAAGAAGAAGAAGAAGAAGAAGAAGAGGAGAGCCACTTTTGGCCACACACAAGAATGAGATTCTCATTCACTTTTCAACTTTATATACAAAACCCTAAATCCCTTTTTGGGCAGTCATCCCCTTATCCCCTTTTTTACATGGCCGGTCGTGGCCTAGGCCCTTTTTCCCATTGTCCTCCTATCTTCCTAGCTTCCTTTCTATCGCTCATCTACCTTTACAATTTGCACGGGTGAGAGCCCAATGCTCTTTAAAATAAATCCTAGTGTGCCTTGTGCTCTTTTACATGAGTATTAATTTGCGCTTCTCTTGTGTACCTTTCTCTTTGATTTAGGACTTTTCTGCACTTCTTGTGTTTCTAGATTCTTCTTGGCATGCCTTCACCTTTTGTTTCGCTTTTGCCTTGGCCTTGTCTTCATCTTTATATTTTTAAGCTTTTCCACCTTGTTCATTTGAGGGTTAACATTACAGGTCACAAAAAAATATGACAAGCAAGTGAAATTCAACCTATTATCATTAGAGTGCATGATAAAGAACTACAGTGGTGACTGAGCAACTTGCAGGCAACAGGCATGTTGGAGGTAACAAAGATAAATGAGTGCATTATATCTTATAATTACTCAATCTGCAAGAGTTATTGTGTAAGTCAACTTCTTGACACACCATATTTTTTTGAATGTAATCAACCATTTCCTCTACTATGTTTTGCTATACTCCAAGTGTGTAGATAGTAGATTAGAAAGGGGCTATCATTCTTGTAGTTGTGAGAGGGAGAATCTTGGATAGTATATTTGGTCTTAAGAACCACTTTCTTGCATATTATGATAAAAGCCATGTTGGTGCTACAAAGTCCTTATTGATAGACACACAAATGCACCTTTGACATAATCATGTTGGAGAAATCATTGAATACACTCCTGATAATAGATAGATTTGTAAGTTGGGTTGTCTAATGGCAGCCTTGTATGCACATGTACAACTTAAAACGTGAGGCTTTGTAATAAAAATGAGTTGTACAACTAGTGCAACAAGTACTCTACATAGCGAGTAGTACCTCTAAAATGAGAGCTTGTACATTTGATGAGTACTTTTGAAGCTTCAACTATGTTTGTAAATGCTTACAAAATAAGTTGGAACAACATCAATTACTTTCTGTGTACATTGTTTGCAGTCTTTAGTTCCTTTTACATTAAAAAATTGCTCCTCTATTTTACAATTTGCATACTCATTTAAATTGCTTTGCCAACATTAATAGGAAAGTACAAATAGCATGTATTGGCACCAATGATTTATGTAGTAAATCATCTAATGTGAATAAAGACACAAGTTTTAGAACTAGAGTACATGTGAGAAAGTTGGATGTGTAGTGTTGGAAAGTGTCTACAAGTTGGAATAAATTTCAAGTTTGTTGATATTTCTTTATATGGTAATAAAATAAGGAATATACTTTTATAAGATATAATTTTTTGTGATGTTGTGCACGTATTGGATGTAGTTGCAATTGAAGCTCCCAAGGTAGTGAACTTTAACACAAAAGCTCATCATAGAGACAATACCAACCATCTCTCATACACCATCAACTTATTCTTTTGAATTGTTTATTGAGGAATTTGCATTGTGGACTACAAAACAATATACAATGGGAAATAAATTAGTTGTTCTCTTATTTTGAACCAATTGCAAATGAAAATCTATTGTTGTGTTTATATATATTGATTTAAGCACCGTACCTTATGTCATGACTACCACATATATCAAGACTTGTTTATGAAAAGGTAAGCAATATTTTTGCATTTCCAATTCTCAACACCTTTCAAGTACTCACATCATAACATTAACCAAAGCACAAGTGTACAATATAAAATAAAACATCAATAAGGAAAGTGGTTTGGAAAGAAGTTAGGTGCACTATAGACCATGGAAACGAAAACAATTATAGAGTATTACAAACAAAAGAAAATCCGTATATAGTATGCATAAACTGAGTCAATGGATGAAAATGGATTTGACAACATATGGAATTGTTTAACATACATTTCAAAATACAAAATTCATATGAATTAGCAAAAGAGGTGGCTTCATCTATCATAAAAAAATTGCAACATTAAATGAAGCTTAAATGAATGTGTGGCATCCTTTCCTCCCTATAGACTCATTAAGATACTCTTTTCCTCCCTATAGACTCATTAAGATACTCTTTTATCAACTAATAATTGATTGATTGAAAATAAATTCTAAGTCGTTATCTTACAATACATGTACTAAGGTTGACAAGTTAACTCCAGGTCACAAAGTTCAATGTCAAGTTGTATGAACATAATAATACTAGTGTAGTTGAGCAAGTGAACATAAACTATAGCAAACATTGTGGAATAAAAGACATGTTTCTATTTGAAGACATGGAAAAAGTAAGTACACAGTATGCAGGAACTACACAAACAAAGAAGTGCAAAGCTCAAATAACTTGGTCAAAAGAAGATAAAAGCATATTACAATGTATCATAATGGCTAACAAAGATGCAATCATAAAATAATAGCCACAAAATACCTATCATTAACAAAGCAACCATTACATACCTTACAAAATGTTCAAAGTAAAATATATAAACTTTTCCATGCACACAATTTATTCAACAAACTAACAAGAAAGAAAGATATAGCATATCTGTAATACTGCTTGTAATAAACACAATTACAACAAAACAAACCACCACCAATGAGAAAACAAAATATAGCACATGCAATCCAAATAACACTAAATTTATATAATACCCATGCGCTCCTCCGCGGGCCATATGAATACCCACCACCCCTCAAATTATTAATGTTAATACAAAATTTTTAATAAAAAAATCCCTCCCCCTTGTCATCGTCTACAAGTGGCGGAGGGGAAAGAAAGGAAGAGGAAGCCGACAAAGAGGAGGAAGTCCAAGATGACGTGGAGGAGATGATGCTGACGTGGGGGAAGGAAGAAGACAATGGCATGAAAGGAGGCAACGATGTGGAGGATGACGAGGAGTAGGAGTGGAAGGTGATGTCAACGAAAGAGAAGAAGGAGATGATGATGAGGAAGAAGGGAAAGAAGTGGAAGATGACAGAGCCTTGAAGGCATCGACCATCTCCCCAAGATCGCTAGGTGGCCACTGACATGGCCGCCATGAAGGAAACATGGTGAAGAGAGGGAGAGAGAGGGCTAGTCCATACCACGCCCTTCACACCCCCCCTCCCCCCCCCAAATACCAAAATACCTCCCAAACCCCTATAAAACCCCCTCTTTAAAAAAAGGACGTACTACTTCCTTTCCCTCCCTTTGCTAGAGAGAGAGAGAGAGAGAGAGAGAGAGAGAGAGAGAGAGAGAGAGAGAGAGAGAGAGAGAGAGAGAGAGAGAGAGAGAGAGAGAGAGAGAGAGAGAGAGAGAGAGAGAGAGAGAGAGTGTGTGTGTGTGTGTGTGTATGTATGTGACAAAGAGAAAGAACCTTCTAAGAAGATTCTTCTCCCTAATCAAGTGCAAGGTGTAGAAGTCTTGTGCAATTCACGTCTAAGGGAGACGAAGATTGAGAATGACCCCCAAGCCGAAAATGTCACACGTGGATAGCAACCCCACAATGAGCAATGAAGCCTCGGGTGAGGGCATCATTGCCAATCCAATTGCAATACCGGTGGCATGAGGGATTCACTAGTAGTAATAAGGAGACGTCACCTGCATGCAAGAAATATATGAAAATACGCCTTATCTACCCTCTATTTATGGGACCTTACCTTATAAAATGTACCTTCCTTCCCTTAAATAACCCCCCTCCCTTACACTCACGTGGTACCATACGGTAAACCCTAGTGGACCCCTTGGGACCGGTCGTAAGTAATGCATTTCCAAATTAATAGATGCTTGCTTTGATTCCTGCATGAGGAGCATTAGACTATATTATGCCACTCGAGAATAGCACATTGAAAAGGATAAACTGCATCGCAAGTATTCGAAGGATTGAATTTCCCAAATGCATGTATCAAGAGAAGTTAATTGTATTTAGATGCTATGCGATGAATTCATAAACACCATATAAGGCTTCAAGCATTGTCAACTTTCCGTTCTCGCAATACTAGGTGCATTTTCATCACTTCAAATGTATATGTTGCAACTTGCACGCCTGATGGATTGCATGGCAAGCAACTTAGTCTAGAAGAGAATCATTTTTCGAGCTCTAGACCTTTGCCCAAGCTCTCATTAATAACTCATGTTTGATAGATTGGGAATCTTGATATGGTGCTTAGCTAGTACAGACAATGATCATAAGGATTAAAGACTAAGATGCATTGGGATCCGTCATTATCAATCCAAATTTGGGGATTGGGCTAGATACGAAAAAAAACTCCGGCCCTAAAAGGCAAGGGAAGAACTCAAGGGATTAGGAAACCTTGGGATTAAGTATAGACCAATACTTCTAAACTTGTTGGAAAAAAGGTCGAGTTGTCGATCAATGTAATTGCTCAATAGAATTTACATTCTTGCATAGTTATATGATACCTTGGCATGTGTCTTAGCCGAAGTGTTAAGTAAATTTTGCATAGAATCACTTAGATCCCAAGGGGGAGAGCGAATATGCGATGGAAGGGTTATCGCGACTATTCTTGCAATGTTTGGGAAAAAGTACCATTGTTTTGTTAGTTGATCGAATAACACCTTGAAATGGCAGGAGCATTCAAGCATACATGATGGAGATAAAGACCATAGCTGACTAGCTAGCTACTATTGGGTCTAGTGTTTCAGAGGATGATATGATTGCAGTGACATTGAATGGGCTTGGCAAGGAGTACAAGGCGTTTGACACTTCTATTTATGTAAGAGCAAAACCCGCTGATTTGGATGAACTGCTTGCATTACTACTGCATGAAGAAGTAAAGCTTGGTCTTAACATAGGTTCCATTTCTCGTCCCAAGGCAAAGAAACTATTCTCTACTCTAGTCACTTGGAGGATTGATGTATCTTTGAAGCAAGACCTCTAGGATCAACTTTCTGCTTCCTTGCAGTGGACTTAGTTCTGGCCATCTGAAACATCCAAAAAAATAAATAATACTAACAAATTAGGAAAGATCTCCTAATCTCTCATATCAATATATCTACAATCACAAAGGAGCAGGCAAACACTAATCACAAAGTCTAAATCCAATTTCAATAAAACACTATGCAGGATGTATGAAACGTGAGTAGGCCTTGAAGACCAGGGAACTTAACACCATATCACGTTTCATATGGCACAAGGGGAACAATGCAGGCTCAAGTCAGATGAAACATGATATGTCCTTACTCGGAAAAAGAACATAACACCATTCGCATTTCATATGTCACATAACAAACATGCCAGGCCTAGTCGTATTCAACTCATCTATTCTACGAGGTATCTTCACCTTTAACCTTCTATGAGAATCAACTCAACTTTTAGACTACTTTTTGTGCAAAATGATTTACACTGAACATCTTTATCCTTCTTGATTGATAATTTTTTTAAATTTTGACTTTGTAGTATATGTTTTTCCAATAGACACACATGCATTTGAAAGATTAAAAGAGATTCTTTCATTTCAACTTAGTTATTTACTTGAAGCTTGAAGTTCTATAACTTATGAAACTTAAAAGAGATTCAAAGTTCTATAACCTGCATGAATTTAGACATATGAAATGCGAGGATGGCTTTAATGGACAAGAGAAACCTAGCACCCATGTTACAACAGAAACTTGCAGGCCTTAGTCATATGAAACACGAGGAGGCGTCATGTGGATAAGAGAAACCTAGCACCCATCACGTTTCATACGTTTGGCATTTTTGGGGATGATTTAGTAGGAGTGTTCAAGTGATTCAGAACTTACTCATATTTTAGAAAAAAACTTACATTCTTGAGTGGTGAGTGCGTATGTTGTCGATGAAACCTTCTTTAGTACCCTTGCATGGAAGAATATTTTGTATTGCAAATTAGCGTTGTGTTGGTGTGGTTGAGCATAGAGAGGGTTTTGTCTTTGAAAAAACTCTTTTGCGGTTCAGAAATCGGGTTTATAATGATGTTGGTTTACATGTGTGGTAGGTGTAATGTGTAGCTAATTTCACATGTGCGACTGGAGACTGCTTTGCCTGGGAAGTTGTGCCACATGTCACTTACTTTTTCGACATGATAGCACTTTTATGGATCCGATTTTTAAGTTTTTTTCTTTTTCTTTTTCATTTTAAGCACACATCCTCCAAATTAGTGCAGCTTACTTTTTGATCAAGCGTGCGTTGACCATTGGCATATATATATTAACACTCAAGTTCAGGTTTTGGTTACTATTTCTTTCACGTATCTTGTCGTGTCTTTGACTAGCTTTTTATCTTGTAAGCATCACAAGCCAAACCAAGCATATGCTTACAAGAAACCATTTATTCTCATGAGCAAGGCTTGAAAATATCAGGTATCACACTTAATATTTTTCTTTGTAATCTCGAATTTTGAGGCATTGAAGATGTTAGTTGGTTTAAAAGGAGAAATATATATCAGGGACTTAGAAATTCTATAATGGTTTTACTTTGTTTTTCTAGCAATATTGGTTTGGTAAACATGTAAAATGATGGGGTTTTGATGTTCTTGAGGCATTGTTTTGTTCAAATTTTTCAAATGTATAAAATACGAATTTGTCAAGTTTTTTAAAAGTGACATGTGAAATGTAATTTTGTGAAGTGTGAGGCGGTCTGAATCATTGTTTTTGCCTTTTATGAGTTAAAAATGTTAAACAAAGTTTGATCGATGAGACTTGGAATTTCGTACTTTCTCTAATGCATAAAGTTTTAATTCATTTCTTTCAGCTTGTATTTCCTAAATTTTTGTAGCAATCTTTCTTTAGTATATTGCATATGAGCAAATGTGGATTTGTATATTATGACCCCTTTTTTTTTAAATTCTCTTTTGTGAGTAATCAGGATGACTAAAAGGAAGTTTTCTTTAGAGGGAATGAAGGAGGAGGATCTGGAGGTCACCTGTGATGAAAAGCTGTTTGATTTTCTTCATGCAATTGGAAATTCATCTAGATTTGTTTACATTAGAGATATGCTTAATGTTCCCTTTGATCTGCAAGAGCTTTCGAAGGATATTGAAGATAAACTGAAGGGTTTTAAGGTGTTTTATGATAGACATATGGAAGGCCTAGAGATTGAGGGATTTGTCCATTATAGCAATGTAATTGAAGCTTCTAATGCTGTTAGAACAACTTTGCAAACAAGGTTTAGCCTTATTGATGAAGAATTCAAGAAGTGGAAAGCAGATTGCCCTTTCATTAGAATCAGCAACAATGTCTTTTTGTACAGAAGGATATTGGATTTCTTGTATATCTTCAATATATGGATAGTTGTTCTTCACATACAATACAAGAGAAGAAGATGGAAGATATTGCATGCAAAGGCAAAGAAGTTGAAGAGAAAGGTGAAATGCTTTAGGAGGATATTGAGAACCAGTTAGTGCAGAGATTTGATGTTGCTTTGTTTAAAAGTGAGAACATTACAAAAGTGGAAGAAAAGGAGATAGAGTTGAGTGTAAAGATTGAAACAGGTCCTCTTGAATGTGTCCCAATATTTCCCAGTTATCTCATCAACAAAAAGAGATATGTATTGCTAAATAATATTCAATACCTTTTTTATCTTAGAGAAGATTGTTGCTTGGCAATCCTTGCTGCATGGGATCAAAATGATAAGAATTTTATAGGTTATGAAGAGAAATTGCTAGCAACTCTTGATATTGAGGGAGAGAATTTTCAAGACAGTTCTGTAGCCTTGCATTCTTGTATTAATCAGATCATGGAATATAAAAAGGGGGAGATACCTTCAAAGGAAGAGTACGTACAAATTCAATAGAGACTTGGTATTGATAACATGGGGTATGAAGAGAAACTAAAGTTTCCATTAGAGGAGAAACCAAAAAGTTAAATAAATCTATATGATGATAGTCTTCTTGAAGAAGATGAAAACCCTAAGGTATGAAAGATAATTCTAAGATATCCATTGTGATTTATATTAGAGTATGCTATGCATTATACACAAATATTTTTGGATATTTATCTATTGACATCTTATACTACTGTGGTTTATTGTATAGATAGAAATTGAAGATGCAAACAACCTTCTTGGAAGAGCCAAGGGCTCAAGGCCATTGAAGCTACAAAAGTCAAGGCCTTGGTCATTATATTGGAAGCTTAAATAATCAAATAGTTGCAATTTATCATAGGAGGTTGTCAAGCTCTCCAAGCTTACCAATAATGGGTTTGAAAGCTATCTCCAAGGTGAGTGGATCCCAAGCTTTCAATAGAGGTTCAGACAATATAATTTTGGTGGAGAATGAAGAAGCTGTAAGAGTTTTTGGCTTCATGCCTGGATACAGTGGATCTAGGGCAGGATAATTTGGAGTTCTTGCCTCTTATTTGCTCTCCCATGTAGGAGATGCCAAGAATTTGAAGCTCCTTCCATGCTATAGGAAATAAGAGTTCCTGAAATGTAGAGGTCTCATCGAGTGGGATGTAACAAAAGATTCCTTTAGAGGATCCAATGAATTCCATGAAACTAAAGACTCTTCTGCAATAGAGTCAGACTAAAAGTTGTTAAGGGTTTCTTGAAACCCATCTTTTTCCATCTCTTTGTCTAGTTTGTAACCATTCAGAATATCTTTGCTTTGCACAAGAGTTTAAATATCCCTATTTTCTTCTTTGGGTAATAGTGGATATAGTCCTTGCCAAAGATGATGTATTACATGATGCGATTGTGTCTTTGAGCTTGAATTTGTACCAAATTTGACTGTAGAATCATTGAAAGACATCTAACAAACTATTTGCTTTGTATCTTCCACCTCCATGTCTTGTGTGTCTAAAGTATTTTGTTCTTGCTTGATAATGTGATTTTTCCATACCTTGGGTTGACCAAATAGATAGAAATTCATATTTCTTGATAAAATATGGAGCATAATTGTATAAAATATGTTGCATAGTTAACAAATAAAGAAATTCAATGAGAAAACCCTATATGAGTCAGACAATAAAGAGACATACATATGCAAACTTCTTACCATATAGTGAGTGAAGTATTGATTACCCCAAGCTTCTGTCATTGCCTTTTTAAAAAGGTTCAATTGGTTTTTGAAGTCTTTGAGATAATTATCATTCCACTCTGTTTTATCACAATAAAATCATACTTTAATGTCTAGTGTTTCCCAAACATTGGCTTTTCTATTATGAGCTTGTCCATTATTAGCATGATCCTTAACTGCATTATGTAGGCATTTCCATTGATTGTATCTAACAGTTGAGCCACCATTCCTAGAGTTTATCTTACCAAGTCTCCCATGAAAGTCTAGGAACCTAGCCTTCAGTCCACCAATAGATGGCTTTTTTGGGACACAATTGCCATCCTTAGACTTTTGAAGATCTGGTTCAATAACAACATTACCACCATGCAAACCAATTGCAGATAATACTTTTTTAATCTTTGTTATAGCATCTGTTCTAGCTGATAATGGCTTGAGCTTCCATGTAAATCCTATATAAAGATGAACAAGATTTTCAATTATCCTACAAAGCGCATGAAATGTACAGATATGGACATTCACTAAAGGAATATTTAGGATTGGCATAAACTTTGGATCCTTGTTGTGCCTAGAGGGAGCTCTATTCCAATTGCTTGAGTTTAACTCTCTGACTGGGGACATGCAATATAGGCAAGGAGATCTAAAGTTAGCTCCCTTTGATACATTTTACATACATTTAAGTCACCAGCTATGTGCCACTCAATCTTATAGTTCCCAAATCCTTTAACAAATAGCTCTTCTCCTGCTTGTTGTCTGTTAATAACATTAGGTATTGGTGTTCGATGAAGAACCCAATACAATATATCAAAATCCTCTGTATCTACTTCGAATGCTCCTAGCCACCAGATGTTGTGTTCCAATTGAACACTGAATGACATTGAGTGATTGTAATGATCTGATGAAAGTTCTCTATTCATCAATGTAATAGAGACCCTCTCTAGTTTTGTGCATTTTAGAATCTCACTTTCATCAAGTTTAACCACAAATCTAGCCACTCCTTGTGGCTCTTCTAGTAACAAGTCATAGAATCTAATCATTAAGCATTGTAGGGTGGGCAAGTCAAGGAAAATATTGTTAAATTCATTGAATACAACTTCCTTTCTCTTGCCCTTGAAGCTAGCCTTGATATGGAAAGGCTCACCCAGAATCTCCATTACCTTGTTATTCACTCTCTGTCTAATAGTTCTAATCACAGATGGCCTTGGAAGTATGCAATTACGTACTTGTCCTTGCAACATATTGATTGTAAAAGTTGGAAAAGTTGTATATAAGCATCTCCACTGATACCAATATTATCTAGTGTCTTCTGCACTAACTCAGTATCCAAAGAGAGATCCTTTATAAATGACTCCAAGCATTGTTTCTTTGCCTTTTTAAATTTCTTCTTCTAAAAAATATCTTTTGAAACTTCTGAAGTAAGAAGATGATAATAAAACTGAGATGCTTTGAAAGAATCTCTTTCACTTGCATTCGGTTGAAAAAGAGACCTAAACAAAATGAACATCACAAATCAATACAATTAATTATAAACAAAGTCATATTTCATATTTTTAAAGAGAAACAAAAATGTACCTTGCTGTTTGGATTCTTTTACTACAACCACCTCCTCCTCATTTGAGACTCTCAATATTTCTAAGAGCCTTTTGTTGATTTCGAAGTCCTAAAATAGTTTGCTTTCGTTGATAAGATTTGATGCGTTTCTCCAACAAATGAATCCTCTATTGATAGCCTTCTAGATTCTATAGTAACTCGTTGTTATGTTTTGATAAAATATGGTTCTCCAATTTGAGGACATCCTTTTCTGCAACCAAGTTAAGTGTATAGCCTAGAAACCCATTATAACCATCACCAATGAACCTCAACAATGAAGAGCTATTATAGAAAGGTAAAGTGTAATAATTTTTGCTAGGATCTTTGGGATATAGCCTACCATCTAACCAAAGATCAATATT
The DNA here is from genome assembly GCF_053477565.2 of Lygodium microphyllum. Classification (NCBI taxonomy): domain Eukaryota; kingdom Viridiplantae; phylum Streptophyta; class Polypodiopsida; order Schizaeales; family Lygodiaceae; genus Lygodium; species Lygodium microphyllum. Next base: position 125,282,823 of record NC_141137.1, on the reverse strand, counting down.
CTTCTTTCCTTCAAACCTGAGTATATGTTTCATCTAAGTCTCTGTAAAACTGTAATGGGTTTTGCTCTCTTTCTTACTGGTTCATACTCACTATCCAACTCAATATGAAGATGATAGAGAGGCCTTTCACTAGAGCTGCTGAGATAATTGGATGACTGATTCATAGCTAAGGATGCGATTAGAAGATTGGATTGAAAAAGTACGCAAATTAGAAACAAGAAGGAAAACCAAGAAGAAACTAGTAAGGATGGGAAAGAAAGAAGAGAGTGATAATGGAGGGAAGTAATCAAACATCAAACAAAATTCAAATTAAATATTAGTTTTCACTTTAATGAGGATAAGTAAGATCTTGATTATGACAATCTTTGTCACCTTTATGGCGGCTTAGATTTCTAGGTTTAATGTGACCACGAGAATATCATGACAATGAATTAGTAATAATTTTCTATATATTTACCTACCAAAATATAAAAGTTTTTAAAAATAAAAAATGATTTTATTTTCTAAAATATTTTCTCTTGCTAGGATTGCTTAGAGGGAATTTTTGAGACCTTAAAACTCCCCTAATGCTATTCCGAAATTAAAGACAGCCATGTTTGCCCATGATGATGGAGTTGTATGGGATATTGAAATTTGGCATAAATGTATTGGTCATGTAAATGTTTAGAAGCTAAAATCTATGCACCAAAAAGATGTTGTACTTGGGTTACCTAAGTTCAAATACAATGATCTTGGACATATATACTCTGCTTTTCAGTTCGAAAAACAAGCAAGACTTCCTTTTATGAGACATGTCAAGAACAATTCTCGTCCATTGTAGTTAGTTCACTTGGATGTATGGGGTCTGTCTCATAATGCTTCTTTTGGTGGTGCTTGATATTATGTCTCTTTCATTGATGATTTCAGTAGATACACACAAAGATGAGGTGTTCGATGCTTTTAAAGACTTCAAAAAGCATGCTGAAAATGAACTGGGATGTTATATCTCATGTTTAAGATCAGATGGAGGTAGAGAATATGTACCCAGAGAGTTTGACAGATATCTTACCAAATATGGCATAAAAAGATAGCTTACTTGTAGATATACACCACAGTAGAATGGTGTAACAGAGAGGAAAGATCGTGTGCTTATGGAATTGGCAAGGGTAATGCTCAATAAAAATAGTTTGCCAAATGCTTATTGGGCTAAAGCAGTGGTTACTATTGTTTATGTGTTGAATAGAACTTCTACAACCGGGATTCATGATGTAACTCCCTATGAGAAGCTGTATGGACATAAGCTTGAGATTAGGCATATTAAGGTGTTTGGGTGCATTACTTACGTGCATGTTCCTGATGAAAAGAGGAAGAAATTGGATCCAAAAGCTATCAAGAGTGTTTTTTTGGGTTGTGCACAAGACATGAAGGCTTACAAATGTTATGTACCATCCACTCATGAGACCTTGATTAGCAAAGATGTAGTTTTTGATGAGTTGGCTTCATGGTATGGTAATCCTACTGCAGTGGTTTCTAATGGATCAGCTAGCACTACTAATACTGAAAATTCTTCTTCAGTGAGCACTTCTATAAGTGGTCCTATAGGTGATGCTTCATCTACAGTTAGTCCTTGGACAAGATGATTGCATAATTGTACTCCTCCATCCATTGACATGGATATGCCAGTGAGGGGGAGATTGGATAAAGGAAAGGAAAAGATGTTTGATGATGTGACTTGTCTGCTTATAGCAGGATATGAGTCACTTAGCAATGACAGTTTGGACACTGATTTGGGAATGCATTTAGTTATGACACTTGGTGTAAGGCATAGCAGGTATGTGCCACCTCATGAGAGGCAAGCTCAGAGTGAATCACGGTTAAGAAGGTATGAAAGAGTCAGCAAACCAATCGACAAGTTGACATATAGTGGATATTCAACCCATCATTATGCTTACATGACTAGAGTAACATGTTTCAAAGAACCTACGAAGTTTGATGATGTAGTTACAGATGAGAATCGGTGTGTTGCCATGGATGAAGAATATGTAGCACTAGCTGAAAATGAAACATAGGATTTGGTCAAGTTGCATGAAGGCAAAGTACCCATTGGCTGCAAATGGGTCTACAAAGTAAAATGCAAGTCAGATGGTTTACTAAAACAGAAGCTGGTTGCAAAGGGATATGCACAGTAATACAACTTGGATTATGAAGAGTCTTTTAGTCCAGTTGGCAAGATGGCAACAATGAGAATGGCCATTGCATTGCCAATGTCTAAGGGTTGGAAATTATGGTAGATGGATGTTAAAAAAACTTTTTTGAATGGTGAATTGCTTGAAGAAGTGTACATGGAGAAGCATGAAGCCTAAGTTCATCCTAATTTTCTAACATATATGTGTAAGATAAAAAAAAGGTTTATATGGACTAAAACATGCACCAAGAGCATGGAATGCTCAGATAAGCAATTATTTACAGCAACATGGATTTCAGATAGCTCAGGTAGATCACAATCTATTCACGAAGAGAAGACAGATCATGGTTATATTTTTCTGGTGGTTTATGTAGATGATCTTATCATCAATGGAGATGATGATCAAGGGATTTCTGAAATCAAATCATTGCTAAAGGCTGAATTTAAAGTTAAAGATCTTGGAAAGCTAAAGTATTTTCTTGGGATTGAAGTTATACCTACACTACAGGGTATATGGCTGTTGCAAAAATAGTATGCTCTTGATATGTTGTAGAAGTATGGCATGACGGAGTGTAAAGATATGGAGACACCCTTGGATCAAAATGTCAAGCTAGCAATTGATGTTGGGACTGAAATAGAGAATGTAACTATGTATAGACAGATGGTGGGCAGCTTGGTCTACCTTAGTATCACTCGTCCTGACTTGAGTTATGTAGTGGGGCTGATCAATCAATTCATGCAGAAGCCTCGTAAGCCACATCTAGATGTAGTTAGGAGGATTATGCAGTACATGAAGAGTACTACAAATTATGGGCTATTTTATGAGTATGGGAAATCCCTTGACTTGACAGGTTACACTGATGCTGATTTGGCTAGTTGTACCTATGATAGGAGGTCAACCAGTGGTTATGCATTTGGTGTGGGCAGTAGTATGATCAGCTGGAGTAGTAAGAAATAGCCTACCATTGCTTTGTCTAGCATGGAAGCAGAATACAAGGGTGTAGCATTAGCGGCATGTGAAATAATTTGGTTGATGAAATTGTTGAATGACTTGGGGATATAGTTGGATAGCAAAGTTAGATTTCATTCTGATAATCTCAGCAATGTGATGTTAGCTAGAAATCCCATCTATCATGCTAGATCCAAACATATCAAGGTTCATTACCATTTTATTAGAGAAATGGTACTTGCAGGGAAGATTGACTTGTTTCATGTGAATATTGAAGACTAGATAGCATATATCTTTACCCAAATCACTTGGTAAAGAGAAGTTTATCTACTTTAGATAGCTACTTGGAGTTCAATAGTTAGTTTGAGCTTGAGGGGGAGTGTTGATACTTCAAGCTCAATTGCTCATATGTATGTGTGTGTGACCGACATTACGTACAATTGTGTCCAATTGTACTCATGTGTGGGACATTAAATAAGTTGGTGTTGACCTAACCATAGTTAGTCATGGTTAGTGGTAACCTAGTTGTACTATCTCTTTCATGTTAGTGGAGATTGAATAATGAAGATGAATGAGATGAGATGACTACTCACTCTTTGGCTCCACTCTGTCTCTCTTATCTTTGAACAAATAAGTCAAGCTTCAATGAGCTCCATACCAACAAGTACAACTATTACAAACTTTATGACAACTTACAATCTATCATATATAGCAAATAGATGACCTTCAATCCACTTGAACAGTGCCTAAATGTATGAACATGTTGCTATACTAGTTTCCAAACATCTCATTGATGTTTGAGTTTACCATTATCAATCATTGACTAGCTGGAACCTTCAAAGATTTGGGATAGAAACATGTGTAAATTTCATGTTGAATTCAGATATGTTAACCGCTACTCATAATAATGTCTTGCCACTTGGTATTTTCAATCAATGTTAGCATCTAATCCCAATTACATGAGGAATTTTTTTTTGGGAATTACAAATAATTTGATCAATTTCTCAATGTGGAAAAATCTCCATAAAGTCAACCCTCAAATTCATGGTTTGGACAATGAGAATTCAATCCCTTTTTTAAAAACCAATTCATTCCAACAACCAATGTGAATAGCAACTCAAGCAAACTCATTTGTGGGGGAGGTTTACTGCCAACAAGGAGTATTTGTTGAAATAGTTCAAAGGAGAGAGCATAATAGTGTGAAAGGAGATTACCTTAATAAGGTTTATTAACATTAATAGAGGGAGGATCTAAAGGAAAAAGGCCTTATCCTATTGCATTAGCCACACCATCTGAATGGTATTGATTGACACAAGCCTCGATGATGTTCCGAGTAGGTCAAATGTGGACATCTCCTCTTGTAGGGAGTGGCTAGTTTAGAGAGTATTTAAACCCTAGTGATAATATTTTTTAGATAAAGCTTATTAAATGAAGAAAACATGGGATACAAGCACTGACATGATTTGTTGGGATTCAATGAGGATAGTGGCACATGTTTTTTGGAGTCGACTCAGTCTGGGGCATGCCAAATTACCGCAACCATTGATCTCAAAGGGCTTCAAGCTCTTTCTAACAAATCTCCTTTCCTTCTTCTTTTCTCTTCTCTATTTGGTAGAGAAAGAAGATCCCTTGCTTTAGGACAACCAGACATGTTCTTAGAAGCCCTTTAGCTTGATCAAGGCCACTATTCAAGCAAGCCCCTTGCTTGAGACTTATCAAGAACCAAACTGAGAGAAGCCCTTTAATGGATTTTAAGTGTATTCTCTTCAACAATGGTAGCCACTAAGAAGACCTCAATATTGGATGACTAAGAAAATATATTATCTTATATCTTGCTTGAGTAATATCTCTTCCTTTTGAATGGTAGCCTCTTTACTTAAATTGGACTCTAAACCCTTTGCAAGTCTTCAATATTTGAGCTTTAACCACAACAACACCTCCTTTGTTTAGAACTCCTTTGACCTTGCATAGCTATGGATGCCTCTGTGCCTCATAGCCTTGAGGAAAGAGGCTCTAATACCATGTTACAAAACATGATTGACCAAGAAGATAAGATGAGCTATGGGGGAAATAAGAAGAACAAGTGGAAAAACATGATGCAACCAAGTAGACTTGATTGATTTGATAATGAAGCTAGTACATTGTTTTATAGATTTTTTGCTATTCTATTCTTTCCTCTCTTTGCTTATGGGATGCATTGCATACATTTGTGTGATGTCTTTGGCTGCCGCCTCATCCATCCTTATCCATCCACTTTCATAAATATCATTTACATGCCTATGCATCAAATGTGTTGACAATTGGTATGTGAGGTCCGATAGTGTGTTGAGTGTAAGAGAGCCAATGTCCAACAACCCATTTTAGGTCCTAAAAGGTGGTGCAATTTCTAGGATTACTTTAGGATTATAAGTCGGGACTAAAACCCAATTGTAAAGTGCATGCCACTTTATTCAAAAGCAAAGAGAGAGAGAGTTGCTTAGGGAAGATCAAGATTGAAGGCCAGAAAACTCTCATAATCAATGAGAGGAGTGTGAAGAATGATTAAGGAGATGTATGGAGATCTTTTGCAAGTACTTCGTTGATTAAGAATGATTAAGGAGACATGTAGAGATCTTTTACAAGTACTCCCTTGATTTTCCCACATCACTTAAAGTTAGGGATCTTATAGCCTCTCATAGTAGGAACACTCCCAACGTGCATAAGATTGGGAGTCTACACCTAACACTAGTATCCTAGGTGGTTCACTCCTCCAAGGACTAGTCATAGTGGTATATTAAATCCACTTAGTGGTGCCACAAGTAGTGCTACAATTACTTCAAAGTCTAATCTCACACCTATAGTAATGGCACATTAGCCACCTTTAATACTTGCTCAAGAAAATGGGGGGATAATGGCTAAGGATACTGATTATGAGTCTTTTGCATCTAATATTATAAAAGAAGTAAAGGATATGATGAAGTATTATACTAACATGATCACATAGCAATGCCATCAAATCATAACCCAAAAGGGCACTTTCTACATCAAGCAAGTTCAAAATAGTAGCAGGAGCACATAAGGCAGTACTACGGAATACATCCCATGTTGTCATAGTGGTTCTTAATTTTACCCCAAAGCTGCCAAGCACTCTGTGTTTCCTCAACCACGTTGTAATGGACTTGTTCAATGAGAGACAAGATGAGGGTGGACTTGCATAACTCATCAAGCTCATCCCATTTGTCATCAGTCATAGTTTTAGGCTACTTGCCATGCATCTTTAGTGGCTTTATCTGCAATTTCTGCACCAATACCTACCAAACTTGGCTCTTCGAGTAGACATAATTTGTACCATCAAGCTTAATGATGTTGAAGATAGCATTGTCAATGGAAGAAGATGCCATATTGTAGTCCAAAATGGTGCAGTCAGTTCAAAATTGCTTGTTGTTTTCTGCTATAAACAACCAAAATACCACCAAAACCAAGACAAAATGACAACAAACTAATAGCTAATGATGCTGCCCAGCAAGTACCATCAAAAGTACATAAAATCAAGATGATTCCACATGAAAATTCCACATCATTCCATGCATAATTGCTTGCTATAATAAATTACAGCCATGTATAATGAGAGCAAACTGTAGGCAAAATGAGTGCACCAAGTCAACCACTGACTGTCAAAGCACAATCGGCATCAAGTGGGCATAAATCAGCATGTGATACTCATACAAACATCAAGAAAACACCCAAGCATGTCAAATGAATCCGTTAGTAAGCCGACACACCCCCTGTGTAATAGGGCAAAGTGTACACAACACTGGCAAGACCTGACACAAAGAGGTGTATGCTCAGGGAGTGCAAAACCCAAATCAGCCCAAGTACATCTGTGAGGACTGTAGCATATCAATCATGCAACATCCAAGTGAAGATCCTAGTCTCAAGTATATGAATGCTCAAGTAGCATAAATTGCCTGCTCAATGTCTGTCAAGTGTATCAAGATGCTCCCACTAGCACAAAAGTAGTAAATACCAACCAGGGCATATGATAGCACTAGTGCCAGAAGATCCAAAATCAAGCATCAATAAGACCTCATGAGCATATAGGCCATGTAGTGACCGTATACATAGCATCCATAGACATCAAGTGCATCCAAACTGTAACTCTGGCAAGCCAATAAATAGCCAAAGTAAGCTTCGGACAATCAAATGTCAAGCCAAAGCAAGGCTCAGTAGCATCCAACTCCAAACAATGTAACGGGCATGTAGTAGTGGCATAGGCCAAGCATGTCAACTGATCAGACATAAGCAAAGTACATGCCATAAGTACATCAAAGATGAAGATCCCAATGCCATCCGAAGCAAGCTCAAGCTCAACCAATGATTTGAATGCAAATCCAAGCTCTATGTCGATCCCTGAGAGTCACTACATCAATGTATACATCCAAGATATAGGGCAAATGAAATAGGCATATCCAAACATAAGCAAAAGAGCTTCAGCCCTAAATATTCCAAAAGTAGATAAACATCCAAAATTGAGAAAACAGTGGCTCAATCTAAGCTCAAAACCATAGAAAAACCATAGGCATACTTTCCCATATGTATAGGCATCAATCGAGCATAATCAGGCATCAAATTATTTTGTAACATGAGCATAAAGTGTAATGACAGAGGGCTGCCCTATTTTGGGTTGCCTATGGACTATGTAAAACAGTAAATGACTAAGTGAATTCAGCCCCAAAAGCATCTCATATCATAGGCATACATTCCCCTAGTATTCGGGACCTCCGAGCAACCAATGTCAATGCCAACCAAGCATAAACATAAAGTACTAATGTAACACTATTTGTGGCTACCTGTGGACTGTGGAAAATAGTCTTGGATTGAGGTAAATTAGTCCACAAATCAATGCCAATGGGGTGTTCCCAAGTGCCAAATGAAGTGTTTTCAAGCTGCCAATGAGAGCCAAGGGAGGGCTGAAGTGAAAAACGAATTTTTTGTAGGTCTTCAAGCTAGCCCAAACTAATATGGGGCTTGTGGAAGGGATGGACAAGGTCAAGGCAAGGTTGGGGGAGTAGTCAAGGACCCCCAGGAGCTCCCTCTTGAAGGGCAAAGTCACTGGTAGAGAGTAGGCATCACAAGAAGTAAGAGGACATGGCTGCCCTGCTTCACAAAACTTGTGGACTAAAGTAAAATAACAAAAGAGAGCTCCAATACCTCTAAAGGAATTCCATGAGGGTGCCCAAATGGGCCGGGTAGGTGCTCAAGAAGCCGGGGAGTGACGGGAGCTCGGGAGAGTCGGGCTATGGCTATCGAGAAGGAGACTGGATGAGTGTAGGTAATCGATAAGAAGTTGAAGGAGTCACGAACCAAGTCTGAATGCTCAAGAAACCATGCTTTGATACCAGTGGAAAGGTGAGAAGGATCGAAGCTTGCTTGGAAGAGCTATGGTGGGAGAGCAAGAGTAAGAAAGAGAGAGAGACCAAATGGGAACTCCAACCATCACAATGTGTGACCGGGCCTTTCTTTATTCAAACTGTCACTAAAAGAATAAAGAATAAAGTGATGATGATGGGCACCCGCCACCTATAGTGTGCAATGGGTGGCAGGTACTGTTAGTATAGTAATATATGGGCAGCTAGGTGGAGGCACCTTTACCCCTAATGTTTATGCTACTCCAAAAACTTATGAATGAACCGAAATGGAGATGGACTAAAGTGCACGACCTAAACCTTATGTATAATTAGGCACTGACCACAAAAGAAAAGAGAGTTGAGAATAGAGACCTAGATGATGATGAGCAATTAGAATGTAGCAATTCAAGCGACGAGTATGAGGACTACTATTCCTTGAATGAAAGTAGTGAAGAAGAGGCCAAGACGATAGAGTATGACACTGATGATGACCGAGTGATTGAATAAATAAAAGTAGACTCCAAGCCATAGAGAGCCAATGCATTTAGACTTGAAAAAGGAGTCCTTAGAATTGAATGTGATTGCACTTGGCTGGATCATTAGATGTGATAGACTATGAGCAAGCAGGACTAGTCCAGCCAAGTGTCGCGCCTCTCTTTAGGACATAGTTGACCTTAGAGCTGTGACCACTAGGGAAAACTTCATCCTTTAGTGAGGATTGTGAGTTCAACTTGGAATTGGAGGTAAGATTTGAGAGCGATCCAAAGATACCTCGACCACCTAAAACCAAACACACCAAAGAGGACTTGCTGGTCCACCTAAGGCACAGATGATTGAAGGAGGAAAAGAGAGGAAAACCAAAAGGGTTAAAAGCCAAATACCAAAAGAAACCCCAAAACCTACTAAAGCGCTTCACTAAATTCAAGAAAGGGGACATGGTAGTGATCTTGTTGGGTGCAAAGAGACAAGGATAGAAAAGTAAACCCATAGAAGGGCGTGGCAAAGTCAAGGAAATCAACTTATTAGGGGAAGGGGAGAGGCCTTGACTCGTGTCTATAGCTGACGACATGACCAAGAAGGAAAAGGCTGATCTTATTGCTCTATTTTGTGAGAGTACATAGACATGTTTGCCTGGCCTAACTTAGAGGAGTCGATTCGAGGGTCGTAACATGCATAACATCCCAATGACTCCTAATGCAACACTAGTAAAGCAATGACCTTACCTGATAAATCCAAAGCATGCTCATGCCATGAAGGAAGAGATTGATAAGTTATTGAAGGAAGGATTCATCTAGAGATTGAGCACATGGACTAGGTGTTACCCATTGTGATCATCTTGAAGAAGAATGAAAAAATCTAAGTGTGCATGAACTACAAGAAGGTTAACGCAGAAATTAAGAGAGATAATTATACATTGCCTTACATGGAGCACATGCTTGAGAGAGTAGTAGGGAAAGAGGCTTACAATTCCGTGGATGACTTCTTAGGTTAAAACCAAGTTCAACTACACCCCAATAACAGGCACAAAGCAGTGTTCATCACAGAGTGGGGTATATTTGCATGCATAGTCATGCCATTTGGACTGATGAGATGCACTTGCTACCTTTCAACGTCTAATGTGCACCATCTTCAAAGACATGCTTAGATGAGAGCTAGAAGTGTTTGTTGATTATATATGCGTACACTCTAGATGGAAAGAACACATGGATAAGCTTTGCGCAGTATTTGAACAATGTAGGCTCTATAGTCTCTCTTTGAACCCCCTAAAGTGCCAATTCTAGGTGAAATACAAATGTATCTTAGGGCATGTGGTGTCCAAGAATGGCATTGCCACTGACTTCTCTTGTCAACTTGTCATCAACCAAGGGAGTTCAGTGCTTCCTAGGACATGCAAGGTACTATGGGTGCTTCATTCTGAACTATACATTGATTGCTAGAGTGCTCTACAAGTTGTTGATTGTATTCAAGTGGACCAAGGAGTGCCAACGTGCTTATGAGGAATTGAAAAAGTCTCTCACTACCACACTAATTTTATGAGCCCCAAAAGCATAACATTCCATGTGTATATTGATGCGTCAAAGTTTGCTATTGGAGCCATTTTTGTGCCAGCCTGGCAAACACTATCCAGTGAGCTTTGCTAGAGACAACTCATGGATATGGAGATGAACTATTCCACAATGGAGAGGGAGGGTTTGGCCATGGTATTTGCTGTAAAGAAAGTTTGGTATTATCTTTTGGATATGCCCTTTACCTTCTTTGTTGACCATCAAGCCTTGGTTTATCTTGTTAACAAACCTTGCGCTACTTCGATGCATAGCTGGATGGTTACTTTTGCTTTTAGAGTTTGACTTTTCTATGGTTTGACACAAAGAAAAACAACATTACATGGCAAATCACATGTGCCGTATACCCACAAGAGAGGCCACTCGATAGGGCATTATAGATTACCTAATCGATGCACACCTTTTTAGCATGTTGAGGGAAAAGGATTTATTCAAAGTCGACTTGACGCCTTATTGGGCTGATGACATAGTCTAGATCCTAGATAACGAACTACCAGAGAGACCTATTGAGAAGGCTAGGCTAAGGTGCCTTATCCTTAAGATTCAACCCTATCAATTGATCATCAACCAACTCTATAGGTTAGGACGAGATGACCTATTGTGGAGATACATATGTGAGCATGAAATGCATGAAGTTGAAGAGAGATAGTTCATTAAGCTGTTCGCAAGGGCAGCTTGGTAGCTCGCAAGGCTCATAACCTTGTGTGCTGACTTATGTGCATGGTGAAATTGCTATTCAACTATGGTGGCCCACCCTATTTCGCGATGCTGCTAAATTTGTAAAGCATTGTGATGAGTGTCAAAGGACTAAGGTTCCTATTCATAAAGACAAGATGGAGTTGACCCCAATCATAGCATTCTAACCATTCAAAAAATGGGCCATTGACTTCATTGGGCCATTCAGTTCTATAGCATAGTACTTCCAAGCCAAATACATCATTGTGGCAATGGACTACTTTACGAAATGGGCCGAAGCTCGAGCCACGAGGAAGAAGGATGCTATAACTATGGCTAAGTTCCTTTGAGAGCAAGTGGTCTTATGATTTGGCTGCCCCATTGAATTAGTTAGTGACCAAGGCACTCATTTCATTAATGAAGTGATTGCCTACTTACTTTCCACCTTCTTGATTACCCATAGGAAATCATCACCTTACTACCCTCAAGCTAATGGTCAGCAAAGTCCACGAACAAGATCCTAGTGAATGTCCTGACTAACGTAGTCTTCTCTACCTCTCATGCAGCGACTAGGATAACAAAATCATGGTAGCACTATGGGCCTATAGGATAGCCTATAAGACGATAGTTGGATAAACACCTTTCAAGTTGACCTATAGAACACCAAAGTGATTTTGCCAGTAGAGTTTTTTGTTCCCATCTTGAGAGTAGCAATGCAAGAGCAATGGGATGGAAAATAATCATGGAATGAATGCTTAGTAGAGTTGGAATATCTCTTTGAGACACGACTCCTAGCTACTCATGCGCTAATCTGTGAGAAGGAAAGATGCAAAAGTTGGTTTGACAAGCATGTCAAATAGTGTGATTTTGACCATATTAAGCAGAATATGAAATTTAGAGGACTACGGCCTTTTGAAGTTCATAGTATTAGTTAAACAAGCAATGTAGAGCTTGAAACCTTAGAGGGAGAGGGCATAGGCTTCTTTAATGACAGTCAACTCAAGAAGTACTATCCCCCAACCCATCCATTGCACGAGAGCTACCAATCCTACAACCGCTTGTCCAATGTGAGAGTAACCTCCATCACAAAAATCGAGGATATGGACGAGGAGGTAGTGGAACCTGCTTACTTTGCAAATCAAAGTCACTACTCAAAAGACACACACTTTTGATGCACTCATTAATGAGGGAGCTAACTTCAACATCCTTTCCCATGAGCACTGGACTCTCATTGGTCAGCCCAACTACAACCCACAAATGCTAAGCTCAACTTGTTTGGGGGACAGTCCTACCCTCTACTAGGAAAGTGCAAACTAGCGGTCTCTACTATTGACACTGAAAGCCTAGCCATGATTTTCTATGTGCTACCTACTAACTCTAAGGTTGCAGTTAAGGAATCGCTGCTTGCTAGGACGTGCTTTCAAGAAGTAGGCACATTGCAATGTGGATTGAAATTTGTAGCACATTCACCTTGCCTTTGTCAATGTGAGGATATCATCAACTTTCAGCAAGGGCAGTGCGGCTCCATCCAAGCCTGCAATGCCATCGATAGCAGTACCTAACACAAAGTCTAAGGAGGGGGGTCGTGACTTGTCCTGCCCTGCCAAGGCTGACCAATCACAACCCAAGGGAAACACAACCAAGACCATTGAACAATAGCTAAAATGTGTCCCTAAACAACAATCATAGCCATCTAAGAGCTAACCCGCATGAACCCATAACTCCCAAACATTAGATCCTAAGCGTAGGAAACACATTTGACATTCTAGAAACTGACAAACAGTCAAGCCACCATGGGTATCTATAGCTCTATTATGTGCACAAGGCTACTATGAAGGCAAAAATTGGATTTGGGTATCTAAGATCAAGAGTAGCACACGTGGCCCTCAGCCATCTGCTACCATCTCCAAAGACTCGTGAGCCACCTACACTTGCTAAACCACTTGAGTCAAAAACCAAACCTGTCGAATCTCAGCAGGTCTACCGACTAAAACCGCAAGCAATTGCCTCCTAAACTGACTCAACCTAATGCTTCTGGCGCCCCAACAGCTTCACAACCAGCAAGCAGCACAACATTTGAGCTCCAAACCACGCCTCTCACACAAGTGGCTAGCATGCGCCCTACGGATCAGCCAAAGCAGTAGACACCAATTGCTGAACTATCCAGCCCCATCAAACCCCAACCTCCTACATGCCTTAAACCCTCTTATGAGTGGAGATCTATTTTTATGTTGGCCTTTGATCTAGCTGAGAACACGAGGATGACTTGGTCACATGCATTAGATGCTTGGATGCTACCTTCACAATGCTAACTAAAAGCTACGAACGATTGGACCTAGGCCTCTTAGATGAGCCTTTAGCACTAATGTATGCACGATGCCATGTACTTGGGAAGAATTAGAGTTCATGTTTGTTAAAGTCCCCATGGTAGCCGAGGAGTTGATTTCCAACAAAATTTCTCATGAGCAAGCTCACAAGCAATAAAACTGATCACCTCCCACCACAAGAGCAAAGCCTCTGCAAACAACCAGTCAAGAAATAAAAGAGTTAAGAATACTGACTGACTCTGACTCTTCTATTCTACAAAAGTAGTATGTTCTCAGTATCCAATGGGAACAAGAGGGCTACCCCATTATGATCAATGCTGAGTAGAGACAAGCAATCAAAACCCTTGAGTATGACCCAACTTATGTAGCTCCTACCTCCTTTAGGGTATTAGCCATCACTCACAACCGACTCTTAGAAGAGCATGTCATGGCCCACCCTTATTTTGATCAAATCCTTACCGAGGAAGAGCTACACATTGCCAATAGGATCAACTCCAATGACTTTCTAACTAATGTCCTACTCTACATTACACACGTAGGTATTAGACCTCACAACATGGACCGTCATGCTCATTTGGAGTATAACCCACATTTCTATGCCTAGCTTATGCAAAAGTGAAGCATTGCAAGCATGTGCTTATTGCCCTTAACCCTTCATTCTCCAATCCTAGGAATGATTCACACCATTCTTGGGGGGGGAGGGGTGGATAAGATGGAAAAGAGAACATGTCTCAAACCTCAATCAATGTTTTAAGGACTGATAAAAATCAACTTATGATTGAGGAAAATTGTCATTAATTTTTGGATTGTGTGGAT